>NW_003303741.1:2168100-2318902 GCF_000142945.1 Phytophthora infestans T30-4
TTATTGGGGCGTGCCCCTGTGTGTCGATATCGCATACCGCTCCGTAGGCTGGCGGCGGCAGTGCGTTACCACTAGCAATCAGGATGTGCTCGTGGTTCTTTAGCGTCGCGACTAGACGTTCTCGGCGTTCAGTCGACAGCTCAGGATCAGCAACATTAGGCGCAGTGTAGTCAATTGTCGTGTTGATCTCTTCGGTCAGATCCGGCAGGAATGCCAGCTCCTTCGCGTAGTCGTCCAAGCCAATGTTGTTAGCTGGGTGTTCGTAGAAATCATTTCTCGTATCCTCCGTTGCTTCATTTCCCTCGGTTGTTAACACTCGAGCAACCGAGATGTATGTTCCGTCCAACGCCGCTATGGATTCTTCCCTTGACTCAACATTGCCATCCGTTTCGATTTCAACAGTCGGTACTTGGTCCATCTCCTTCCCATCCTGGTTTCCCATCTCTGGGCCACCTGCCGAGTCGTCGTTCGCAATATTGAATGCGTGGGCCGTCGACATATTGGGTTGTTGACTTTTGTTCCGCTCCTCGTTCTGCCGCTGTCTTGACATTTCGGAATTTGCACCAATCTTGCAATGAATACTCGGTGCCGTACTCAACACCTTCTGCGCGATGCCTGTATCCTCTGGATCAACCACCGGTGGCTCGTTCGCAGATTTGGCGACACACAAGGCCGGGACAGCTTCGTCAAAACGGGTGACTCCATTCAATCCAGTGCCGTGACTTGTCGCTTCCGTGGTAACCCCTGACTGGACACTAACACTCGTTGGCGTATGTACCACGTTTACCGGCCTCAGTAGTTCGTGTGTACGCACTACCGAGGCTTCGTTCGCGTTATTGCCTCCGCCATGGGTTGTCGTGTAAGTGTCCAAAGGTTCTGCGGAAGGCTGACCGTCGGCCAAATCCCCGGCTGTCACCCCAGACGCCAGACAGGCTTCCACTCGTTCACGCTCTTCCAGGATCAGTGCCCAGCGCTCTGCACATGTCAGACGATCACTAGAATCCACTAGCGAGTCTTCTAGAGGTCGTGCTAGCATCCCACCGGGTTCTGGGTAGTATGGTCGATCAACTGCTGAAGGCTGAGTTGCAAGCCACTGTTCGTAGATTTCGCATTCACGCTGAAAGAGCCCGCGGTCTCTACAACCTTCGTAGGCCAACACTTGCCAGTCTTGGTACTTCTTGGACTCCAGACGCACATAGCCGTCATCTCGTGGGCAAATCCCCATCTGGAATCCACATAGCGATCGAGTCGTGTGCTGGTAGGTACACAGGTTCGATCAGACACGTTGGGTCAATCGAATGCTCTGAGGCCGTCCACGTCGAAACCTCGTCACTGACGGGATTAGCTTGTTCGTTCGACGAACCCACAGTACGTGTTCTTCCAGCCCGACTTGACGCTTCGCTAGTCGATATTCTCGCCACTCGTGCGCTTGAATGTCCAACCGCTCGGGTGGCCCGGCGTTAACATGGGAGCCGTATTCTTCGCTGTCGATCATGTTTTTGGTCTTTATCAGCGGGATTTGGACTTCGTGCGGTAGTTGCGCCGCGCCGTGGAACAGGTCCAACCGGATCCCAGCTGGGATCATAAAGTCGGTCCCGAGTACCACGTCGACGCCTGCACTATGCGCCATTACCCACATCTCAAACTCGTACACCATCTCCTATCCGAGCGTAATCTTGACGCACGCTCGTCGCGTCGTAGACACCTTGCCTTCGTTGATTCCTTGAATGTCAATGCGGCGTCCGTGATCAGGTACATCTCGGAGTCGCAACTTCTTGGCAAAGGCGTCAGTGATCACACTAACGTTCGCTCCTGTGTCGAGGAGGATCCTCGTTCGCTGGTCGTTCACAGCGCCTTGCACCAGAGCTCTCATTCTGATCCGTCGGTCGAATTTCTTGGCCGACCACCACCCCTGTCTCTCGCCAGGGTTCAGCTTCATAATCTTGGAGTGACCCTTGGGCTCGTCTCGCGCTGCACTCGAAACCAAGCCGAGCGAGCCCTCGCTGGTGCCCTCATCAGCATCAGCACACTCCATTATTTCTCCAACACCTCCACCGAGGATTCTACTCCTCTCCTTTTCATTTTCCGTCGCGTTCACACTTGTTACGTATTTATCAGGCCATTCACTCTGCCCCATGAAAGCAAAGATACACTCTGCTTCCATTGAAGGCTCGGTTAACTGTGGCAGCCCGATAGGGACCAACCCAGTTGTAGTTGGCGGGCTGCCTAGTTTAAATGACGTTCTTGAACGACGGCCTTGAGCTCTGGCGGGAGTTCCTCCTTCGTGCCTTTGGTGCGCACAAATTTGGCAAGGTCTTGGAAGTTGCGGAAAAGCTCGCATTGTCCAGCATCGTGGAGCTGTTTGCAGAACTTGCATCGCTTGTTACAGTAGTGGGCGGAGTGACTCATGCCACCGCACACCGCGCATGGTCCGTACTGTGGGCGTCGGTTGTCGCGGTTGAAGTCACGTCGACCGCGTTGGTCCTGATTGAACCCACGGTCACCACCTCGGCGATCTTGATTGAAGCCATTATCGCGATCAGGCATGTTTCCACGTGGTTGACGGTTGTCTGAACGTGCGTAGGTGCCTTCAGCAGCTGCACGGCGCTCATTTTCGTTAGCCGCGGCGAATTATCGGTCGTTTTCGTCCAATGAGAAATCACCGTCCGTATTATCAGGCTGAAAGTCGTTGTACTCATCTTGGACATCGTCGTAAGCGTTCGGATCTTCGTTTGAATACTCGGTGCCTCCCTGAGCAGCTTCACGACCTTCTAATTCAGCTAGTAGGTCGTCCACCGTGGCTTCAATGAGTGTCACTCTTAGTTTGTTGCGGTTGTCATCGCGGCGACGGTCATCACGCCGGTTGTTGCGGGCGTACCCATCGTCGCGTCGCGTATCACGACTCTTGGAGTATCGGTACTCACTGTCACGCTTGGCCATTCTCTCCTTGCCCTTGAGAACATCTTCGATGATCTCTTCGAGCTCGTGAATGTCGGCGACTCGAGCGTGGTAGAGACTCTCCGCTAGCTTGTCATCGTCGCATGTTGCCAGGAATTGCTGTACGTGTTCTTTCGCGTCGCGACCACTCTTCTCAAAGTGTAGACGGGCGGTCCGAGCGTAGCCATTCAGCCTGTTTATGTAGTCGCACAGATGTTCATTACGTTCCCGCTTGGCGGAGTAGTAACGCGACAGTGCCGTCTGCGTGAACTGCGAGCAGTAGTAGCGGATGAACGCGTCGCTCAACAGCTTCCACTTGCGCTTCGTCTTCTTCGGCAGTTGACGGAACCAATGAATGGCTCCGTCCCGGAGACTTAGCGCAAATGGAATGCACCATGTGTCGGCATCTGTGTGGGTTCCAGTCATTTCATAGACGAACCCACGGAGCCACTGCATACAGTTCTCGCTCTTGTTGCGAGAGCCTGAGAACGGCGTGATGCGATCCAGCGGTCGGTGCGACGCAATTTTAATCCTCGGTGTCGGGTCCACGTCGTTCAGCGTCGCTAGCTCATTCATCTGACGCATCAACTCGACTTGAGGATCTTCCTCGTCGAATGTACGCACCAAAATGTCATCGTCACTGGACGAACCATCGCTGTCGACTTGACGACGTCCGGCACCACCTGTGGGTGCTCGCGGACCACCTCGGCGACCGAACGAACCCTCGTTGCCAGCGTAAATACGCTGCATACGGCTCTCCGAACGTGGCGTAACCATGTGCGAGTCTTGAAAGTACGGTGAAGTTTCGGTAGTGTCAAAGGCACCACGCTCAGCTCCACGCTTGGTCGGAGGAGTACGAACGAGTCGTTGGGGTGTCGGCGGCAGTGGAATCGTGGACGGATCTTCATCTTGAACGATCGTTCGACTCACAGGCTGCTTTTCGGCGTTGATGCCAACAGCGCCAAACGCCTTCCGAAGCTTCTTCTTCCATTTCTGGAGAGCAGCTCCGGCTTCATGTGGGCTCCAATCTTGGAGCTACATCGTCGATGGGTACGTCTCGTTCTCGAACCCCAGCGACAACAGTAGCGAAACTGAATCCTCGGCAACTTGACTAGTCGAAACCGAGTTGACTGGGTATTGAAGTTCCTGCGCAAGCGCAGGCCAGTCGGTCTTTTTCTTGGGGATGGGCTTGAACAGCTGCATCCACTCATCATTCTGCATCAGCGCTTGTACGCGGTCGAAAACGCGCTTGGCGGCTGGTGTATCACCGTTGATAGGTGGGCGAGGTGCCTTCAGCAGTGCTGAATGCTTTGCACTCGCCACCGAAGGTTTAAAACCCCTCAGTCCCATCGTCATAACCATCATAGGCCGGTTCCGGTCCCGCAACATCATCGAGCTCGTCGGCGAGGTTCCTCGAAAGGGACTTGGTCGCCCCGCTCAGTCCCGATGATAGCGTGGCCGTCTCCGGCGTCGCTGCGCCTGGCTCTGGAGCCGGCGTCTTATCTTCGTAATCTTCATAATCGTGGGCGTCAGGACCGATGTCCGCTTCGTCGTCGAAGCTCACTGAAAGCTCGGTGGCGGCTGCAAAGCGCGCAGCCGGGCTTGAACTCTCGTTGCGAGCCCCGCCAGACTTGGCAGGCGTAACTGGTACCGTCGGTTGTCCTTTCGCCATGTTTCTTGTCTTTTTCTTGTTCTTCTTCTCTTGGTAGCTCGTAAACTGGAAGGCCATACAAACAGTTCACAATGGTCACAATCTGTTCCCGGGTCGCGGCACCAGTTGTGGTGTTGGAAATCCCACGTGAACTCTAGCTACAGATGTAGTTAGGATGTTCCCACAACAATACGTCTACTAGGATAGTAAACGATCGTTCGGGCGGACCTGAAGACCCCAGTTCTGCCCTTGCACCGGGACAAACTGGACCTTGTAAACTACTTATATAGGCCAACCAGTAAAATAAGAACACGCTACTAGCACGAGCAAAGCTAGCAGGTGTTTTGAATCCTCGTGGTCCCAACAGCGGAAGGGTACCAGGCACGGGTAAGCCTTTTACGAGATCACCGAGTGTTCAACACTCGGCTGGAAGAAATAAAAGGGAGGCAATTCAAGCACTCCCAGTCGTGCAAATAGGCAACAATAAGCCGTCACGTAAAACCTCCCGATAATAATCGGCCAATACACAAAGTCTCTTGGCCTTGCCGGATGAACCCTCGCTACAGAGCTTCGAGTTCACCGACAGGCATAACACACTCAAACAAGCTTGACCTGACGCTTACCTTGAAGCCGGACGTCGCTCTGTGTGCTTGAGTGGAAATTCTGTTCTGTATTTAAGCTTACCCTTTCGGGTCTATTCCTAATAAGAAGTCCTAATCAAGTATACAAATATCAAGTGAACAATGATCCGTTATGGATCTTCTTGCATGCCAAGCGTCGTCTGCACTGTCGCATGAGCATCTTTAACGGTCCGCGCCCTGTCCCAGACGGTTAACGTGTCTTCCAAAGGTCGCTGAGTATTCCGCGAACTCATCCCAACCGCCACTGAGAGTTCGTACCGTAGATGGGTTAGCTCTTGGCCGCTGAATGCGAATCCGGCCAGTCCATTATTAATAATAAGGACAGCCTGGATTCTGTGACATAGGGCCGTATCCGATATTTGTTGAAAACTCGGAGGTGACGCCGTCGAGTCCCTTGCACCTTGGCGTCTCCGCACATCACTCGACCGAGGGTTCGTCGCTTGAACAACTTGGGCGGTGTCACGTCTTTGTCGACGGGTGATAATCCGCAACCACGGAGAAATCACTACACCACACGCCTTACGATAGTCTAGGAGAAGTATCAGTTCGCTGAACGCCGCTTTCAACTCGGGATGAGCTGTCGCTTTTGCTAATACTGCTAGCATCATCACTACCGTTTTAAGCATCTGCCTGCCGTGCACAAATCCCTGCTGTGATTCGCCAATTGGTTTCCCCAGCACCCGTTGAGTTCTTGTCGCTATGACTTTGGTGTGAACTTTGTAAGCTGTTTGCAACAACGAGATGGGCCTAAAGTTCATCGCATCCGTGGAGTCACCTTTCTTTCGTAGCGGGATGATAAGGCCCTCTAGGAACGATCGAGGAGGGTCGGCTCCCTTCAAAAGCTCGTTTCCAATGGCCACCAATGCTGGTACCAGTACCGCTTGGTGGTCCTTGAAAAAATCATTGTTTAACCCATCCGGCCCCGCCGCTTTATGACGATTCAGCGCCCGAATGGCCTGAATGACCTCATCCTCTGTAATGGGTTTCATCAGCTCCATGTTGTCCGCCATGGAGAGCAGCCGCTCAGCAGGTATGGTGACGAAATTGTCAAATTCTTTTTCTAGGGTCTGCCCTGCGTAAGCGTTGTGAACTTTGCCGAATATAGGCTGCCACTCGGACCCGAATTTGCTCGCTATATTCATTCCCCGGGTAAACGGTTCCCCGTTGATTCGTCCAATCGAGGAGACCGTCTGGTCCTTCTCTCAGTTGGAGACGCGTTTGTAGTCCCATCGGAGCTGGTCCATCGTCCGCTCTAGCTTTTGACCTAGACGGATTAGGTGTTCTTGGCGTGCGTCCTCTTCGGAAACTTCTAGCAGTCCGCGTCTGGTGAAAATTTGTGCCCGGTTTTGGGCCCGCAACGCAGCTACTGACTGCTTCCGTCGCTGTGCCTCGCTCCGAGTGATTTGCCGTATGCAATCTTCACACTTTCCTGCCGTCTTATCCCACGTACGTGTCGATTCCTCTCTCCCAACTCCCACACGCATGAGTGCTTCCAATACCGCTGTTTGAACTCTTGCCGGCTGGGACGATCTAATTGGGTAGATCACTGACCTGCGTCTGCGACGTTGCCTCCCTGTGTGTACTTTGTCGCTGATATGTAGCCGTACCCGCTGATGGTCCGAGGGGGCCGCCGGTTCTGCTACTTCAACTCGGCCAATCTCTGCTGTCCAGCTACACGGGACGTAGTAGCGGTCAATTCTGCTTGCCGCATTAGGTCCCCAGTATATAAAGAATTCGGTTGGGTCTTGGCCCTCTTCCTCCTCATCATCAGCTAGTTCTTCAAGAATCCGTGCATCTTCTAGCTGCAGTTGTTGAACAAGCCCGGTTAAGGCATTACTTTCTGGTCGACCTGACCGTTTGCCTCCAAGTCGGTCAAGAGGCGGACTCTGAACGCTGTTAAAGTCCCCTGCAATGATCGTGTCGGCAGCTGTCCACGTCCACTCTTTTAAGCGTGTGAAGAAAACTTCCCTGTCGCTGTGAAGGTTGGGCGCGTAGAGGTTTACGACCTGCAGTGTTCCAATTGTGATAGCTAGCACCCGATTAGTCCACTTGTCTTTTTGCCACGGACTCACCGTGTCTGCGATACTTGGGTTGAGTAGAATTGCTACCCCACCCTGATTGCTGTCATGTATACTCCAATATGACAAGGTGGGCCCGCCTGACTGGATGCGTCGTCCCCACAATCGATGCCATTGTTGTTGGAGCTCCTCCGCTTCGGCCTCGGAGCTCACGTGAGTTTCTTGAATTAGCCATGCCATTGGCCTTTGTTGCACCGGTGTCCGGCGCCATGCACTGAGCCACTTCATCCTAGTTTTTTTGGTAAAGCCTCGGACGTTTTGGAGTTCAAGTCTGCGATGCCGCACTCGTCCTGTCCGTGGTTTTCTTCCCAACCTTCCGCCGTCCTCATTTCGCAAAAACATAGTCCGCCCGTACTCGTCACTGCCATCTCCTGTCCAACTCCCCCCCCCTTGGCGATCAGGAATTATGTGACTACTAATCATATTGGCTAGTTGGACCCGGTCCCCCGTGTTCGATCTCTGTGTCGAAATAACGAGCCGTTCTAGTCCAGTTAACGTTCACTCCGTCTGGTGTAAACGCTTTCCTGAATGCATTTGCGTCTTTGAGGGCTGCAAGGTGTCGAACCAGCCTGGAACGGACTCCTTGTTCGTCTAGTTCCTCCTGGTGGGTTAGCACTTTGATCGCTTTGTCATACAGTAGAGAGCAAAGAATGTGTTGTGCCAGTCGCAACTTGTTGGTAGTGTCGCACAGCTTCAAAATCTCGTCCTTGCCATATCCATTTCCTCGTAGTCGAGTCCAGTCGATAGTGTTGTCCGAAGCTTCGTCCAGATTTTTCGTTCTTGGGCGAGCGATCCTGGTTCGCCAGTCCTCAATCCATTGTTGCGTCGCTTTGTCCTTGCATCTCGTGACGTAAATGCCTAACTGGCCATGTAAACATTCCCGTCTCCACGCGGCCGTCCACTGTTGTAGTACCGGTTCCGCTACTGCTGTCAGCAATTCATCCGGATATGGGAACCGTTGTAGAAGACGAACGAGCTTGGCTGGTTCTCCTTTTGCAGCTGCTGCCCATTGCGTAGTATTTCCAGTGGCCAATGGGAACTCGGACTTGGCGGACGAAGGCCAGGTTGTCCCGAGCTGCTGCCACAGCTGCGACCAATTCGAACGGTTCACCGTCGCGGCGTCATTCCCTGGCCCTACTTCATCCTCGTCCATTGGGGTCGGCTGATGCGTGTGAGATTGCGAGTCCTGTTTCGCCCGCACTAGAAGTCGTATTTGCTCGCCTTCCATCGGTGTGAGGGTGTGAGGCCTCTTTTGAACGGACTGCTTCGACTGGAAGTACTGTGGAGCTGCACTCCGAGTTTCCTGCGAGCTTTCTGGTGAACTGGACTCTGAGGGAACGTAGTCTGCATCCGAGTCAATTTCTGCTTCTGGTTGCACCCCCTCCTCGTTATCCAATTCCTCCTGCGCTGTCTCAGCTGCAGACTGCTGCCATTGCCGAAGGACTGCAAGGGAAATCTGATACTGCTGCAACATGTGGCGTACAACCGGTGAATCTTGGGTATCCAGGCGGGTCGATAGTAACGCTGTTCGTTCCTCAAGTGAGAGCGCTGAGACAGTATTGACCAAAAAGGCTAGGCGTTCGGTGTACCTAGCCGGATCTGCCTTGTCAAGGATCAAGTGGATCTCACATTTGAGATCATGCGGAATTGACATTCCTTTCATTCGTTGCTTCAATTCGGGAATGCTCCCGCTCCATTTGGCAGGGTCCCATGGATCCATATCTGCATCTTGGCTCTGATCCGCTGACGAACTGGAATCCGCCGCCCTCGCTGTAGCTGTCGACATCTGCACGGTTTCGCTACTCTCTGCATCGACTTCCGCCTCCTTAACCTCTTTTTGGCGCGTATGTACGAATGCGGAGTAGTGATTGCCCCAGAAACGGACAACTAGCGGCGGCGTCTTGTCTTTTCGTTTGGCCTTTCGGATTTCTGCTAAGCATCGCCCCACCTGGAGCGGAATCTGCTGCCCTGTGTCGTAAGTCTTGCGACCCTTGGACAGCAAACTGGGGCGATACTTGGAGCAGTACCAGAGATGTTTACCATCCGTGTTATAGGCTAGCACGTAGATTGGTCTCTGGAGAAAGTTTGCCGCCGCGGCCATGAGCTCGCTGCTGCCCCAGACTTCTCTCGGGAGAAGCTCATCCCGTTGCGACGACGAGCTCGCGAATTCCTCCAAATACCATCTAAATTGCTTGCTGGATTCTTTCGAGTCCATTCCATCCCAGCCCCGGCCTACGTTGACCAACGTATTGGCTCGCGTGAAGTGGTCGTATTGCTCTGCGTTGTTTAACAGCGCTGACCATTTAATGCCTCGCTTCAGCGTTGATGCGAGTTGTTCCAGTACCTTGCCATACGCTGCAAGGTCATGGTCCACGATGGCCTGAGAAAGTGCCATCACCATGCAATTGCCGGTTGCTGGTGTTGCAACTTGTCGAAGTCCTAGCAAAGCCTCGATCTCCGGGAAAGACGTAACCGCTTGGCTCGCGTCCCCACTACTTAATATGAGCTGCCCTTAAACTGTGACATGGAATCCTTGAGGGTTTCCATCTCTTCCCGCTCCCGTTGCTTTAGCGCTACTAATTGGGGTGATTCAATAAGTTTTGGTGGTTTCGCCTTGACCAGGCGCAGTTGTGCTCGTTCCTGTGGCGTGAGAGTACGAGGCTTCGGACTTTCAGATTCCTCGCTGGACGATATCTCGACCGCAGCTTAAACTAAGGTAGCTTCTCTCTATCTCCTTTGTTCTCATCTTCTTCTTCGAATACTGCAAACCTAGAAGAGATTCCAAACCTTTTCTCGGCTAACGCTGCTGGATGCGCGTATAGGGTTCTCCCTCGCGAAAGCGGAACGGTGGCCCACTTCTTTTGGGGTTGAGGCGCTGGTGGCTGGGACTTGCGGTTGTCCGATGCTACCGGCCCCACCGGATACAAACCCGATGTTGACCCACTGACTCTCTGTGAGTCCAGGGAGCCGAGATCTGGTGCTGGCGGTGCTACCGCCTCTCGCGCTTTGTTTTGGTGGGCTTGATGCACCGAGAGTCTCGTCTCTGCGGCTTTCTTGAACTCCGAGAGACTGGCAAAAGGTCGCGCCATATCTTCCAACTTCGTTACCTCCGTGTCACTCGCTACGCGGCTGCCTTCTCCCTTGAGTTGCTCCACTGTGTACCGGCATCGCACCATCGTGTGCCCCACGTTCCCACATTGGAGACACTGCAGACGGTTTCCAACTGCTGGATGTTTAAGCACCAGTGGCCGACCATACCAAATTACTCGCACTATCCCCCGCAAAAATTCCGGGCATTCAGCTGTCTTCATCGTAAGTCTCCACACTACTGAAGATCTGGATTCCGGATAATAGACATCTAGGTTTTCAAACTCAATGTCTGCCTTAATGTGCGCCTGTAGGTACGCATTTAAGCGCCCAACATCCGTGCACCGGGGTACATTGAAGATGTCCACCACATATTCTCGCTGCGTGTCCGTCCGTACACCGTCGTTGCCCAATTGCCTGGCCCATATCGATCCTGTATCCGGCTGATGCGGGTTCCGAAGCCTGTAAACGGCTCGCTTGAACGGAACTTGGGTGTCCTGGAACCGACGGGCCGTTGCTCGGTCGAAAGTGTGGAAATGAATGCTGCGTTTCGTATGGTCATAGCTAATGGTCTTGACCAAATGCAGCATTTGACGTAAGTCGTTGCTCGAGACACCGTGCTCCTCTGCAGCTAACAAAATGTCATCCTTGAGTGCTCTGGTGGCTTGCCTACTGGGTTTGACAGTGACCCATCCTCTGAGCTGTAGGATGAGTTCTCCTTCGACTTGTTTCTGGATCGTTCCGTAGAGACGGAGACGTTCCCTCGAGTCTAATACGCTCTTAAGGAAACCTGGCGCTTTCCGACATAGAATGGTTCCTTCCACCATGCCCGTGATGATCTTCCATTCGTCCTTGGAGCCTTCTCGAAGACCTCGTCCACTTGGTGCCGCTGGGGGCCTTTCACACAAATTTCGTAGCAATACGATGTCTGCTTTAGGAAAGACCGCTGGATTGAACATGTACATGGTGTACTGAGGAGTCCCCGCTTGGTCGGATTCAGTGCCTACTGCTCCACCAGCTCCAGTTCCTCGCTTGACTTTTTCTGCCCATTCGGGGTCTCATGCGCCCATTTGACCCTGCTGACCATACTCTGCATGATGTGCTTGAAGGACCACGTTGTGTTGTAGAGGTCTTGGGTCGCCGCTGTTGCCAGCCGGACCCAGTCTACGTAACTGCCTTCCGCCACTACACACGCTTCCTTGAACAACTTGCATAGCCAAGTTCGGTCCTCGCCTTTCAGCTTCGGATATTGCCGCTTATTTGCTGGCACCATCTCCACATCAACATTGACTGTATCGTGTACTATCGTGTACAACGTCACTATTGTCTCCATCCATTCCTCACGAGGCTTCTCCTGTGGCGCCACACTCACCACTGCCCCGAATAATTCTTCCGGACAAGCCGGTGAAGGAGGTTGTCCCGTCTCTCCATCCTGGGTTCTCGCTGGCGCTGCTAGGGAATGACCGATGGATGGAGGATCTGCGTCTCCTGCTGCTCCTACGGCTCCTGCTTGGCTCTCTATTGTTTCCGTTCGTCTGGGAGTGTTTCCGGATACTGACTCTGCCAGATCCGGTTGCGACTCTTCGCGTTGGGAATCCTGTGTTTCTCCAACGATGGAATCTTGGCTGGCCCCGAAGCTGCTATCATCGTGCTCGCTTTCCACGTGCTCCTGGTTCTCGCGGTCATCAGGATCCGGAAGTGACGCACATAGAAACCGTGAGAGGCTTTGAAGCGCAGGAATTTGCCAAGACCACTGGAATGAACTGCTTATGAGACGAGGTGACGCTAGCGGGTTTTAATCGACAGCCGCAACCGCGCTGTCCATGGCATCGGGTGTTTGGCACAAAAGCACGTTGTCGCTGTCGGCCGAAACCATGTCCTTAGGTATGGACTTGCTGCCTGTAGAGCTCCATGGGGATCCACTCGTACTGAAAAACGCTGTAAACCCTTGAATCTGCGCGAACTGATCTTTGGTTACGTTGAAGCCCTTGATCTCGTTGCCCTGGATGTATAGCGATTCCAATCTGCTCGTGTTGAGCGACGACCCCGGAAACCGTGAGAGCGTTGTGAGACAAGTACACTCCTTCAGTGTGGAGTATGTGCCGTCCACATACTCGGTGTGGATGCTTTCCACGACAAGTCCAGGTATTGGATCCAATTCGCGCATGAGGCTACTGCTGGGCGTCGAAATATTGCAGTCGCGCAGCGTCAGGTTCATCACAGTAACCGGCACGAAGGCAATGTTCGTCTTCGCCACGGAGCTCAGATCAACGTTGTTAATCGAAAAGTCGAGGTGTTCGTGGAGTTGCTGACGACGGTCAATGAAGAGCTGGAAATCACGCGGTTTTCGTTGATGGATGCAATTTCAGCTGAAGAATCTCCAGTACCTTCGATCTGAAAACTGTACAAACTGGAGGGGACCCAAATGGGACGGAAGGCGGTGAGCACCAGCTTATCCAAGGGGTAAATGCGTCATCGTCCTGAGCATATTGGTCCGCACTCGGTTCGGCTTGCGGACATGCACATGTGGCAGTTTAATCCCTTTCGACCTGCACCAGAAGTGCGAATTTTGCAGCGACATACTATGTCGTGAATTCTACTGTCATTTATGAGGTCTGTAGTGACGGCTCGGACCTGTATGAAGTGGAGGAAAACAAAGTATCCAAGAAGAGACTCTGTGTACGTCATTAACGTTGACTCGTGCATCTTCGAGGACGAAGACTTCATGGCTGCATTAGGTCCAGCAGTGACCGACGACGACTACGGTGAAGATTTCGTCGAGGACTACGAGTGTGAATGTGAATGGCTCTGAGTCAATTGGGTGTCTCGAGTGTTCATGGATTGAGACTGGTACTGATAAAATTAAGACATACTGAGCTGACTTTGAATCAACGGATGCTTGCAATTCGCCTGTGATTGCGACTGGCTGAGCTGCGACTGAGTGAGTCGAGGACGCTCGAATAGAGTAGACTTCTTCAGTCCATTAACCTGTGCGTTCACAGGTTTATCAAGCGTTTGCAGTGTTCTCGGATGGTTCAGTACATTCTCTGGATACAGCTCCGACACGTCATCTCGAAGTCTCAATTCAAGAACACTAGAAACAGTCAGCTAACGCAGAGTCGACTCAGTTGCTCCCAGCCTGGAACCTCAAGGGAAAACGTGCTGTCTCACAGTTAACTCACTGAATCGCAGAGTTCAACTCAATTCAAGGATACTCAACTGACCCAAAGCCAATTGATCACTTCCAGGAATCGCAGCTCACTCAGAGTCAACTCAGTCAATCGCAGAATCAATTTAAGCAACACGATTCAAACAAGATCGATTCGACGAATCCCTCGTTGCTCAACTGCGAGCCGATGTGGAATACCATTTAAAGCGGCCATTAAAAGCAACACTACGAGAGACAAGAAGGGGGTTTTACAGTACTGACGAGCCTGAACTCTCCATCACTCTGTTGGAACGAGATTACCAACTCGAGTTCGATGATACGACTGTAGTACGTTATTAGTTTTGGTGTCTTGAGTCCTACGTACGGTCGAAGTGCGCTCAATTTGCTGCCTCAAATCGCTGCGCCCCATTTGGATTGCCCCATTGGATACGACACGGTGATCGATCAATGGACTCAGTACGTCCACTTTCGTGGAGCCATCGGGATGTCAATTTCTCGAGAGCAATCCATGTGCTCACACACTATCTACCACGAACGGACTCTGGCCGTCAAGAACGCCTTGAACGACACCCGCTTCAGCCACATGGGCGTCGTCAAGCAAACAGATGCCCGGTTCTACGCTGGTTTCCCGATCCGAGCGCCGGACAGCGCTATAGTCACTTGCTGCAGGATCCACGAACTCGTACTTGTACAAAGGTACTGGGTTCACCAACTGACAAAGGGATTCCGGAGCTTGTGAATGTTTACTCGGGTCATCTAAGTACAATTGGTCCGTGAGCTCCTCCACCCAGCTCGAGTCAGAAGTCATTAAAGCTGTATCTCCACCCACATCCACGTGGAACTTGTCATCGTTGTATCACAATGCGTCATTGTGCTCGATCTGTTCCAACCGCTACCGCTTATTCCGTTGCGACTTCTTCTGGCATTTGTGTGGTAACATGGTGTGTGGAGATTACTCCCAAATGTACGAGGTGGAAGCTCGCATGGGGGGAGCTTCGATGCAATCGATAATGTCTACAATGCGTACACCGTGGTGACACATGTGTGTTTGACGATGAAGGAGACTTTGGGCATGCAGTTGTACCTGTATTGCCGGATCGTCGTACCCCATAGGGAAGTAGATGAATGTTTGGAAACCAAAGCGACGACGACGAACTGCCCTTTCAAATTGACAGAGAGACGTTCAGGACGTGTATAGCTTCGGGGTTCATGATACTTTCACGTCTACGAGCGATATATTGAATGGGTTTGAATCCATTGCAGACATGGAGCTCATTGAATACTCCGTGGTGAATGCCACAGCGAATGCGATCTTAGCTGTCGGATCTTCGTGTAAGAACAAATGGAGCCCAGTTGTGGGATCATTGAGCAGGCTGCTAGCACCAATAACACCTGGTTAAAGTCCAATGACCAAGAAAAGATGCCTCCAAACGAAGATCCATTCAGTGTTCCTGCTACGAATAAGTCCATGATGCTCCTGTCATTGTCGCAGCGTTGATGGACGCTTGAGCGTGTCCTCTAGTAGGCAGTGGCTCTCTCCGGGTAATTTCCCCACGACTGTTCCAGAGGTCGGCTTTCTAGTGCAGTCTCGTGCCCCGTCATTCCACGACATCATCAACCAGATACAGCACCTCTTTACCCACCACTGGACTTTGAAAAGCGCTGTCACGTCATTTGGAAATTGATTCAAAGCCGAATGCTGTTCCGGCGATTGAAGCGAACTGGGTGGATGTGGACTATGGGCTGAAGACGATCGTACTTGCTGTGTGGAGCTTGGCATTCATCGGATGAGTCGAAACAGATCTTGCGTAGATCCTGGGTGTATATCTATTGTGTGCCACGTTCTGGGTGATTGAATGTCGATGTCGCGAGTGTGGTGTGCACAGTGGTCGACGTGGTAAGAACCTGGAGCTCCCAGAAGTACATGAAGGTGGTAGCAGCTCCAGCAACTGCGCTACGTTTCCTTGTTCAGTTATTTCCTATCGTTGCTCCATGAATTTGACAGCAGTACAAATGGATTGCAGATAACATTTCGGAACACAGCGACTCCACTGGGAACTATTGCGTGTCTTGCAGTTCCGCTCGTGTGTGTCATTCAGAGTCATGTGCCGAGACCACTCCTGTTCTTCTGATTAACATATTACTTGCCTTTCGGATGGTCTCTCTAACGCTGCTGGACATCTTTTAGCTGTGCTGGAATCTCCGGTGCAGCAATTGGCAAGCGTCACAAAGAGCACGAAGACCTTCCTTGGCGCCTTTGGTGAACTGTTTCCAGTATTGTCGACGCTCAGCAGCCTCGCGCAGGCGACGCTGCCAATTATTCTGATGTGGATGGCCGACACCATTGGAGAACGTGCTATCGATTACATGACCAGGAGCTAATGTTTCACTGGCAACCAAAGTGATAGAAGACAAACACAAAACAACATTTTTCAACCATATCTCCGCGAGAGATTAATGCGCGTTGCCTGGGCGATAGATTCTGATGGGATCAATGGTTCACTGTACTGAACTAGTCAGTGAGCTAAAGATGAGCATGAACATCGCCTGATGTCTTGTTGAAAAATCCAGAAACGCTTGTAGCTCCGATATCGCTGTCACAGCATCATCTCCAAGCCTGGCACGACGAGAACTAATAGTTGCACCCGACGCAGAGAATGCCTCTTCACTTGGGACTGATGTTGCCATAATTGCCAAATAATCGCGCGCCATCATCTGAATCCGCGGAAATGAAGCGGCTTCATTCTTCATCCAGTTGCAAACAGCTCGACTTCCTGTCTTCAGGTTCATGGATCTGTCCTTGTGCTCCAACCACCGCTGTAGCTCCGACACGAACGACTCATTTGTGTTGTTGACCGGTTCGTGTAAATCCAAATGCTCATCAATGAGACCATATAATGCTTCTTCGTCATCGTCTTCTTCTTTCTCCTCCTGTGTTCTCTCAGCCTCGGCGATGCCCACAGCTCGTTCGTATTTACTGCGATACACAGATTCATATTCGTTCTCAACAAGGCGCTTGGCCTGCCCGATATCACCGTCGATCATCACAATGTGTTCCTTAGCTCGAGGATCAAGAACGGCAGCAATCCTTGCCTCGCGAGTCTTCACCAACGGGAGGTACTCATCCAACTTTGTTGTAAAGGCACGTGCAAAGTCCCTAGTGTACCACGACTCGGCATTCTGCATTATCTTTGACGCATGCTCCGAGATCAAATGAAAGACAACAAGTGTTACACCGAATGTGGGGTAATTTTTTGGTGTAGGATAATGCGTCCTAAGACACGTCCTAAACTGTCCTATTTGTCCTAAATTTTACAGGGAGATTTTGGAGATGTGTCCTAAAAAGCGACTAATCCTTCGTTACAGAATATTATAATTTGTGTCCTCCAGATTGTCCTAAACCTCAAATAATAACTTTTTCCGGACTATCTACGTAAATTTACGTAAGAGTTACTTAAAACTCACATTGGCTTTACTTATTGTCCTGGGGCACACCAACCATTTCTGAAAGCATCATGGACCATCGCGGCTACTCCTTCTGCAGCTAGGGCGCTCGTCTATCTGGCCTCTGCTGCCACCTGCGGAAGCAATGTCTTGTCCGCTCTGCTCACGAGCGCGAACGTTCAACAGTGCGGCACGGACCACTGAGATCCCGGACCAGGCCACCATTGACAAGATGTGCGCCTCGACTGCCTGCAACACCCTGCTCGCTGACGTGAAGGCCATGAACCTGGAGGAGTGCCAACTGCCGGTCGGTGTCAGTTCCAACCTGAAGACCGACCTGGTAGTCTACGTGCCGTCCAACTGCTCATCGACGTCGGCTCCAAGCCCGGACTCGCCTGCCACAAACGCACCTGTTGTCGACACCCCGACGACGCCAGACAACTCGACGAACCAGGCCGAGCACACTGCCGCGCTAACCAAGACCCCCATCGCTTGCTAACGCGTCTTCGGATCGACTTGCAGCCAAGTAGCCCTTGCGAGTACTTTGCTGCTTTTTGAGCCCCCCCCTATATCGTTACGTTCTGATTATTAACCGTCGTTTGCTATGTGTATGTTGAAGTCGCTCAACCGTTATAAGCGGCTATTATGACCTTCAATGACTGTCATCCTTTGAAACGCTTTAAAGATATTGTCACACACTTTGAAGTAGAAAAGTTTCGTTGAGGTGCTTTTCGCGCACAACAAAGAGTCGGCTGCTCTTGGAGAGAGGGGCGTTAAGATGATTATTGTTTCTAGCTAGGCCAGTTGAGGATGTTTTGAGGACAGTACATGTTGGGCTTGGTGTTGTCCTAATAGGACAGTGGTCTGAGTTGCAGTCTGTCCTAATAGGACAGCTGAGTGTCCAGTTGTCGAGTGTCCTATTAGGACACGCGGACCCTGGCTTGTTTCGTCCTAAAACTCATTGTGTTGTCCTAAATATCGGTTTTTTTATGAGCTGAATTGCTAGTTTTTATCCCAGGTTTTAGGACAATAGGACACTTTAGGACTCCTAGTAGGACGCATTCTCTCCTACCAATTTTTTCAGACATCATAGTAGTTGCTGCTTTGATCGGCTTCAAGAACGCCGTAAACTCGGTCAAGTAACTCCACGTAGTCTCCGAAATGGGGAAGGCAAGACGATGTGTATGATAAATTGACAAGTCTCTGTATCCTTCATGACGCTCGCGGATTCTACGCAGCAGTTCTTCGATCGCCTTTTGTAATGCACGAGCTGAAGCCAGCAACGTCAAAGTGCTGTTCCATCTTGTGACGCAATCGAGTTCTGGAGAAACATACTTGATACTAACAGCGGCACACACTCCTTGCAAAGCTTCTAGCAAAGACGGTGAGTCCGATATCTTCTTCAAAATGTCGCGAATACTTCTAACGCCATCATCCATTAAGGGGCACGCTTTCATTCCTTCTCTCACAGCAAGTTGAAGCACATGAGCGAGACAACGAACTTGTATCACCTTCAGCTGAGAACTTCTGCCTTCCTCACCAGCTATATGTACCCCCGTCGTGGTAGAAGCCGCGGTTGTTTGTTCATTGGTAAACACCTCATCAGCAAGTGTCTCGTTAATTTTTCTTACCATGGTCCCATTGTTAGTCGCATTATCTGCAGTAATTGCCCACAGCTTCGAGATAAGAGATTCATCCATTGCCCTCAGTGTATTCATTAAATGGTCGGCAAGTCGGACGCCACTATGAGGATACTCCACCCGTGTGAATCCAACCACTACGGACTTGATAGCCCATTCGTCATTGATCCAGTGTAACGTCACGACCATATACCCTTTTTGAGCCGCCGACGTCCACATGTCGGTTGTGGCAGACACACGACACGACGCAATTTCTTGGAGCATTGTGTGCCGGGCCAGTTCCTTTTCACATGTCCAGCGTTGTATTACCTTCTTGCGCACCGTTTTACGAGTTGGAGGTGTGTAATCGGCTTCAAGAATCTTACAAAATGATCGCAACTCTTTCTTTTCCACCAAATTAAACGGAAGTGAGTTCATCACGATCAAGTCCACAAGCTGATCATCGGCCGCAGCTTTGTCAAAAGTGCGCTGCTTTACAAAACGTTCAAAACCAAACGCAAGTAACTTCGTTTGCTTGGAATCCATTGCAGCCTCTGAAGCCTCGTCGTCCCCTCCGGAATATTCGTCACAATGGTACCGTTTAAGATGGCGGCGAAAAGTGGTGTGTGCAATTGATGACCATCGACAAGCTGAGTCTGTAGGGCACAGCAAGCAGGAACCTTCATCGTTCTCACGAATGAAAGACCAAATGTCGGAACGCTTGTGACTGTGAGATCGCCGATATCCACTCGATGAAGTGTTTGCGTTCGACGAAATGTTTGTGCTCGACTCGTCATGAGCGTCCATTGATTCTACTCATGTGGTATCTTGCCTACGTAGTAAAGCCAAAGTAGAGAAGTGAAGTCAGCTCATTACCGTTCGGCGTGCAGCCTTAGTCTGTCCCACGGAGGTAGCTTCTCGACAGGAATTTGGTGCAGGTGCAACTACGAGAGAGACAGACTTATCTATTTAACCTTAGTTTCTAGATGTCTGGTAAATCCTAAGCCTGGTTAGCAACGCCGGTGTCTGCGCTAGATCCGGTGGTTGTGCGAGGCTTGTCAGCTCATGTGACTGCTCTCTTGGTTCGAATTCCAGTGTAATGATACACCCCTGTAGTCGTGTTCCTTGCTCCATCCGTTCTGGTGAGCGGCGCTCGCGTTTCGCGAGCGCCGTTAGCTGCCTGAGTCCGGTTGTCCAAAACTCTTGTACTATGCCATCGATAGATGTCTCCTCGTGCTGAAATACGACTCGGTTTCTTTGGATCCACAGCGTGGTAATGCAGACACTGGATAGGATACGCCAGATCCTCGTCCATTCTTCTCGGTAGAGCTTCTCGTCCTCCGGATGAGCTGCTATGATGCTTCTCACTCTGGGCGTAATTAACGCCGGTGCTTTCATGGCCGCGCAATTGCTGCGGTACTGTTCGCGACGACTGCTTTCTCTGTGATCTCCCGTCCAATGGATGATTAGCTTGGACCAGCACTCCTGCGCACATGAACACTCCCAGAATATGTGCGCTAGGGTCTCCTTCACTCCTTGACACTCCGGCAACTTCCGGCAGCTATTATCCGTTAGTCGGCCTTCGTGGAAGAGATTTAGCTGTGCCACAGCGACCCGGTACGCCACTTAAACTTGGTACACTGTTAATTCGTTACCATGGGACCAGAGCTGCTTCGGTAGTTGGCTTAGGGCCCCGCATTGCCACTCGTCGGTTCTCCTCCGTACATCTAGTCCGTCCACTTGGGTCTTTAATCCTTTCTCTGCAACTTGGTAGCGTTTGAAAGGCTGCTTGTTGATAGCTGATAGCACTCGCTTGTTAGCAATTGTCGCCTGCACATCCCATTGTATGCCATGAATCGAGGGGTGTGCCTCAAAGACGATGCCCCCGTCATCCTGACTGTGCTGAAGCACCTGAATATCCGGGTGCACCTCTTCTGCTGTCGCGGGGCCCTCGACTACCCTCCAATGTATGCCGTTGGATTGTTGCTCGAGTTGGATGGTACATGCCCTCCCAGCGGCATTATCTGTCGATACTCCGATGGCGCGTGCCTGGCTCACACAACTCCAGTTGTAGGAGTTGATGAGCTCTGGTTGATTTCGTAGGCGTAAGGCCGGGTTGACCTGTATGGATTGCCCTATGTCTAACCGCGGCGAGCCCCTCAGAATCGCTATTGCCCAGCGCCGTAACGTTAGTTGGCGATGCCTCTGCTCTCCTGCCACGGGAATTATCATTGAGTATGTCCACTTGCCTGTCCTGTGAATTGCCAAGTCGGAGATCGAGCATTCCTGGATACGGTTATATTTTCGGCTGTTGAGTGTGGCTCCCGTGCTGTCTACGACCCACGGATTGTTAGCCCAACTGTACGTCGGCCAGAATTGCTCTTCCGACGTCGATTGTTCCCGATAGGGGGTTGGGAGCAATTGTGGGAGCTCCACTATCCACTCGCCATCTGAGAACCAGCTGATAGATCGTTTTGCCAAGTCGTCATCTGGAGGCTGGTCCTGCCGTAGGTCGTCGTTAGGCAACCGCGCTGTTTGCCACACCTATTCCCCCATTGTGTGCGCTAGTGCCACCCCGGGAGTATCCAAACTCCGTCGACTTCTGCCGGACAACTTTTTCCTGGGCGTTATACTGCCGTTCCAGGACTCCGGGAGACCCCTGAACATCCATGCCTTCCACGCATAAAAATACCGATCCTTCCGCTGGATTAACCATTGGAGAGTGTGCTTCGTTCGTTGCGTCTGACAGGCCAGTTCAATCGATGCCAATCCTGCTCCGCCTGCCTGTTTGGGTGTGAATAGAAGGGCTGGACTGATTTTATGGCGTGATGCCTCCGTCGAGGTAGTTTGGCGCCACAAAAACTGTTTCTGTAGGTTGTGAAGCTGCTTATTCGCCCACTTGGGCATGTCAAACACCGCCGCCGTGAAGAGAATCGACGGCAACACGATGACGTTGAGTATCTTGATCCTGAATTCGACACTAGTACCCAGCTTGGCCGCTGTCGCAAGACGCCTCTGCACTGCTCGAATTCTTTTTGCCCAATTGACGTCCGTGAGCTTGCCCGTTCCTACTTCATACCCCAGATATCTCACCGTGGCTCCCGGTTAAAGCACTAAGATCCCGTGAAATTGGGGAACTTCCACTGCTTTGTTCAGAAAAATCGCGCAGCTTTTTGTGGGTTGGACATGCAGCCCCGACAAGCGCCCGAATTGTTCTACGATCTCCATCACTCGTGGTAGTTGCCGAGCCTCCTTCAAGAACACTGTGGAGTCATCTACGAATGCCGAAAAGGTATGCTTGACCCCTGGCATCCCAGGGATTTCGATTCCAGAGAGTGTTGGGTCCTGTTGTATAGCCATAGAGAGAATTTCTGCTGCTAGGATAAACAGCAGAGGCGCTAATGGGCATCCTTGTCGGATACCAGACACAACTGGCTGCATTGCAGGTGCAACAACCGATCCGATCCGATCGGATCCGACCGGATCGATTGGATCGAATCAACCCATACAATTTCCAAGTATAAAAACTTCAATCACACACAGATCATGGCGCAAAATTCCAACCTCAACGAAGGGAAGTTCGGTCCCAGAAGTGGCGAGCCAATGCCGTGATGTGCTGGTAGACACTGCCAGGGACAGGTATCACACTTGGACTTGAGCTTCGAGGAGCGGATAGTTCGGGCGGTGAAGTGGTAAGCGGTGGGGCGTACCACGACCAGGTGTTCCGAAATAATCATTGTATTGCTGCTTCAATACAATAGTTTACA
Source organism: Phytophthora infestans T30-4 (assembly GCF_000142945.1). NCBI lineage: Eukaryota > Oomycota > Peronosporomycetes > Peronosporales > Peronosporaceae > Phytophthora > Phytophthora infestans. The sequence continues at coordinate 2,190,494 of NW_003303741.1, forward strand.
CTTAATTATTGATTTTACAAATTGGATAACTTTTTCCAATTAGTTGTTTTGTATTACTTTTTTTTTCGTAAAATCTTGTTTTTTCTGCTTTGTTTTTGCGTAATACGGAGGACGGTCCCCAGACAGAATCGAATGGCTGTTAGCGACGGTCGCTCAAAATGCGAACCTGAGGCGCTCGTCTATCATTTTTGATCTCACCTTGGCTCTCTCCAACACCTTCACGGCTAAGCAAGTCTGCAGCTACTTTTTTACTGCTCTATTAGACGCTCAAGATGAGCCGACGCCGTATTTTCAGTGCCAATGCGGTACCACTCGCAAGCAGGACCCCAAAACAGGGTACTCAAACCTGTCTAACCACGTGCTGAAGCGCCACCCCGACTACCTGACGACGATGCAGTTAAGCGGCTTCAACTCGGGCACCCTTGTCACCTTCATCGACCAGAAGAGCCAGCAGCTGGCTCGTCATGATAATCGAGTGCAATCTTCCGTTCAGTTTCTGTGAGAATGACATCGTCACAAAGTACACGGTGATGAAGCCAATGTGTCACCCTTCTCAAGTACGCGGACTTAGTGACTAAGAAGGTCGAGGCTATTAATACGCTGAGCGAGGTGCTCCCCACCAAGTTTGGCATCATCATCGACGGCTGCACGTTTATGTCGGAGCATTTTGTCGCGGTATTCGCGGTATTTGAGCACGATGGCCGAGCAGAAAAAGTTCTTCTGGCGATGGCTCCTATTGTCGACGACACTACCGCAGATCATACGGCGGACAGTCACGTCTCTTTCTTAGAGAGTGTCCTCCCGTTTTACACGTGAGACATTAATAACATCGCTTATCTCGTTGGAGACAACTGTTCCGTCAACACCAGATTGGCTGACCAGCTGAGCGTCCCGTTTATTGGCTGTGCAAGCCATCGCTTGAACTTGGCGGTCAATTTGTTTCTTGCTGAGTACGAGCACCAACTGATTCAAATTCAGCAGCTTATGCGAAAGCTACGCGGACGCAACAAGGAGGCAAAACTACGGTAATGTTGTGGTACTTTTAGTATCTACCGCTTTTTGACTTTGTTGCTAAAAAGTGTTTTTTCTATTAGGAAAAGGACCACTTTGCTCCCGCTTCTTCGCTAGACAACACGGTGGAGCTCCACGTACAAGATGCTTGAACAATATTTCAAGCTACGTCCTGTTCTGGACGAGGATGACGATGAGATTACGGAGCTGATGCCGTCCCGTCGCCACGAAAACCGACTGAAATCTTTGTTGAGCCAGCTTGGCGACTTCCAGTCGGCCACCATGAAGCTTCAAGACGACAGCGTAACGCTTCTCGATGTGCACGATATCTTTGATGCGCTCATCGAGAAGCATTCCGTTGTAAGAAAGTATCTTGCTGCCAGCGCAAATATTGTCAAGGACGTGGACTTCGAGCGAGCGTGCGTTGTAGCCCTGTCAGGCGCCGTGGACGAGCTGACGAACGACCAGGAGCTGATGTTGCAGCCATTTGAGTCGGTACCCGCAATTACGACACCGGACACCAGGCACGGACGCCCACAGGGCTTTGCCGACAGAGTCTTGGCGACTAGGAAGAAGCGACGCGGCGCAAAGAAGGTATTTGACGGTGTGCGCTTCATCCCGCCGACGTCAAAGACCGTGGAGCGTCTTTTTAGTGTGGCGAAACATACTCTTTCCCACCATCGCCAGCATATGCTGCCTATTCACCTTGAAATCGTGTTGTTCCTGAAGATGAATCGGCGCTTCTGGGACGCAAACACTGTAGCAGCTATCGTGAACGCAAAGTAATGTGCAGTGCTGTACATCTAAGTAGTTAATTTTCCAATACACTACTATTGATGTCAATTATTTATTTATTTAGTTGTAGTTTTTGTAGCAATAGCTTATTTCGGCATGGACCTTCAATATGATTGCAGTTGTATTATCGGGATGCCTGACCACGACGGACAGCGCGGCAATGATCTTAAATCAAGTACATGTACAAGTCGCCAATCAAGACTCTTGATGAGCGACTTGTACATGTTCGGCTCGCCATGGACAGCTTCACAACGGGACGTGGAAGTTCCCGGGCACTTCGATGAGCTGGGTGGTGCTCAACAACAAGCAGGCAGAAGTGCTGGTACGACGTGGCTACACCGTTGCAGGCGTGTCGCCGCTGGATATATGCTCATTAATTTTCCGCCGGAGTCTGCAGTGGGCTAGCCGCAGACGTAATCGGTGGCGTAGTTTTCGGATGTGTTCCGGGAGTCTCTATTGCTGGTATTCTGCGATAAACGAGATGCTGCACTGAATATACGGAAGGTGCGTCTGCTGACGATTTCATGACGGCGTCCCGACGGGTAGCGTAGAGCCACACACAATAAAATTCGTCACTTTCCTCTGCCTTAGGCTCCTACGAAAAACACTTCCTAGCAGAAAACTTCTTGCTAGGACTCCTGCTGCAGGAAAACTCATCCTGGAGACGAACAACACGTACGGTACGACAATATGACCTCAAATATTTAATGCAGAACGTCTTAATCGTTTCATAGAATCGTAAAGGTTTTAAATGTCATTGGGTAGACTCTATACCTACAAGAACGTATTTCTTGTGAATCCCAACACAAGGGACTATATCATTTTTTGTGTTTCTCCTAGAATCTTATACATTTTTGATTGGATCCGATCGATCGATTAATCGGATTCAATCGAATAAGATCGAAACGAATTCAACCTCGATCGGATTAGTCAGACGAGACATATCGATTGATCCGATTCAATCCATTTCCCAAGCCTAGATGGAAGGTTTTGTACAATATCAATTTAGTGACTGCTACATCTTACCTTGTTCAATTTGTTGTTTGATATTGCTATGGTTTAGGTCCTTCCTGAGAAAACACGCGTGTTGAGGCTGCGTCAAACAAAATAATACTAGAGGAGCCCCGCTTTCGCTTAGAGTGCTTAAATCGCGATTCGTACTTAGATTCATAAGTATCATTTTGTTTGACGTATGTCTTTGATTGGCATCGTCTTTTTTTCTTCAAAGGGTTAGGCTAAATTTTAGTCGGTTGCAACCGATCAGATAGGAGGTCTTTCGTAAGGGCCATCCTCCTACGTAGGACCATAAAACTGAGGGCGTTTTGGCAGAAAGGCACAATATTTATATCACAATTTGGACTACCAAGCACATTGTGAAGTATTAGGTCATATGACGTCGCTAGTTAGAAGTACTTTTGTTACTCCTAGCTGGATCGAGTTCCATCGTCCACAACTCATTGTACAGCAGGAAGATGCCCCGACTCAGCAGCAAAGTGTCGTGGTATTGGAGAGCTGATAATTTATCCTCGTCCTAGTTTCATCCTGCTTCGTTCCAATCTCTACCAGCCTCTGCACGAGCCAAAGGTTTCCATTGTGTACAGCACTGTAAACTTCTGTAAAAGTATGGGATAGCGAAAAGGCTCGAGCCATCCACCCCTGGCCACATACTCCCCCAGTGCAATTAGCCACGAGTCACAGCTCCGCGTTATCGTCGTTTCTTATAAATCACGACTCCCGTTAGCAATTCGTTGGTCGTCCCACTACATTCTGTGGTAGTCACGCCAAAATAACGTGGGCGATTTCGCGCACGCAGCCTCAAATGAGTAAAATACAAAATAGTCGAGAAATGCTTAGACATAACTATTAAAAGTCGTTGTCTTCCCATGAGCGACTAGTAGTCACCCATGGAAGCTGCTGGCACAAAACCGCGATGTTTGCCAACAGCGATGGTCATCTTGTTGAAGTATTAATAGGGCCAGATGCGCAGTCTGTGTCCTGTGCGATGTGCGTCGAGCAGCCGCGAAGGTCTGGACGTGGGTACATGTGGCTGTATGGCTCATGAAGCTCGGGGGGGGGCAAGCAAGCTAGTTAACGTATCCGATATCACTCCATATTTAGCATTGTTAACCTCGTTGTCGTATCTACAAGGACTCGTGCGGTCTGAGTACTGCGGTTCAACAGGTCTTAAGCCCAGTGATCATTCTAAACACTGGAGCGGCGTCGACATACGCACCGGTAGCCAGCCACGAAAGGGTTGGTCTGGCTCACGATGCAGAAGAGAAGAGCATCGCCGATGATTACGAAAGGAAAGGGGAATCGTCAACACGCCTATCGTCCACGCGGCTGTCGGCAACAACGGTGTCAAGGACTTGTCCAAGATGTTAGTGCTGACAAAGGGATACGCTGGACGCCCGGGGTTGATTGCGGAGTCGCAGACGAAGGTAAAGAGAAAGCTCCATGGCGAAGACAAGCGTGCGCGCGAGATCGACCGTCCGATGTCACCACCTAACAATTCCAGCCAATTTCCTCTCGCCTCGGCCGAGAAGTACGCATGTATTTGACCTCCATGGCCGGATCATCGAGCATGATACCCACGACGCCTATGGCCCTGTGCTACAAGGTAGAGGAGTGAGGCACGAAACCAAGCCTGCAACAGTAAGGTCTAAAGGTCGCATCGCACAGTGATGAATATGGCGAGATGCATGACGTTTCCTTGTAGTATTCCTCTGGGTATCTGATGAGATGCGGTGCAGTATACATCCTGGGCAGAGACTACCTGCACAGTCTCAAATTCAGACTGTGCAGCCGATGCACAGTCTCGGCTATATTATGTTCTCTTCGCGCAGATTGCTGATCCATGTGGTCGGAAAGGCTAGCACGTTAGCGACCAAAACAATTGCATCTTCGGGTACAAGAACGTATGAAAAAACCAGAGTGATTGTCGGTGAGTGTGGCGGCAACTCGACTTTTTAAACTTATCTAAGCACCACTCAAGCGGCTTCACCGCGGTGTTCGCCTCGCCGCAATGTAGTCCCTGCTTCGTAAAGCCTTTCATATGTATGCACACCGGTCGATATCATTCTTTTTACAAAGAATCATTGACAAAAAATAACTACAAAAAAAGCTTACATTGACGATAATATAAGACTTAAGTATCTGTACCGGAAGAATTCCATCGCTTGTCTGATCCCGCTTTCACTGTCCAGTCCAGTGACATGCACTCCATAAAGCTGGAGCTCAACGAAAAGAAGGACAAATACGTAGGTTTTATTGTAGAACTTAAACTCCTCAGGGACTAGCTTGAAAGCAGACATATTTCTCTGTATTCCAGCGTTTCTTGTCCGCACTGGAGTGTTTGTTCGAATGGTGTAAATCTGATATCAGTAAGAATTTAGTACGATTTCAGAAACTGTTTCACAGTCTAAGCAGCACAAACCTGGAATGTTTTCCTGCTGTATGCCTTCAGATACGACTCCAGCGCGCCCCAGCTGTCGAACGCCGTCACATCCAGATCCGGTACGTCCACTAATTCGTCTTGAGGAGCGATGTCACCTCCGTCGCATCCTTCTGTTTCCGAATCGGACGAATTTTGGCTGCTCGCATCAGAGTCTGATGCGAATGAAGAATGAGATCCCTTCTCGTGCTCGGATTCTACTGACGAATCCTGAACGTTCAATGATTCTTCATTTCTGCGACTAGAAGAGTTGTGGCGACGCGAGGATAATCGATGAGGCAATTGCTTTCTTCGCTTGGTTACCGCTCGATCTCGGGCGGTAGGATGCCTTCTTAATCTCTTCTTCTTCTTCCGTGAGTTTGAGTGAACTGCAATGTCGCGGGATTCGCCGTCGCTGTTAGATCTTGACGCAACGCTTGCTAGGTCTTCGTCACCCCCTTCGCTGTAACGGGGCTGGTGGCGTGGCATGGCGGGCGTCGATACAGCAGACGTCGGACCCGTGCTGCTTTTGGAACGCTGGGATTCTTTTGACTGGGGAGGGGGAGACTTTTGACAGCCATTAAACTTTAGGAATGATGGTCTGCATCCGGGTGAACATCCGAAGATCAAAATGCACATCCGAAGATCAAACTGCACATCCGAAGACAAACAAAAGATTTGTCCCCACCGAAATGGCCCTTTTAAATACTGTGCAGGGAGACACTTTCATACATCCTGAATCGATCACCGACGAATTATAAGCCGGGAAGGCGTCGCCAATAAAGCTATTAGCGAAACAGACGCCGTCTCTTACTCCTTCCTTCGCGTAGAACACCACAAACTTGATTCGGACGTCGATGTGCTTCGCCTTCGACGACGTGTCACATTTTAACTGCTGAGGTGCTTCCCGGTTGTCGACATGCAACTCGAAAGACCGAATACAGGCCACTCCCAGTCCACCCAGCCGTTCTCGTATCCCCCGCAATTTCTGTCCGACGACCGAAGCTGCCGTGTACTTCGCTTCCATGGCGGACAACGCCACGCCGCCTTGGTTTTAACATTTCCATCCAACAGCCATGCCGTTTCGTCACAAATCACCCGTGACCGACTTCCTATCTTGCTTATTCGCGGCAAAGTCCGCATCGCTATATACAGCGACCTCCATCGCCTCACGCGAGCCACCGTCGCATTGCATCCGCAGACGCAACTTCTTGGCTCCCGCCAAGTATCCAACCACACGTTTAGCGAGCTTCTAATCCGCTACAGACGTGCGACGCGTGCGCCTCGACGCCTTATGTGCGGCAAACGCAATGTACGGCCATGTACATCTCGCTATCCAGAGCAGGGTTCCCACCGGAGATTGGAAACTGGAGTTACCGCTCCCGCCGGACCCGTAACCGGCAGTAAATCGGCTCCCGAGTCACAAACGGCGTTATATTCTTCCCCTATCAGGGACCTCATTCCCTGCACCATCTCATGCCCAACTCCTGCAACACGCTAGCTCCTGATCCAAGCTGTACAGAAGTCCCTCAAAGTAAGCGTCACCTACTTACGTAATACCCCGCCATATCTGCTACGGTACATACAGGTTCAACTGGCCAATCACAAAAATGCACTGATTTTGGATGTGCTGCAGTCGGCGGGAAAGATCTCCATCAATTCCAGACCGGTCCGGCCTCTTCGCTAACTAAACTATTGGAAAACGGAGAATGGAGATTAAATGTACGAGGTAACTCATGCTCCCGCTACGTACGTCTCCCTCCATGCACAATATCACTCTTCCAGGCGACCATGACCGCCAGCCCCATGCCGCGCCGGATCCGCCTTAATATGGAGCAGAAGATCGCCATGTGCAAGTATGCGAAGGATATGCGCGCCAAAGGCAAACTGTCCAACACACAGCTCGCAGCGTGGGCAACACGTGCGTTCAAGCTGGAAAAATATCTTTCACGCGATGCCGCTCGCAATGTTATCGCTGGGGAGTCTAAGTGTGCCGCTATGGAGCCCTGTTAGCTAGAGCGCGCAGCTCGTCAGCCCCCAAATCCAGGAGACGGACGCTCGCATTTTGAAGGTCTTTAAGGCCATGGACGGCAAGGTGGAGGCTATCACAGGCAAGGTGATAAAGGCCATTGCTCTTCGCGTGAACGCGTATGGCGAGTACACCACGTTGAAGCTCTCTAAGGGCTGGTTGTATAGATTGCAAGAGCGTCACGGAATCTCCAAGAAGCGGAAGCACGGCGAAGCTGCGTCAGTTGACCAAGAGGCAGCTGAAGCCGGACGTGTGAAACTACGAAAGCTGACGGACTCGTACGCCCGGTCCGAGATCTGCAACATGGATGAGACCTCGTTCTTCTTTCGAAGCGAGGCTAAGTACACTCTCACGCAGAGGAAGGTGATCTCTGGACGCAAAGACCCCAAACATCGGCTGACACTGGCTCTAGATATCTACACCGCTCTTTGTTGGAGTAAGGTGGCCTACGACGAGATCTCGCCCAAAACCATTCAGAACTGCTAGCGGCACGCAGGCATTCTGTCGGACAGGAGCAAGATCGCCTCGCTTCTTAACTAAATATCAGTACTTTTTAAACATCTGTTTTATCACCCTCTAAGATCGTGTCTCGGTCCCCCCTACGCTTACTTTGAGGGACTTCTGTAACCATCCGTGCTCCATAGTCCCCTCTCATCCCGAGGAACTTGCGTGCTCTTCTGAGACCCTTGACAGACAGAGACGCAAGATCGGCGAATAAGCGCCAACCGCGCCTTGATCAGTGCCCGTAACGAGAAGATCATCAACATAACGTCAGCAGCGACCAGAACGTCGCCCTTCGTACGGAAGTAGACGCACCGACCAAACTGTGGACAAAATCTTTTCTGTCAGTTTTCGGTATGGCAGTTTGCTCCACAGACTTCCTGTCTGTTTCAGGCCGTAGAAAGCCTTACGAAGCTCCAGCACCAGGGCTCCCGATTTTGGCATTGTTATTTAATGGGAACCCTATTTAACCATAAATAATGGCATTGGGCAGCTAGTGTCATCACATACATTATGTCATGTGCTGCGCACAAACAATAAATAAGAGCATAATGTAAAGCAAACCAACACCATGTTAAAATTAGCGAGTGACCTCGTCGACAGTCTGAGCTGACCAATACTCACCATTTTGGCGTAAGAACAGCACCATTTCTAATGTAATAGGTTGCAAGCTGTGGCGCTCTTGCCCGTACGTCGTCCTGGTGTCGCTAAAGAACCTCTCAACAATGTTAGAAGTGGATGGAATGGACCATAGTAGCTTAGCGAGGGGCTTTGTTCGAGTTGCTCAAATTAAAAAGTGAGGACGTGAGCAAGCTGTGTCCTTAGAGAAGTGAGAATTTAAGTACAGTAGTGAGAAGTCATGGTTGGTTGTGAGAGGTACATAATGATAAAGAGGTTTTGCTCATAAATTATGTCGGATGATTCCTTAAGTAAATAAATTATTAATAACATCCAGGTAATCGAAGAAATAAATAATTTTATGATTTCATAAGAAATAATTGAAAAGACCATGCCATAATCGGGAGCCCTGGGCTGGTCCTCAGACGACGCCCACAGACGTCTTAGCAACCATTTAGGGATCTTTATTCCCTGTGGGATCCAGATGAAGATGTCCAGCTCCATTACTTTGTCCGCCTTGACGTAAGCGCTAGGTACGTCAACGTGTTTCACCAGTATGCGCCACTTCCTTACCAGCACAAGGATCACCTTCACACCGTCACTTCAATGACGTCTCGAATGATACTCCATAATTCACATCGAACTCTTGTTCGTTTCCGCACGTTACCAGATGCCTTCGGGCGCTCGATAAGTCCCCCAGCGTTCCTCATTGTTTTGTACACCCATTTCATGTGGAGTACATGCACATCATGCGGTACACGAACCACTTCCAGACTCCGTTCACTTCTAGATCCTCAAGCTCTTCACTCATTGTTTTCATCCATCATGACGACTTCGCTAAGCTTGCATATATTTCTTCGAATTGGCCTTCATGACGTTGTTCACAACATCCTGCGCGCTCTCCGAATGATCAGCGAGCTCGTCCGCATTATCGGTAGTCTGGCGATTCACCGACCTCATCACCGGTCGCTCTCTCGTCCAGATGTTTTGTTCTTATACTTATTTCTTACGTTTCTTCACACCGTTCTCGCGGTCACTCATGACCGGCGATCTCCAGCTCTTCCCGCGTAAGCGGTTCTCAACGGTTCACTGGCAGACTCCTGATCTGGAGCATCCTCGTCGCTCAGATAGATGCGTTCAACTTGCTTGTTTAAGTCTTTTTCAAAATATCAATATTCTTGTCGTGCCGAGTCGCTATCACCTTCTTATACTTGATTGATACACCCTGTAGGCTTTAGTTTTCTCACTACATGTATTACCAATATTCATCGCTTGTTGCGATAAGTTGCGGCTCTCAGGATCCCAATACAGGTTCTCGAAAGTGTTGGCCGCACCGCGTTCGTCTAAACTGCGTGCGCTCGCATAATTTCACTAGGAGGTGTGAATGAGCTTGATCATCAAGTTGTAGACTCGCGCTCCTCGACGAGGAGGAGGGTTGAAGTAGATCCAGAGCGAGCCGCAGTCTGTGTCCTGTGTGATGTGCGTCGAGCAGCAGCTCCGGACCGCGGAGGCCTGGATGTGGGTACAAGTGGTTGTGTGCTCAGGGAGAGGGGCGAGATAAGCAAAGTAGTTAACGCACCCAATACTACTTCATCTTTTGCATTGTTAACCTCGTCAGCATATCTACAAGAACTCGTGCAGCCTGAGGACTGCAGCTCAACACATATCCTCTTCGCAGCCTTCTTCGTCAGCTCTCATACTGCTGAGCTTTGAGGGTCATGTACAACGGTCTCACATGTTTTTTTTCTAGAAGCCGAAGCCTCGAGGTCACCCCCTCCCCCATAATCTGATTTTAAAAAAAATTGTTTTATACTGCGTTGTATTTGCAAAAACCTGGGTTAAAAACATACTTGAAGCTCTGATCAGCTTGTTTACTGTTGCTCTTCAAGCCCGATGCTGTCCTTGTCCAAGCTGCCGTCCGTACTCCCGTCGCTCCGTCATGCGCGAAGCATTTCGCAGCGTGTGCGGACTCTTCCTGACAACGTGTTTGCCGAGTTCTCTGCCCTAGCGGCGAAGCATGATGCTGTGAATTTGGGTCAAGGCTTCCCGTCCTTCGGGACGCCTCAATTCGTCCAACAAGCTGCCATCAACGCTATTACGGACGGTAACAATCAGTACACGAGACCCGGAGGCCACCCAAGCTATGTGGAGGCGCTGGCTGGGATGTACTCGCCCCTATTGAACCGAGAACTAGACCCCATGACTGAGATCGTGACGTTTAACGGCGCCCAGGAAGGAATCGCGTCCATCATGGCGGCAGTACTCGAACCAGGGGACGAGGTGCTCACGTTTGAGCCCTATTTCGATGCCTACGTAACAGTCTCCCAACTGCACAGCGTTAAGTCTTCAGGTGTCCCGTTCCGCTTCGATCCAGCCAAGCGTTCTGCCTTCGTAAGCGAAGCCTCGAATGTGACCGAGCGGTTCACGTCGCGTGATTTCCAGGCGGATCTGGAGAAACTCGAGACCAAACTGACCCCCAAGACCAAAATGCTGGTGCTCAACACACCTCACAACCCCATGGGCAAAGTCTTCTCCAAGCAGGAGCTGGAACAACTCGCACGTGTCCTGGAACGTCACCCGAACGTCATCGTCTTGTCTGATGAAGTGTACGAGTTCATGACGTACGATGGACTGAAACACGAGCGGATCGCGGCGCTTCCCGGCTTCTTCGACCGCACCATTTCACTCTTCAGCGCTGGCAAAACCTTCTCATGTACAGGCTGGCGCGCGGGCTACGCAGTGGGGCCGGCACATCTGGTTGGAGGCATCACTAAGGCTTACAGTACTGTGCCGTTCTGTGGCACGACGCCGTTTGAAGTGGCACTAGCGTCGGCTTTCCGTCAGGCTCAGCACAATGGATACTACGACGAGCTAAGGGAGACGCTGCAGGTATAACGGGGTTCAAATACTTGTTAAGTTATCGCTGATTAGTGTACACTGACGTTTTTGTATGTTACAGACCAAGCGCAATCGGCTGTGCGACGCGCTCCAGGCGTACAACTGGCGCCCGATCGTCCCCGAGGGCGGCTACTTCGTGTGCTGCAACGTGGAAGGTCTGCCGTTCTACGACGAGTTCCGTGGCATCGAGATCACGCCGGATACTCCCAAGACGGTGCGTTGATGGTGTGGTTATACGCTGCCAGCCTTGAAGCTTACATAGTTGACCTGTGCAGGAATTCCCGGACTACCAGTTCGCGTACAAACTGGCCAAAGGTGGTCATCTTGCCGTGATCCCGACGTCGCCTTTCTTCAGTCGTCCGGAGAACCGCCTTGCTCCGGGTGTGGTGCGCCTGGCCTTCTGCAAGGACGACAAGACGTTGGACGATTCCATCCGTGTCATCGAGTCCCTCAGGAACTAGACGCGCGCGCAGTTCCTAGATGCTCGCAACGTAGACTCAACGCCTCACATTTTGCTGAACATGTTCGCGGATCTCCTCCGCTGTGGTCTCTGAAATCCACGGCAACATCCGTCTCCAATGCATCTCGTTGAACTTGAGTACAGGCACCTGCATCGCCGGGAAGTTCTTGAAGCGGAAGCTCAGAGACAACGCACTACCCAGCGACAGAGGAGATATCGAGCGGAAGAACTTGAGCCGCAACGCGAAATCCGCGTCTAGTCCTCTTACAACCCCGCCCTTAAACTCTTGGCGACATTGACTGGGAGACGGCAACTCGTAGCCTTCAGCAAGTTCCCGTTGTGAGATCTCGTGAAGCTGCGTACACAGAGACTCGACACGAGGCTGAACGATGACTGTAGCGTTCGGAAATTGCCTCAATCGGTGCACTTCAGGGAGGTCACCTACGTCGTGGGTGACTGCTATAATGAGCTTCTTGTGCATCGCCAAGAGCATTCCAACTCGTCGACTCTTGACCACACTGTGCGCTGGAGATGCTCGAGCCACCTCGTGCAGCTGTTCGCCTGTCAGGAAGAGAACGGCCGTGCGTACACTCAGTAGAGCGTCCGCCTCCATCGACTCTACGATGGCCACAGTGCAGTCGGCGTGCTTCGCAGATAGGAAAGCGGGGAAGCTACTGGAGCTGGCAAACCCTGAGCTGACAAAGATAACCCACTTGGGCTGCTGGACAGACCCGGGCTTTGCCAGCTTCGGACTTGTCAGATCGATGGTGGACGTCAGCGATGATTGAACAGCTCGAGTAGGGGTGGCAGGCAGTGACAGGCCACTTGTACTCGACCCCAGCAGGTTAAATGACATAGCGCCGGCTTCTTCCTCGGTTTTGTTAGAAACTAGAGCTGCGGCGGAGGTGAAGCCAGTTCTAGACTGGCTATTGTTCAGTGGCCGCGCATGGGCTTGCTGAAGCCTGGCTTGCCGACGTTCTTCCAACTTCTTTAGAGCCTTCAAGCGGTTTGCCTTGATCTTTTTGTGCAGTTCATCGCTGGTATCCTGAGCCTCGTTCGATGGTTGATCAGTAGACCGTGCTGGCACCGTTGCGTCAGTTGAAGAAATCCACCGTTGCGGTCTACTTGTCACTGTCGACGAAGTGTTTGCACTGCTGCCAGTACCAAGCAAACTGAAGCACGGAGGGGCAACTTCGCAGTCGGCCGTAGCGCTTTCCTCTTCTTGAACTGTTTGCAGTGGCTTTGCTGCACCAAGCAACTTGAAACTGGGCGAAGGTTCAGCTTCAGTGGCACTATCGTCTCCATCCGGTTCGGTCACGGTAGCCGACGCACTAAAAACGGATGCTGATAACGCTGACAATGTCGCTGCATCCTCCGTCGTCTCTGACACTCGAGAACGTGAACGAGGTCGTGGAGACGGCGTGTCCACGTCATTCGATCCATTGTGCAGTTCGTCCAGACACGCCCGAATAATTCCATTCGTAGGGAGAGCGCCCAACTGCCTCCCACCTCGACGCAGCAGCAACGGAGAACTCTGCGATTCAAACAGCGACCGCGCATAGATCGCCCGCATATTCGGACTGGATTTCTTCCGCTTCTTCTTCGACGTGTTGGCTTCGACGACTTCAGGGGATACAACCGACTGCGAGTACAACAACTGGGACGAATCGTTGATAAACGAGTCGTCTGCCGCGTCTTTATAGTCGTCTCCGTAGTCGTCTTCATCGTCATCGTCGCCTCTTGCGCCTCGAACATCCGCCGCGTCGTCAATATACGCAGCGGCCAAGACACGTGACGTCTCTCGTCTTCGTTTGGATCTTCTGATGCGTTTCTGTTGCCACGGAGAGGATGACACTGGAGCTGCCTTCGCTCCTGGCTGCGAGAACATCTGCGATTGAGAGGCGTCGTACTTTCGCTTAAGTCGTCGAAAGGTCTTGAACTTCTTCTTTGCCTCTACAGACGACGGTGACGCCAACAAATGACTCGGAGATGAGACTCTCGTAGGTTGCGATGGCTCGGAGGGTCGAGTCGTGGGTGTTAGGTGCGTTTTGTGCTGCTCAGGAAGAGTAACCGGGGCTGTCGAGTTGCGATGAAGAGGACAATACGCCAGGAACAACGTACCACAGTCACGGTCTTCGTCTTTGGGAGGGTCCAGCTGATCCATGCGATAGTGAGCGAAAGCAGCACAGCTGACGTGAAAAGCAGCCAGACATCTCTTGTGTGCGCACTGGATAATTCCGTTCCCTTTCCTCGAGTGACATAGAGAACAGTCCAGCGTCTTGCGGTCTGGGTCCAGTCTGCTTAAGTTACCGAGAACAAGCATGTCGTCACGGCCCTGCTCCACACGAAACTCTGGGATCCATAAGAAACACTGGACGTGAACCCACTGGCCGCATGTCGTCCGCTTATATGCACCACCGCGGTGTGGACACAACTGGCAGCGCGGTTGACTAGGCTTCGGTTCGTTAACACCCCCAGCGCGTCTGTCGGTGCAGACGTCACAGAACCACTTGTCATGGGGCACGCTGCGGATGCCATAGCAGAATTGATGCACAGCCACGTTGCACCCGTCGCAAAACACGATAGGATCATCGTCGTAGGACTCGCTCTCAAGGCAAACAGCGCAGCTTTCATCTTCCTCTTGCTCTGCTTCTTCCGGTTGACTCTGAGCTGCCTGCTGAGCGGCATGCTTGTCTCCGGTTGGATGCATGAACAACAGCGATGCTCCTTCACGATTCACCATCTTCCCCACAGAGGTGTCGTGGTCGTCCTTCTCCGTTAGGTCAACGACGGAGATGTCTAACTCGTTCTTGGCTGCAGGCTTTTCTTCGAGTGCTTCATCAGCCTCGTCGCCATCAGTTCCGTCTTCCACTGGCTGTGGAGAAGCCGTCGGACTTGGTCTCGTAGATGCAGCTACTGATCCAGTGTTGAGAGAAGGAAGCAGAGCGAAAGAGAGCGCAGAAGCTTCTTCCTCTGCCTCTGACCCTTCTATAGTTTCAACTTCAGCGCTTGTCTCTAGAGGGAGCAATGCGAATGAGAATGCAGCGTTGTCTATATCTTCACCTTCTGACGTCACCTGCTTCTCGGGCTGCTGCTGCGTTTCTGAAGTTGGCTTTGGTGGTGGGAGGTCAGTACGTGTGGCTTGATCCTGCAGATTCGCATCGATGACTTCATCATCAAATTGCAGCTGTCGTGTGCTACGAGGTCGAGGGGCATCCACGAGAGGCTGGGCGGTGTCACTTTCTTCTGCATTTTCTTGTTGGCGTACCGACTTGCGTGCGCTGTGGGGAGGGCGAGGAGAATCCGATGTGAGCGTCAAGGACAACGTCGCCAACATTTGCTGAGACTTCTCCTTAAGGTTGTGATCACCAGATGCACTTGGTACAGCTGTCAGCACTCGTACTCCCGACTCGTACGCGCTTCTCGAAGTCGACACGTTCGACAAAGATTCCACTCGGGAAACTTCTTCGACACTGGAGTTTGTCTTCTGTTTCTTTGCAGTGGCCATATCGAGGTCGTGTTGACGCCGTTTAGTGCCATCCTTAGACAGAATTTCCTCGTCAGCAGAAGCGAACTGCGTAGCCGAGTCCACAAACTGCGGGCTAAAGTGCATGTCAAAAGAATTCAGCGACTCGTTCATCGCAGAGAAAGACTCTTCGCATCTACTGTCTCCGTCCAGTTCCATGGGAGTGCTGGGTTGTCGCCAAGGAGAGCCAACCTCGCTGTCAGTTTCCGCGTTATCCGTACTCGCCCTGATTCGACGGTGCTTTTTTCTGTTGCTTTCGCCGCCGGACTGCTTAGAGTTTTGAGAGACTTCAGCAACAGTTTTGTCTCCATCAGCTTCAGACTTTTCCTCGTCATCGTCTGAAGCGGTCTCCAGTATTTCCTCCACACCGTGAATCTTCCGTACAAGACCCTGCAACATCAGCGACCTAGTCGAATATCCCACCCGAGCACCCACACTTGTCTGCACTAAACTCCGCGGCTGACGTCGTAGCAGATGCCCCCGATTAGCAACGACAGGAAAGAGTTTGTTCCTCGAGCTTGAAGCGAAATTCGGCGGGAAATACTTCATGAGCGCCACTGCTCGTTCAGCATCGCTGAGCTGCCACAGACTTGGATCGACCGCCACTGACGCAGTCTTGCCCCCCACCTGGGACGCGTGGAAAGTTGGAATCTTCATCTCCAGCTCTCTTAACTGCGGACAGATCCCCGTGGGGATCATGCGGGGACACTTGGAGTACGTGAACCTGCTCTTGAACGTCGTGAGAGCGCGACTCACAGTCTTCGCTGCTGACGCACTGCGGGCCAGCTTCTTTTGCTCATCGCCTTCCGTCACTAGGATGATAACTCTACCCACACGCTTCCGTCCAGTTCTGCCCATGCGTTGGATCATTCGCACAGGCGACGTGAGTGCATCGAACGACACGATGAGGTCCACTTCGCCAATATCCAGACCTTCCTCTGCAATGCACGTCGCCACGAGGACGTTGAACTCGCCCAGCCGAAACCTCCGCACGATCTCTTGTTGTACCTTCTGGGACTGGCCTTTGTTCTCCTTGGCTTTCCCAGTCGCGCCCTGGCCAATAAACGGCTGTGCATTCAGGAGAGGAGCCAGCGGACGCAGCAGCGCTACAATCTCCGACACGCTGGCCCGATACTGCGTGAAGACAATGGCACGCGTGCTGGACCCACCCGCAGAATGGCGTTGGAAATGCTCCAGCAGAACTTGACGAAGTTTCACCAGTTTCGGGTGGCTGTTCGTGTTGCTGGAGCTGTTGCTATCGTCAGTCACAGCCAGACTCGCTTCAAGCGCCTGGAACTCTGGAGACTGCAGCATTTCGCGCTTCGACCACGACATTTTGCCCTTCTTCCGTTCCTCCATCCAGCTCATGATTTGATCTCGGAAGCTACTGAGCCCATGGCCTGTCAGCAGACTCTTGGCGTGAAGTAGACTCACGAGAAGCGCCAAGTCGCTTTCAGCACTGCGGTTCGAGGCATAGTTGGGGCTTTTCCGAAACTTTTCCCGCGCTTGCAGCACATACCAGCTCGAGAGCTTCTCTGGGTCGCTGTTATGGATGATGTCACCCCGGAGAAGTCGTTGAATGATGGGCGTAAAGAACTTGAGGAACTGCGCCTTGATCTCCATGATCTGAGCGCCCAGACGACACACAATGACCTCTTCCTGCCGTGCGTGGGTGTATTTCTTCACGTCGGAATCGTCAGCCGAGCGACTTTCAATGTGAGAGATCCGCAGATTAGTCACCACGTCCTGGATCACGTCAAACTTGGCTCCTGGTGTGGCTGAGAGCGCCAAAACACGGAAGAAAGGCGTCTTGGCTTCGATCTCCTGCACCACGCAGCAGTACGCGTAGTTTCCCGTGGCTCGATGGGCCTCGTCCACCACAATACACACGAACTTCTCCGCTGCACAGACGCCTCGACGAAGATCATTCTGCAGACTCTGCGGGGTGCAAAAGAAGACGCGCCTCGAGTCCCAGAGCACGCGACGCATCGTCGGAGGCACATTTCCCTGCAGCTCTGCGGTGTCTGACAGCGGGATGCCCATGATCTCGTGACAAGCTTTGATCTGTTGTGCCACTAAGGGCTTGGTAGGGGCCATGAAGACGATCTTTCCAGTGGGGAACCAGCGATAGAAATTGTACATGACAACTGCAGCCACCAGCGTCTTCCCCAAACCGGTGGGTAACGATACCAGTGTGTTGTGGTACAAGGCCTTCTCAGCTATAGCCAGCTGATAGTCTCGGATGGCGTAGTTGGTAGGGTACACAAAGTGCTGGGCGGCCTCGTAGTCGATCTGGGGAAAGTTTGAGCGTGCCACAATGTCGAGATACCTGTTTCTAGCCTGGGAGTCCTCTCCTGCTGCGTGTCGAGACATTTGTACGGGCGATGAAGCTGGTCTCTTCGCTGTGGCAGCTCCAGAAACTTGCTCTGAACGTCGAGACGTGAGTACCAGCCCCGATCCAGAGGCTGCAGAGCCTAGAGTCGTCTCTTGCGAGGTCCTGATTGCTTGATCTCTGTCTCTTACTATAAATGGAGACGGCACGGAGCGTCCGACGTCCTGTTCTGCGTCCCGTTGCCTCTGTGGCTGGGACGGTGGCACCGCTACAGGCGCCGACGTCCCGTCAAAGGAAAGTCGAGCCTGTACATGCGCAGACTTCCTAGCTGGGGTAGGTGCAGTCTCCTGGTAGACCTTGCCACGCAGTGTGGAGCACACTTGACAACTCGCTCTCGACGCCTCGTTCTGTAGCGTACACGACCTGCAGCTCCACACTCCTGAGGATGGAGAAGAAACACTCGTAGTTGTGCTGGCTGTGGGCCGACTCTGGGTCTGATTCTGCTGAGTACGAGTCTGCAAGTGACGCTTCTCCAGCGCTGTGATCTCTGAGAGCAGCGCGTCGTCCCATTCGTCCTCCTCCATTGTCACGAACAAGGAACCAACTGCGAGCCTGCGTACCTTTTTGTGAAAGGCTTACTTTGCAAGCTCGTGTTTTTAACCGATGAGAAGGTTTAGCCAATCACAGATTATTCCCGCATCAGTTATTAATACCCTTTGTACTTCTTCGAAGTACTAATTAAAAATACCTGTATCGCTGTTGAGCATGGCGCAGTGCGGCGTCTTGTGTCGCTACTTTTTCCAGCAGATGCTGCTGGAGGCGGACGGCTCGCGGCTGGAGGAGTTCGCGTCATCTCTACTTCTTTCATCGCGCCCCACTTTGGCTGAGCTGCGTCGTAAATTTCCCTTCGAGGGCTCGTACCATTTCCGTCTACAGATTGACACGTCGAGTGGCTATTGCTGGAGGGACTTGACGGACGAGAATCGCGTACTTCCGATCTCTGACAATGGGGAAATCCACGTGAAGGTTCTGCAGCTATCATCGGCCGATGAGGGGGATAAGACGCCAGATATTCACGAAGACCTAGTGGATGTGCCTGAAGATCGACATTTCCGTGCCTTCTTCCACTGGCAAAGTAAACCCTCGGGCGAGGGATACCCGATGCCACAGCCCCAACAAGCATCGCAGCAAGACGTGAGTTCGGTTCTCTTTGGCGTAAAGAAGGCGCTTGCCTCCAAGATGAAAGGATCAGCCATGGCACAGACATTACAGAAACACTCGGCGCAGATGTGGGAGAAGGTAACGGCAGCTACAGGAGTTGGAGGAGGAGGAGGAGCAGGGAATGCGCCACCTACAGCGACAACATTGGCTCAACTGGCCAAACTCATTAACGCCATGAAGGCTCCACTACAATCTGGCAATCCTGAACATGATGAGTTACTGCAGAGACTGTGGACCTCCTGTTTTGACACAAAGCCATTCGCAGTGACGAGTGCCGAGTGGAATCGACTGGGATTCCGACATGGCGACCCCATGCGTGAGATTCAGTTTTTACTTCCGCTACAGTGTCTTGTATACTTCCACGAAGTGCGCCGCACAGTGGCACTGCCCATTCTAAACGACCAGAGCGGCCCAGAGGCGTTTTCGTACGCTTTGGTAGGCTCCCAGATCGCGTATGTCCTGGCTGATATCCTGCAGCTGAGAGATGGCGGGTGTCTAGGTTCCGAACGCCCCTTCTGGAGACTTTTTGAGGACCCGGTGGCCTTCTTTGAGTTGTTTTGCATCGCCTTTCGTGCCTTCGCCTCGTCCTGGAAACTGAACTCGAACAACTCGTCCGATGTCAATTTCCACCTCCACTACGTAGGTGACTTCTCCCAAGAGCTGCTTCGTCGAGGCCCAGAGACTGTAACAAGCCTCGGGGAGCACGCCTATCAGTTGCAGAACTGGTAGGCAGACAGAAAATCAAACGGAAGGATCAATAAAATATGCAATTTTTACCCATTTTGACAGGTGTCGTCTTACAGGTGCAGCTGAACCGCAAGCATCACCCGAAGAAGTTCTTCTACACTCGGTGCCTCAGACTTGGCGGACAGCACACATTGTGGGAAGGCCCTTTGGAGTTTCTCCATCACTTCCTTACGCTTCTCCACTGTGTCCAACTGAGCAAACACTGCGCTTTCCCTCACTGTGTTCGCCTGCATTGAAACTTGTGAGCTTTAGGAATGGTACGAGGCAGTAAGTTGTAGTCACATACCAGAGTCGAATCCTGTAGACCTCGAGTTAATGTTGCCTGCACGTCACGGTAAACGAAAACCGTGCCTGAAGTGCTGATGCCTACAATAGTGGGGTCGATCTGAGCAGACGAATCACGGATTCCCACTATTCACAATTACAGAATAAGTCAATACCTGAATCGCCCTTCAGGATCAAGAGAGATGCAAAACTTACCACAGAACATCGAGCAGCCAGGCAGCAGCATCCGGAAGCGCACGAGCTGTCGTTCGCTTTGGATTGCGTACATTTGTCCACTCCACGTGCAGACCACAATCTGCCACCAACACACCCAGGTCACGCACGCAGAAACTCCATTTACAGTGATCTCAACGTACAGCATCCTGGCGATCCCCACGCTCTGTTGTCATCTCGAGTTTGTCAGCGTTCACCACAGCCTCAGGCAACTGAATCGAGTCGAGTAGAAAACGCCATTCAAGCTAGCACAGAGGACAAATCTAGGGTTACTTTAACGCACCTGGAAATCCCACTGCCTCTCCCCAGAAGACGAGAACAAAGACACAAGGCCATTCATCGACACAAGCGCATTCATTCCTCGTTCACCTCCCAGTTCGATGTCGCCCACCACGAATGTGACACCTTCGGTCTCGCACGGCGGGCCTTCCCAAGGCACAATCGCTCTCTTGTCCCCATGACTGGATCCACTAATGGAATACACTTCACCCGAGAAGCACCGAGCCACCAGTCGAGGCGAAGCGTCCGTCTTGGAGTGAAGCACGATCAGCGTTTCGATCTCGCCATTGATCTCCATTTGAGCGACCTGAGAATACTCAGCAAGCTGAACACCCACCGTATAACATCATGATATATCCGCCACTCTTTTCCAAGAACAGTGCAAATATCACACACGAACCTCGTCATGATTCGTGTTGGGCCGGTAGACGAGCACTCGTCCATCACGTGTTGAAAGAATGAGCTCGTCATTCAAGTGCACCACATCACAGACATTGAGCGCAACACTCTATCAGCACATCAGTAAGTCTGCAAGAACTCGCACCCAAAACGTCGCATTGTCCGTACAAACTCGGAGCACAGCTGCAGCACTTCAGCGCCCTCCACCGAACGGAACACGGAGCATTTTCCTTCCGCTGTCGCCACAATAATCCGAGTCTAACGCAGGCGTCACAACATACCCATCCTACGTATCAGTCTTCCATCCGGCAGCATTCTTGACCCACACTCACGTCTCCAGCAAAGCAATAGTCGAGGCAAATGGACGTCACGGATCCGTTCACCTCGCAGCTTCTCCACTGCGCCAGGCGACCCCCCACAATCTGCATTCAACTTCGTCAACATTTAATTTACGGAGCAATAGTCTATCGTATCGACTGCAAACCTTGAAGACCGATACTTTGCCCATGAGTGAGCCGAAGAGCAGTTCCGTCGCTCCGTCGCCGTCTACGTCGCCCGCCGCGTGTGCATTCGCTAGGATCTTCCCGTCCAGCTGCGCCGCGTACGTCGGCGTTAACTCCAGCTTAATATACGCAACGTCAGCGTCGACCACTAGACTCAGATTTAGCCACCTGGCGAGCGCCATTCATACCGCACCTGTCCGCGCATAAGCCTCTTGATCTGATCACCTTACAAAACTTGAATAGCTTATATCGATATGTGTTATAAGAGCCCGCTTTATTTAGGATTTTTTCTTCTAATTAACAAGTTGAAGTTATACGTTTTTCAAACTGAGCTGTTTCGGTCGATCTTATACTTCCGCTTTTGCCTAGTATCCCGCACGCCCTCTCCTTCATCCACGATGCCGCCAATGGCTTCCAAGCTTCGCCCCCTTATCTCCAAGCAGGCGGCTGCACGTCTTTCGTCTCGCAGTGTTGCTGTCGCGCGTCGTGCTCCTTTGTTTCACGCTGCTTCCGCCTTCGCTCCAACCTCCCACTGCGCCAATTTTACGACCGGGGGCAAAGGACCTTTCGCTCGCTCCCGGAAGAAACAACAGAAGAGCGCTGTCGAGTCGGTCGAATACGCGGAACTGGATCTTAACCGTATGGCGGTAATCGGCGGCGGTAACATGGCTGAGGCCATTATCACTGGAGTACTAACCGAGGGGCTCATCCCCAGCTCCAAGGTCGTCGTCTCCGATCCCAACCCGTCCATGCGTAGTAAATACGCCAAACTCAACGTGGAGACTCACACACGCAACAGCTCGGCGGTCAAGGAAGCGGACGTGATCTTGGTGGCGGTCAAGCCCCAAGTGGTGGACGACGTACGTCAATAACTTCAGTCACGCTTGGCACTTTTGTCAGTTGCCGTAACTAGTTTTTCTTAATAACTTGCAGGTGCTGCGGGCTGTAAAGGCGTCGATGGATCCGGATGCGCTGGTCATTTCAGTGGTAGCTGGTCAGAGTATCAGGCAGCTGCAGCAACACCTTGGACAGGACAGCCACATCATTCGCACCATGCCGAACACGCCGGCCATGATCGGAGAGGGCACGACAGTGTGGGCACAGTCAGCAGAAGTCACGAGTGTGCAGCACGAACTCACCAAACAGATTCTTGGGTCTTTTGGTGTTGAGGTGAGGCATACAAGAAGGCAGCGATGGGTTTTCTATCTAGTGTTCTGATCTCGTTTTTGTTGTTGTTGCTACTTAAACGCAGGTGTTCGTGGACGATGAGAACGCTCTGGACATGGCGACAGCGCTGTCTGGGTCTGGACCGGCCTATTTCTTCCTCGTCGCCGAGGCAATGATCGACACGGGCGTCCACATGGGATTTTCTCGACCTGTTGCCACGGTATGAAACTTTGGACAGCTATTCTGAAAATCCTTTGGCTTTCTAATGTTTTACCGATCGTTTCATTGCAGAAACTGGTGCAGCAAACAATGCTGGGCTCCGCGCTGTACATGCAGTCGGAGGATGTGCACCCTGTCGAGTTGCGGAATAACATCACGAGTCCAGGCGGCACCACCGCTGCTGGCCTCTACCGCGCCGAGAAAAACGGTTTCCGCGCCGTCATCGCCGATTCAATTTGGGCCGCGTATGAGCGCTGTCTTGAGATCGGCTCCTCCGAGCCCGTGCAGCGTCAACGTCCGCGCTCGTAAGTCCGCGCCGTTATGACAAACGGAAAATGTTTCCATGTCTTAGATACTGGTAACCTAGATAAAAGTATTTGCTGACCTTCTAACCCTTCCTGAACGGGTGATCAAACAGCTACCTGAATTATCATTGGGCCTAAGTTTTGTTGTGACTCTGCCTCACAGCACACCAGCTCCGCC
Organism: Phytophthora infestans T30-4; assembly: GCF_000142945.1. Lineage (NCBI taxonomy): Eukaryota > Oomycota > Peronosporomycetes > Peronosporales > Peronosporaceae > Phytophthora > Phytophthora infestans. The sequence continues at coordinate 2,213,613 of NW_003303741.1, forward strand.
AACGTGCACGAAGAGGATTGCGACCTGCTCAAGCAGCAGGGAATATTCTACGGACTTTACTGACTAGAGTGATGGAGAATCAGTGTGACAGAAGCTCTATTGCACAACAGCAGGATAAAACATTTAATGCATTCTCAATTTTACTACCAACTCCGGAAGTCCCTCTCAAGCAAGAACTTCCGGACCCGAGCACTCCTCTGCAATAGTGCTGGTTTGGAACAACCCTTGTTCTGAACGTTCCTTTTGTTCCAATTGATCAGAACGTTCAGAGCTATTCCTAATTGTTCAGTTGGGAACTGTAAATCCCTCCTAGACGCACACGCAGTGTAGGAAGAACAGACACACACTGGGCGGCAAAAGCCACCTTTAGGCACTGGGTATATTAGCAGCAAATTCTCAACTGCAAATTCTCAACTGAGCCCCCTCGCTCCAACCCTTCTCTCTGTACCCATTGTCTCACACAATACAAACTTCAAGTGCCATAGTGTAGATCGGTATAACCCCACCTACTGATCCACAACTATCGCCTCACACCCTGAGACTTCGTGCCCTTCATCAGTACAACCCTCAATCATTCTCTCTTTCTTTGGCTCAGCTCAACAACTCAGAAAACGCTTCTTACCAAGGCTGTTAGGCACTTAGCTTGAGGTCTTCACAAGAAGTCAGCACTACTCTCAGCATGTACAGCACGTTCAGCCCCCATGTAGATGGGCCTGCTGACATTTCTCTCTTTTCATCCACTCACGCTTATTATAACCCCACCAGTTTGACCATCTCTCTCAACACGCATCATTGGGTTCACAACTCAATATGCCTCATCGTCATGGGATATGCACCATCCATCTCTCTCCTCAACGTCTCTACAGCTCCACCTTGTCTGCCCATTCTCGTTGTTGCATTATTTTCAGTCTTCGTTGTTGCCGGCAACATCTTCAACACAACTCACACAGCCCAACCAGTTCAACACTCTTTCTCAATTTCATCAAAACTCTCGAATCGCAAAACCCACAACTGACCGGTCACCTTCGTTTAATACGCTTCATCGTCATCAACCTCCTCGCTATATCTTCCGCCCGCACCAGACTTACTCTCATACTTTGCGCGCTATGGTGTCAATTCTCTCTGCGGGTCATCGCTTGGCGGTTGCTGCCCAAGATGAGGACATTCATACACGTAGTGGTCTCGTTTCCCACAATGGAAGCAACATTCTCGTCCTCCACGACCATGTCCATATCCACGACCACCTTCACATTGTTCATCTCGTCCTCGTCCGTAGCCGCGTCCTCGACCACGACCTCGACCTCGACCACGTCCACGTCCAAAACCCCTACCACAGTCATAACCAACATAGGCCTTCTCATTATCATTCTCCTCCTTGTTACTCTCAGGACCCTTCGCTGTCTGGCGGCTCTGACGTCTGTCATACGCCACCTCCAGCGCATGCTTCAACTACTCGTAGTTGGGCGGGGTACTCGGATCGTGCGAGGTGTGACTCGCAAGGAACGTCTCGACCACGTTCTCGTACTCAGATGGCAGCGTCCCAATCAGCAGTGCAGGCTTCATATACTCATCCACAGGCTTACCCAACAGTGCGATGTGATTCATCACTTGACGGACCTCTCCCAAATGTTCAGCAACGTTAGCATCCGGAGCCAACCGAAGGTTTCTCAACTTCGTCATCTCATCCGCGAACTATAAGTACGCCCTCCCCACAACCACTCCTTCAGCCGCTCAAAGATTCGATACAGAATGCTCTCGTGCTTCACCGTCTTCATAATCTTGTCCGTCATGCAGTCGAACTGTATCTCTTTTGCACGCAGGACCTTCTTCAGTCCGTCCTTCTTCTCGTCTTCCTTCGACTCCTCCAACTCATCCATGTTCTTCACATCGCTCTTACAGTACGACCACAAGTTCTTCCGTCGCAGTTTCAGCGTCACTCTCTCCATCCAAACCTTAAAATTCTCTCCATCAAACGGCTGGTGCATGATCTTATCCTCTTTTGCCGTCTTCATACTATTCTTCTCTTCTGCGTCTTTACCGTCAGTGCTCATCACGACTAATCAAGTGTCGTCTTCCACGCTGCGGCCGTTGGGCTCATTACCAGTTGGGAGCTGTAAATCCCTCCTAGACGCACACGCAGTGTAGGAAGAACAGACACACACTGGGCGGCAAAAGCCACCTTTAGGCACTGGGTATATTAGCAGCAAATTCTCAACTGCAAATTCTCAACTGAGCCCCCTCGCTCCAACCCTTCTCTCTGTACCCATTGTCTCACACAATACAAACTTCAAGTGCCATAGTGTAGATCCGTATAATCCGCAACAGTTCCTATTCATTTAAGTTCGAAGGGTTCGACTGGGCCAAAAGGAAACCAGCAAAAAGAAAACGAAGCTGGCGCCCGCGTGCACACGCTGAGCATGAGAATGCGGTCGATACCCTCGCCGACTGAAGTGCTTGCCACGCCTACCTGGCGGTCTACCCTGAGCTACCATGTATGACTCGCTCAAATGATGGGTTGCCTGCTTGATAGCAGACGCTGGGGCGCTTTGCAACTGTAGTCAATACAAAAAGCAAGACTGCTGCATTGCGGAGAGCCAGTATACAAATATCGTGTCACCCCTAGCTACACGGGCGTAGCATGAAGGCACCACGATCATGGGACGCAGAAACACTTAGCAAAGAAACCAGACCATGACATGCCGCTAGCCCGAGCTCGTTAAGTTCATGTCCTATAAGGACAATGTCTCGTATAGTAAGGACCACACGTTCACGACGGAGGCGCTCCTGCGTATCACACCAGAGGACTTGTGTCGCTGAATGAACAGGCAGACGTACGGAGATTCAGAACCAAGTGATGAAATGAGACCAATACCTCGCCGCTCGACGACTCTTGAGCACACGAAGAAGGCCATTTCTTCGTTCACGCCACGCATTAATTCAACATGGGATCCAATAACAGAACGTGGAAACCCTACCCGATCTGATGTAGTGAATAAGTTAATCAAGAGGGTGAAGAAGTTGGAGGTTCGGCGCGAAGGATCTCAGTCCAAAGCCCGCCGACCCGTGGAGTTTGACGAATTCATGAACCTACTCGTACTAGTACTAGCCCACTGGGAGCGTAATAATAAGCGTACATGGTGGGCAGTGTGCTAAGTCTTCAATGGCAGATTTGTGCTCGGATTGATGGCATGTTGCAGCTCACTAACTTCTCGCCTAACACTTAGTACCCTTCAACACTCCTTTTCCAAATGCGGTGGTCAAAGAACATACTAGAAGAGCGTGATTCCCCAGAGTAGCTTATACTTGGCAGTATGGACGTGCTCTGCTTAATCTCGCCGTGTACATTGAGTCAACAGCGAATATGGCAGGCTCAGAGTATTTGTACGGCAATCCGAAAGACGGCGACCGCAATGTACGACGATACTTAACCGATATGATCGATAACGAAGCCTTCAAGAAACCGAACCCAGGCAATTTAGGAACGCATACTCTCCGTAAGGGTGCAGCAGCGTATGCAACGAAAAGTGGTATCTCAAAAGACTTCGTGAATGTACGAGGTCGTTGGAGAACACGCAAGGGTGCGATCGATGTTTGCGTCGATAATACTCAACCATATCCTGATGCATTAACTGCAGCATCATTAGCAGGACCTGCAGGCCCATGCTTTTACGTAGTGAAAACTGGAATTGGTTGCATCACGCCAGACCTACTTTGTAACCAGATTACACGAACAGTAAAACAGCTCATGGGCGATTCAATTGCGGCAACTTTAGCATTAACGCTGCTGTGGGCAGCAATTGAACCGTCGGGCGCGTACGAGTACGCGCTGCTGCCAAGCAAGCTCAAGCAAAGAATTGTAAGCGTGTACATGAGCGCTGGAGGAAGAGCAGATCTTAATCCTGTTCAGCGGGAGAAATTTTAGGTTGCTGGTGGCAGCTCTCAATTTTTACTAATACATATCGGCAACGATGAGAGCGCTGACCAAGCTCAAGTACCAAGTTCTCAGCGACCACATGCATCGAGAACGACAGGAGGTGAGAGCACACGCTGCGATTTCGCGGTCCTCCACTCGCAGATTGCTGCTGGACGACGTCATACGACAGAAGTGATGAGTGAAATTCGGCGTTTACGACACCAACTTCAACGCGAGCAACAAAAGACACAGGTAGTATTAAGACGATTGGTAATCCAGGGAACTTTCACCAGAGGACCCGTGCCAACTGCTGCCCAAAACAGCCCAGCAGTGACATCAACTACTCGACGTTTACCCGGAGCCAGACTCTCAAAGCGGCCCAAGGATCTGTACGAGTTATGGCATGAGTATCAATTCGGATGCGGCGAATTAAAAGCAGCGAAGGACTTCACAGCCATTGAACGAGGCGCAAACAAGTTCGCATTCTTACGGAGAAAAGTGTTATGGGACGTCGTGTCAAAGCTTCGGGTTTCACAAGTGACACTGCGATTGACAAAGTTTATACTGTTTATGGTAAGCAGCTTTCGGTAATAGCATCTTTGTAGCTTTACGAAAGGACCGAAATCGAGGTAGGCATCCGGGCCTGGGAGTGTAGATCTGTAGACACTTCAACACAATCATTTCAACCAATCAAATCTGAGTAGCACGTTTAGTTGCAAAAACGGCATGCATATTTAGAGTACAATAGCGTAGCAGCAGCACCGCGACAAAACAAAACACAAGACCACTCTCATTATTACCGACACAAAGCAACGGCTACACCACTCACAACAACAGCGCTCAAACTCGTGGCTACACCACTCACAGCAGCAGCGCATAAAATAACGTCTAACAGCAAAATGGGCTACATTAGGAATGCAAAGAGCAAATTCTGCGAATTCAGTGAATGTAGATATCACTGTAGTAAATCCCGGGTGAAAAACCAATCAACACTCGACAAAGCGGGAGCCACCCCGCTGGAACTTATAGCCAAGTGTATTGTATCGGGTAAATCGTAGAATGAGTCTCGAGTCTGATGGTAACCAGATCGAGCTCAATTATCAGCTCCTTTCTAAGGCGTCCCTCAGAAAGCTCGCTGGGAAAGTTATAAGAAAGATGATATGTAGTTGGCCTGGTTCCTAATATAAAACCCGGGTCGGACCTTACTAGCCCGACTGGGAAGACACGCATACCCATCGCCTGAAGATGGCAAAGCTGCCAGGCGCCCTTGGGTCGTCTCCGTTGAACTATGAGGGAAACCAAGGTGAAATACCTAGGATTCACTACACAGCCTTCGAAGCTTGGTTTCCCCACTACCCCTCCGCTCGACTTGCGAAGGTTGTGGCGATATCACCCAGAGCGCATGACCAACGGCTGGCAAGCGTCTGACGCTTACAACCGGACTGGTTTCTTGAGGCGCTGACTGGGTGCTCGAGATCTCTGCTGACTGCGGACACGCGGAACTTGGCCCACGGTGGCTGTCATCATTGATCGAGTTCGACGACCTAGAGGAAGCTGAGGATCTTGGTCCTCGGCACCGATGTGCCCTTGGCTGTCCTCATCCAAAGTACGCTGAACTGTTTGCTGGACACTTCGAGGTTGTACCTCATCCGCGTCGTCGCTGTCACGCCGGACGGTTTCTCCATCGGGGTGACTTCGTTTCTTCCTGCCGCGAGGGCGGCCACGAGGCTTCATGCCCTTCGCTGAATCAGGAGGTGTAGACGCCGTGCTGCCGTCCTCACGATCTATCTTCTTCCAGTGATCCGTGAGACGAGGGTCTTCAGCAGTGTCCACATATCTCTTTAATAAAATCTTGATGTCCTTATTCAAAACTTGCATTGGTTCGTAAGAGTCTTCGATCGACTGTAGGCCCTTCCAGCTTACTAAAAATATCAAAGTCCTTCGTAGCATTATTCCACTTGTGGCCCTTCAGCTCCTTAACTGCTAAGATGATTCCTTGAGCAGCTACGTGTTCGAGTAGCTCATCCGTGACATTTAAGCTGTCGTCTGCGTACATCTTTAACCGTGAAGGGTGCACATCATGTTCTTCTCCTGTAATCAGGTGCTCTACACGAAAGGAGTGGGAATCGGCCCGAGTCACTCGATGCGGTCCAACCCAATTCACTTGGAGTTTGTTTCCACGTTTCTCATCCGTTCGGGATCGCAAGACGTAATCTCCAACGTGAAAGTTTACGAGATTCTCTCCTCGTTCGCGCTTCTTGTTCAAAAGTCTTTGCTTCAGTCTTTTATCTTCAACCACCTCATGCATCTTCTGTAAGCTGCTTCTCAACCGATTTAGGTAGTCGTCTATCTGCTCGCTCTGTGGAATCTGCTGTAACTTGTTTTTCACTGGTAGATAAAATTCACAGAGGGGTGTAGGCCGTGGCAGTCCAGTGAACAGCTCAACTGGCGCTCGATTCCCAAGAGATGGGAGTGCTGTATGGTTCAAATTGGCTTGCACCACCGGAACCAAGTAGACCCAGTCTTTGTATCCAATTTTGTATGTTAAAATCATTGCTCTCACCACTTGTAGTACATCCCGGTTCACACGTTCAACTGATCCGTTAACCCACGGACTATACGCAAGTGTGAATGACTGCTTCGACCGGAGACGGCGACTCAGCTCGGCGACAATCTCGTTCTTGAAATGGGTTCCACAATCAGACACCCACTCAGGAGGAACACCGAATCGTGAGCGCCAATCCAGTAAAGCTTCAACCACAACACTACTTTCGGCTGAGTCTGCAACAACCAATTCGCAGTAATGTGTGGCGTGATCCTTCATAACCAAAAGATATTTGCTGCCTCCAAAGCTTTCACCCATGTAAAGAAAGTCAAAATGAAGAACACCATTACGTGTACGACACTCAATCACCTCGCTCCACGGACGTGGGATAATCTTTCCCCCTCTTGAATGCAGACAAAGCAGACACTTCTTAACGAAATTTGCGACCACATCTGAGAGGTGCTCGATAGCGAAAAGCCGTCCCAGGTGTGCAATCATGGCTTGTTGGCCGCGGTGCCCTTGAGCGCCACAGTGCGCAATGATGCACAGCCGCTGAAGTAACTCTTTTTCTTCATATGGGATCCACAGCTTGTCCTCTAGGGTCACGAGACCATCATCATTTCGATTAGCGTGAACAGGAGCCGAGTTCTTGGCTTGTATTTCCTTGAGTTCCACCAGTGTAGGCCACACAAAACGATCATCATCCAGAGGGCGCAAAGCAGACACAGTCTCAGTCCTTTGGCTTGGGCGAGCCCGAGCAACCTTCAGTCGTTTCACAGTTGGCGAATGGTTACCAGCCCAGCGGGAAATCATATCGGCCCATACATTATCAGATCCCGGTACATGCTCCACTACATACTGGTAGTTCATTAGCTTCATGGACCATCTTAAAAGTTTCCCTTTAATATGTTTCTTGATCGAAACGTCCGGTGCGAAGATGTGAATCAGGTTACGATGATCACAATACATCCGAAAGGGTTTTGGCCTTAGTAGCAAGTAATCCAGTTTATCACAGGCAACGATAATGGGGAATGCCTCTTTCTCGATGACAGTCCAGTTTAGCTGGCTACCGGCAAACGTTCCACTTGTGCAGTGAATGAGCCGATGTTGTTGCTCTGTAGCAGGCTTCTGAGGGTCGAAGTCCACAACTTGAGTCACAATAACGGCGTATCCAACGTTCGAGGCATCCGTGAAGAGACATGTGGTAGCGTTGTCATCAGGAAAATCGAGAGTAGCAGCTTTGGCGAGCGAATCCTTAATCCGGTCAAATGCCACTCGTTCATCACTGCTCAGCTTAATGTTAATGCCAGCAGCCGCCCTCTTGGTCCTCTTGGTTTTCGTGAGAGCCGCGTCAAGTTTTTGTTGTAAAGGGGCAATCTGCCTTGCAAAATCAATAATGCTTTGACGCATCCAATTGACCGCACAGACAAATTGCTGAAGCTCTCCGGCAGTACGTGGGTATGGCAAAGCACGTAGCGAGTCAATTCGGTTTGGGTCATGTCTGATGCCTTCACCACTTATGATCCTGCCGCACCACTTGATCTCAGTCTGGTACAAGCTCGTTTTCTTTGCACTCAGCTTTAAGCCAAAGTGGTCCATTAGTGACAGCATTTCTTCCAACTTGACCAAATATACATCAATATCCTTGGCATAAAGGAGTAAGTCGTCGATCCAAATCAGTAAATGGTCGTATAGTAGACTGGCAAAGCAATTCTCCATGGTCTTCTGAAAGAATATCGCAGCATCACTACTACCCTGAGGCACTCTGCGAGGGGTAAAAACCTTCTCATTGGTCATGTATGAAAGCAATTCTTGACACATTAGAGCCAACGGAAGCTGCCAAAAGCCCTTCAAAAAATCAAAGAGTCCGAAATGTTTCATTCCCTTCGCGTTCTCCATCACCACGGATAAAATCGGCATAACTGCTGCCATGACTTCAGTCAATGCGTTCAACTCACGATAGTCTGTGGTTTGCCGAAGATCCATAAGGTCCGCTGACTTCTTGACAGGAAGAACGGGACTCGCCCATCGACTTTCCGAATTCTCGTAAACGAGTCCTAGTTTTACCAAACGAGAGTTGAAATCGTGAAGAAATTTGCGAATGTGAGGGGGATACCGTCGAGGCTTACACCTTGTTGGACGAGCCCCTTCCCGTAGTCGTATCTCCAGAGGTGGCACACGTGCTGGTGGGTCATCCTGCAGAGTCAAACGCCATACATCGTAGGCATGGATGATAGTACGAAATCGATCGAGCTTGTCTGCTGGGAATCCGTTCTCGACTGCTTGCTCAACCAACCGTTCAACTGCAGCAAATACGTCCTCATTCTCAGATTGAGGTTCTCCAATTCGGACCGGAGATTCATCGGCTTCCAGTTCAACAGGATCGCCACTTGTTTCATCCACATTTAGGTCAGCTAGTTGCTCCAGTTGACGCTCCACATCAATCCCAAGCATTCTTAGTACATCATTGCCAAGTATGAACTCGTCGTCATCCATATCGACAATCAACACATCCACAGCCTTCATCGGTTTAACCTGCCCAGCCGCGGTGCGAATCATTAAATGGAGTTTGGCCTTCTTATCGGCAGTCACCAACATAAACCCAAACGTCTGGTTCTGAACAGGGACAGTAAGTTCTTCAGCTTGAACACTTGGGTCCAGAGCCCGGAGTTGATTCCAGTGAGAGCGGCCCATCACGGTATGGTCAGAGCCACTGTCAGCGCAGTACGGAATCTCCAGTACTCCATTCACCATAACAGCACGAGATGGAGTCGGTAGAAACTCACCAAGGCGCTTGGTCCTTGTACGCTTGGCTGCATTCGCCTCACGCAAGCGTTTTCTCAGCTCCACCTTTTCATCTTCAGTTGCATTGGGGCACTCGTTGAGCCAGTGCATCTCATTGCACTTTGGACACGGACTTGGAGGTAGCTTCTTCGACTTCGATTTCGTCTTGGTCTTGGATATGCTATTGGTCTTGGCCACCTTCCTTGAAGAGTCCTCCGTATTCTCACCGGTCCTGATTTTCTTCTTTCCTTCGGGGTTCTTCTTCTTCTGCAGATCTTCATCGCGATCTCGTTTCTTATTCCTTTGTCTTAGAAACTGGCGCTCATGTTCCTTCGCCTTCTCAACGACTAGGTCAAACAACAGTCTTGGAATCGAGGCAGCCTGCTTATGCGTATACTGCAAACACTGCTCCACTTCTTCCTTGAGAGCCGCTGGGTGAAGAGAGGCCACGAGTTGCTTGCACTTTGCCTCGTTACCCCCGTCACCTTCAAAGCAGGCGCCCAGACCATTCTCGCGCACTAGCTTCCGGAACTGGTTAAAGTAGTCCAGCACACGGGCGTCGACATCACTCTCCATCAGGTTCATCCTCAGTTTGGATCTGAATAATGCCTTGACGTCAGGGAGCGTGTCATTCTTCACGCTTGAAAGGATGAGGGCGAACTCAGCAATAAGCATGTCGTCATTCACGTTAGCAACGTCCTCGTTCAATCTCAGCTCGCAAAGTACATCCAGTAAATCAGGATCCATTGAGTCGCGAACGGACTGGACTATGTTGTCATAATTTTCTCCAGTAGCGCGGCATCGAGCTCTCAACTTGCTCTCGTAGTGACGGCGCTTGTTCGTCCAATCAGTCAGAGCTTCATGAGAGATACTTGTAATTTCCGGTGCTACGATCGGTGTAAATACCGGTGTACCAGCTCCTTGCATCCTGGCTGGTACTTGCTGAGGTTCAGTCCCACTCACGCCGAAATAACCACGATTAACCCTTGGGCCCTTAGCGGCTTGCTTCGGTCGCGCCAAAAGAAAACCACAGTCACGACGGCAGAAACAGGCTCTTGTACTTGTTCTTGTCTCTTGGTACAGGCAGCTGGACTTGTACCAAAGAAAACACTTTTTCCACTAAAGAATTCTTTGTAGTAAATCCCGGGTGAAAAACCAATCAACACTCGACAAAGCGGGAGCCACCCCGCTGGAACTTATAGCCAAGTGTATTGTATCGGGTAAATCGTAGAATGAGTCTCGAGTCTGATGGTAACCAGATCGAGCTCAATTATCAGCTCCTTTCTAAGGCGTCCCTCAGAAAGCTCGCTGGGAAAGTTATAAGAAAGATGATATGTAGTTGGCCTGGTTCCTAATATAAAACCCGGGTCGGACCTTACTAGCCCGACTGGGAAGACACGCATACCCATCGCCTGAAGATGGCAAAGCTGCCAGGCGCCCTTGGGTCGTCTCCGTTGAACTATGAGGGAAACCAAGGTGAAATACCTAGGATTCACTACAATCACTTAACATTACTATATAGCTTGAGCAAGCAAATGCAGCGAATTTAGTGAAACGAAAGCAAAAGGAAGTATTCATGACCACGGCATACCAGTTAAACTGAGCTCAAGAACAATGATGCACCACAATCCACAGTTGTCGCTGGCCTGCTGCAAGCACGATGTGTAGTTGTCGTACATCAGCTCGGTATCTACAGGCAGCAGAGTTCCACAACTTCCTTGATGCTTCCTTTAATCTTGGCGTAGTTTATATCCTCTTGTAGCGGATCGAAAAGTCTGCAGACCCGATCCCCCACGTCAATGAAAAACGCGACCCAGGGCGCTCCATCGTAGTTTAGCGCCCCTATCAGCTTGCTCTTGGTGGGTGTCAATGCCGTATAAGAATTTGCGACTATTCGCTTTCGGTCGGGCTCCTACGGCTCACGAAAGGAGGGCACCCACGTCAGCGTACATCTTAGCTAATACTTTTATCGCTGTTACGATGCCCGTCGTGCTAAGCGACCCCTTGGTATCATTTTCGAAGGCATGTGCTTGGCTGTGTACTCGACACGCATTTGCTGTACCTGAGCCCCCGCGGCCTCTTCGTTCAGCACTTCCTACACTAGCTTTAACACCGCAGATTACGTCGTTTACCGGAGCGGTTTTAAATTTAGCTGCTCTCTAGTTCTCTTCAAGCTCTCGCGGCTAGCGCGAAGGTTTAGTAGACGATCTCGACCTTGGAGCAGGATGTAACCCCGTTGCATCTGTCCATCATAATTTTCATCGCGTTCATTCTGCCGTGTTGCCCCACCACCTCACACGTCAGTACTGGCAATCTAACAAACGGAACAAGTTTCCTTATAGTCTTCCCCGCGCACATCTTTCTTACAAATGAAGGGCAAACTAATTTCTATAAATTTGAGTGCTTCGAATATTAGTAAACAGATCGAATTACCGGTCCCACATTTTGGTATACCGGAAAACACACGTAGAGTCTACACTTTTCCGGGATCTCTAGAACTTTTCAGAAAAGACACCCAGACAAATGAAGAGCTGGGGGCGGCACTCATTTTTAAATGAGCCGCCTCGTCTGACGGCTAACTACATCTGCAACTACAACTGCGCTCAAGATTACAACATTTCAGATACTTCGGATGACCTCCACGAATAACCAAGATAAGGTCGTGCACGTTGGAGTTCTCTGGCCGGCAAACTGAATAAGTTACTTGGAAAGAAAACCTCATCACGCACGTGACGAAGCTAGACCTGGACGTCGAGAATGAGTTCTTCGAGAAAAGGTTTTTTCTGAAACCAAAAATAGTATGATATATGTCGTGGAGTCTACGCCACCACGTCTTTTGAATGAGGAAGTCAAGGCCGCTCGAGAGGAGGGGCAAAGAGCTATGCGAAGAGGGGTCATGATGTGGCGAAAGGAGGGTGTCGCTATGCGCCATGGCATCAGCACGTCACTATCGAAATCGCTTCTGTCATCTCTGTCACACGGCGCGAGGAGCCTGGAGGTTTGCGAGAGTTGACAACACCTTGAGCATATTTTGGACTCCGTGACGCTGGCGGCTTAGTGACGCTAACGCATCGTTATAATCGAATTCTCAACTCGAAACGGGATGCACTCTGGCCCGGTTCTCACAGGTGAACCATGCTCGGACCCAGATAAATCGAAAGTCAAAGAATCTCCTCGGAAATGAGATAAAGACCGAGATGTGGTGTACGTGCAAGGTTTGGCGCAACTTCCTTGCAAGATATGACATTATCTATGGAGCTGGTCGGAGAGCCGCTCACGGCGGAAAACGTAGAGATCGCTCTGAATATGCTGTTCGGTGACATGTCGAAGAAAGCGATTGTCGGTCAGAACGAGGTAAGCTCAGTTACCCGCATAAGTCATACCAAGAGAGCGCGCCGAGAAGCGTAAGTCGGAGGTAAACACCCTGCTCAAGGTCAAAGGTACTTTTAATGCAAGTAGCACCTCAATTCGAACATTGCCCTTGAAGTTAAGATCATCAGAAGGCCCAGTGTGAGCGAATGAAGACTGACCGGGACCATGCTCGTGAAGGTGGGCGGACCAACATTTGGGATCAACTGTCGCAAAGGGCGACAAGCAACGTCAAGAAAATTACTACGATGCAGCACGTGGTCAAGAACAAAAAACTGACGCACAAACCGCCAACGGATGCTGAAATGGCTAAAAGTTCAAGATGCCGGCGACCGATAAAGCGACTAGAAAAACGAAAAACGGATATTGGCTTTTTATTTTTGGACAGGTGGACCCAACGGTACGTAATAAGTTTGGCTTGTATTTGAGTTGGTTACGTCAATTAATAGTTTTGGAGGATTGTTGATACATGAACTGAATTCGGAATAAGCTCTAAAAAACCTGGTTTGAGAGTCTAAACACAGCAACAGCCACAACATTGAGCATGGAAACGGTAGTACGTCAGAGTCTACCTTAACCGGGCCAATGCAAATACATGGTGCACGTCCCATTTGTAAGTCTATAAGCTTAAAGATAAGAAACATTGCGTTTGATCATCAATGTGGGAGTGATTTGATTAGTGCTATGATTTGGTGTCGCAAGGGTACAATCACATGCAATCAAGGGGAAGGAGAGAGAATTTCTATAGTTTTCTTCATATGATACATCAACTCCTATTTGCAGCAGTACAGAAGAAACGTTTTCCTTTCTGGTTGAGGAATTGCGTACCGCCATCATTTTTCTAAACCTTTTCTCTGTAAATTGCTCCAATTGAGTTCTGAGCAGCAACATCAAATTCACAACCTGTGTGCACTTCTTTTGCCAATTTCATCACATAAATTCACTTATAGAATTTTTCTTCATCGGGAACCATCACAGCAAAGAGGGGAGACAGACTTGATTAGCTCGATTGGGCTGCACTCATGGAGGTTGACTCCTTGGAGTGGACCGTTGAGTTCGACTCGTTTGAGCTTCCCTACTTAAAAATCCTACCCATGGGACAAAACCTTAAAAAGGTGAAAAACCAATTCTAGTAGGACTCCTATTTGGATTACTAATCAAGTTCTGCCGATCGAAGAAGAGAAAAATTCTCACTGGCAGCTCGAGCTGCTTCTTCCCGACGCATCGAGCACCGTGTCGTTCTCCGAGCTCTGATCTCTTAGCTTGAGCTCCTTGGGCGTTCATCACTAAATGACCGGATTTGCTGATCTTCCCCTGGTTCGGAAATACCGGTTTCAACTCGTGGCTCTGCTCACTCGTACTTAACCGAACACGTAGCTTTCCTGCAATTGCTCATGTATAGTGATATCCAGTTCCTCCATACGTGCCATCTACTTTCATCCTTCCCATAGTTTCCAAGAGCAAAGTATGTAATGGCTACTTAACTACTTAACTCACGACCCAATTATTATTACTGTATGAAGCTCTAGTAGCATTTGGTACTTCACATATCGCAATAGCCTTTAAGCTCAGAGTACTCCACTAACGGAATGATGTGCAAAAATTCTCGTTAGTCTTGCCTTATGTACATGACCTAATCTGAGGTTCCGTTTCTTCATCAAAGTCATTTCTACTCCCAACATTTTGTTACCAACTGTATTAACTTTGCTTTACTTTATGGAGGCAGACAGTACACCGTTCCTTTCAGTCAAAAGGCATTTTAATATGAGAAATAGGAAAATGCATAAAGTCAGGAAGAGAACAGAAGCGCTGAGCGATGCCATAAGACATCAAAGAGCTTACCACTGCGACTAAACCCACCCCACATCATTAGGGAAACACCTCTTCGTTTCGCATCATTTCGATCGCACAAGCAGACCCGGCAACGTTGAAAGGAAGTGCAGCCATGTCAGGCAAAGAGTCCACCGCTGCGTGGCTGAGCTCGGACAGCATTTCCATGCTCAGCTTTCATCACCTTCCGACAAGGGTGGATGGGTGAAACTCGGCTTAACGCACTTGAATCTCCAGTAACGTTCGTGTCTGCCACAATAGCATCGAAAGTTGCTTGCGATACGAGCTTTGAGCCATCTGCCAAATCAATTACTCGATCCTGGATCAGTCTCTTTAGTAACTCTGGCGCTTTGGCACACGCAGGTCTTGCCAGATACCCTGATACCCGTCTAACCTGTCGAGGTTCCACTTTTTCTCATCCTAAAATAACATGCGAGACCCCACATCCTTGGTGCTGAGTAGCCACGCCTTCGCATATTCACGGTGATCCAGCTTGTGTTCGGCTGTAAGCTCCCACGTGTTGTCCATCTTCGTGTACTGAAAAACGTCCACACACGCAAGCACACGTTGGATGATACGCAACGAGGATGCGCTGTTCACCAACTGGTTGAGCTGCAAAACCGAAAACTCCCTGGTGGAAGCCTCATTCCGAGCCAGCAGACGCACCTCTCTATCGGACATCAGCGGTGGAGGACCCAGATTTTTGGCCTATTTCCGCGACGGTGGAGCCAGAATGCGAGCTACTGTTTGGTCGCTGCGGCTGACTCAGAAAGCAATAGCACGGTTGGACCACCCGGCTTCGTGTAGGCTCTTAATTCGGCCGCGTTTTTTATCGGTGGCTCGAGGCTTGGACAGCATCTTTGCGAATGCTATACTTAATTTCTGTCAGTATTGGAGCATATCACTTTACCAACACCCTCAGTGTATAGAAGTTGGTATAGTTCCGACTTCGTGATAATAGTGTCGCGGTGGCGAATTCACTTATTTGTACGGGGGCTCACCACAGCCATCAAAACCCCGATTGTTAGCACAAGTGCGGGGTCTGTCGCAGTAACAGGAACTACATATCAAAACAGCATTTTCTAAACCTAAATATAGATTGAGATTTGGCCACAGATTGAGGTGCATGAGACCGTGACGCGGGGTGTAGGATCGTCAGGATCCAGGTGTACTCACGATCGAGAAATATTTCTGATTGAGGGTATCCCTGGTCGGGGATAATTTCACGATCGGCCACGATATAATGATTGCGCCAGAGATCTAGGGAGTCCGGTGCTGAAACATCTGGGTAGATGGACCAAGGAGAGAAAGGACAAGTAGTCAGGCCTGGCAAAGGATTTAGCGAGTAAAGGGTAGAGCGGATATGGATCCAGGCTGGTGTAAGTTTAACGTTGGATCAGAATTCAATTTGCACAGTACCACGCAAGTGCCTCCCCGCCCTCATAAAATCGGAGCTCCGTTGGCCATACAAGCTCGGTGAAGGTTGGGAATAGCCGATCTAGTGTTGGTAGTGAAAACTGGATACTTTACTGGCTAGATACTACCACCTAGTGAGCTTTCCTGTGCAGATCCGTAAGGTTAACTGGATTTACTTCTTAGCCGGGTATGCCTAAGAGGCTCTCAACTCTCAAGATCCGCAATAGGAAGCGGCAAGTACGACGAGAAGGAACTCAAAGGCAAGGGAACACAGCCGCAAGGCAATCCTACGGTCGGATCGCAGATCAAGACCGTGTGGTGTAGTAGAACACACAAATACTGTCAGATGTGGATATCTTACACAAACCACAACGAATCGCTGAGTTAGGTCGGCGGTTGTATGGGCTGCGCAGAGGGTGGTCCCCTCGCGGTCCGGCCCTTCCGGGACAGACGAGTGGCTCGCTTCCACTCGGTTCCGACTAACCAAGTCAGAGCACTTCCGAGGCTCCGCCGAGTTTGGTTCGGCTGAGCTCGTTCACAACCCTGTGCCCTCCACCAAAGGATGGACGACGGCGCGCGAGCGCTTTTACAGGTCACCGAGCGCAGAGGCAGCTCAGCTAGAAGTGTTACGGCACCCGGGCTATCCAACGTACCGGCCCGCTGAGTATGCGGGACTTTCTTTCGCGCGTAGCGAGACTTTGTCCTACCCGGACCGACCTAATCTCTTGGCGCTACCAGTCAATACCCTATGAGCTATGCCTCTCGAGTACTGACGGCAGGCATAATCCAGCGCTATGCAGGGACTTACCGGAAAAGTGTACACGTGTCTTGAACTAGGAAAATTCTGCTCTGTTATTTTCTGGGAGCCTCTTCGGCTCCCCCTATTTCATCCTATGCTTCCTTTACAAATATCTAGTGAAATGTAGTCGTTTCGGATCTCTACCGACCCTTCAGCTGCGTTCCGGCGACCGTTGAGCTCAGCGGCTATCCGGATAGCATATCCGGACAGATCGCCGAGTACTTACCGTGATCCTTTGCTCCTAAGCTCTGGGTTATCAGACCGAGCCGATTCTTGACCTAAAGTAGGTCGGCGTATGGTCGAATCTGGAAATCCCTACACCACAACTGCCACGGTTATGATACGAGCCGAGCCGGTGAGTGTCTTAATCCTTCATTTGGTTCTGCCACCGTTGGTCCATACTCGGCTGATGACGTCCCGCGGCTCTCCACCACCTTCTTCGGTACGTTTGTTGCTTCCGTTGTTACTTCCTTGGCAGCTCCTTACTCCTCGCTTGTTACTCCAGCACAACTCGCGGCACCATCATTCTTCTCCAACTCCTCGTCGAGGTGAAGGCGTGCCAGCTGAGTCGATTCCCCGACCCGTCGGTAATCGTGGGGTCAGCGACCGGCCTGAGGCTAGGCTGGTCGACCTGACAACTTCTCATGAGTCTGACGCGGAGTCGGCGGAGTCTTCTCGCGCGCGCCCTCCTGGTCCACCGAGCTTGCCGGGCGACACCACTTCGGGCGCTACCAGTCAGTCAAGCTCGGCTGCTCCAGTGAGTCTTGACTCCCTCATGGCCAGAGTTAACGAACAAGGGTATGAGCGCCGAGAAGAATTGACCTTCTTGGCGAGGCTCATGGCTTACGGATTTACTCGTTCCGTGGAGCCCTCCGATCCCGTGCAACGGCGAGCGATCTTGCATGCTGTTTCCGCGGGGGAACTGTTGGATATCTTGAAAGGCAACTACGCTGCTCATGATTATCCACAGACCATTGGCGATCTCCGAGCTGACAATCAAGCTGTTCAGGAGGAGAACCGCACACTGACTCGGCGACTGGACTCGCTTGCTCTCAGCAACGTCGACTTGTCAACTCAGCAGCGTCAACCTTGCTCTGCTCAGCTGCGATGGCCCGAGCAAGTTTTGCCTCACTCAGAGCTACAGCCTTTCGCAGTGACGCGAGGAGATTAGCCGACTGCGTGGAGTTGATTGTCCATCCTCGCCGAGATGCTCCAGTAGCGAGTTCCGTTATCGGTCCTAGTGTGGCTCCCTCAGCTAGTCAAGCGTCTTCGGTATCTTCATTGGCAGACTCGGCGGCGGCTCCAGTCAGCTCAGCGGCGGCTACGAGCCAGGCTGAGCCGACTCTTGCCCAGCTTCACCGTACGCCTTTGGCGAACTTGACTTCGACTCAGCGGCTTCGACGTTATGCCAACCTTAAGTCTCCCACTGCTGCAGGTCCTCGTCTTCGTCCACCGGCGCCGCATCCGCCTCAGCCGTACGCTTGTCCACTTCCGGGAGAGGATGGACACGAGGCTATCAGTGCGCTTTTGCACCCAAGTTCTCCTCAAGCTACTATGTCCGATGGAGGAAAGCCCCGCTCTGGAAAGTCCCGTCATCGGACTCGGCGGAAAAAGGTTCGTCACCTTCCGTTGAGTTCAGCTACCCAACCCGCTGTTTCTGCTCGCTCTGAAGACGACGATGACGCTTCGAGCGAGGCTGAATTCGAGTTTGAGCTGCCTGAACCGCCCGCCGACACTGTTCCTGCGGTTTCTTCGACGACTTCGACGGGTTCTTCGTCTTCCGGTCTTCCGTTGACTTCGTCAGTCGCGGCTACTCGCCCACCGCTGGTATCTTCATCCGATGTCGTGGCTTCGCTGCCTGTCCCGACTACGAGCGTTTGTGCCCCAGGCTCGGCTTCGCCCATCTCCGCTGGGTTGCCCCAGTCAAGTGCACCGCTCAGCGTCGTGTCAACGGTGGTTGGGCGCTCCCAGTCGTCTTCTGGCCGATCTTCTCACGTCTCTTCTTCTCGGGGTCTGAGCGTATCCACTACGCCGACTGACCTAGTGACTCCGGCCGTGAGTGTCCCAGGCCGTCTCTCCCTGCGGTTCCGGCCGTGTTGACGTCCCCGTCTGGGCGCCCTATCCGGAGATCTGCTGCGACCGCCCGCACTGTGACTGCTCAGCTGCTTGAGGACCTCGACGCGTCTGACGACGAGGTGTTAGGGCCTGGTGATGGTTCTGCACCGTCCACCGGCTCGACGAATCCTGCCGCTGGGTCGCTCTCGGATCCCATTTCTTTATCCGAGAACTCGGCTGGCAGTCCCTCATTTTCTGACTCAGCGGCCGAAGATGCTCGTCGTTCTGCCAAAGCGAGGAGCCTTCATGCCGCAATCTTCGGCTCCGACGACGAGATGAGTGATGAGTCCTTGCCGCCGAGTGATCACTACTCCTCGCGGCATTCATTGAAGGATTCTGGTGACGGGACGAGTTCTGCCTCTGCGCCAACTTCGGGGAAGCAGCAGCATCGCAAACGTCGTGCCTCGTCGAGTCCTAACGGTCACCGGTCATAGCGATCCAAGAAGCACAAGAAACACAAGAAGCATCACAAGACGCACCAACACCACAAGCATCGGCAGCTTCCGTCGACTCCTGATCCAGCTCCGGCTCAATCCATTCCGGCTGCTCCTTCGCCGAGTAGGCTTCCGGTAGTGTCGATTCTTTCTCAGCCGATGCGACTGCCTCACGTCCAGCTTTGGTCACACTACCCAGCGCCCTTACACTCCCGCTGGCGACGTTACGGACTCGGGCCTCGCAAGCGGTGTCCAAGGATTGTCGCTTGACTCTTCACATGGCCCAACTCCGCGAGGTACCATTTATGCATTTCGGCTGAGCCCGTTGTTGGAATGCATTATTGGATACACTGAGCGGAGGGGTGCAGATGGAGCTCGTAGGAGGCAAGCGTCGTGTGCCCCCTACGCCGTGTTCTCTTGACGGCATTCGAGCTTTCATTGTCGTTTTCGATCCGAGCCATCCTTGTCAGCGTCTTCGGCGAATGCTCCCTGAGCTTCCTTTCTTCTTTTCTCCGTCGATACTGGAGGAACTCGGCGGTGTTTGGCTTCTCAGACCCGACCTCGAACCTTGATGCAAGTTCTTGGGGATATGTGGGTGAAGCTTCGTGGTGACAGTCCCTTGGACTCGGCGGGGAGGCCCATCCAGACAGATGGCCAGATGACCCGTTATTTCGTAGCTCTCTATGAGCGTCGTCATTGGATCGTCGAGTCAAGTGTGTTGATGGGTCTCCATCCTGACGTCAACCCGGCTGCCACGCCCGCTCAGCTTGCTGAGGTGTACGAGCTGTGGCTGGTGTACAAGCGCGAGCGTAAACGCCGCAGTGATACCCTGCGATCTTCGGTTGTCGCTGTCTACGACCAGCTTTACTCGGCGGTCACTCAGAAGCTCGGCGATGAACCCGCCCCTCTTGTGGACGCAGAGGTTTATTTCGATCCGTCCGTTCCCCATTACTCTCCCGTTAACCTTTCGTGAGTTCCCTCCGGGAGAGACTGGGTCCAATGTGCTCACGATGTGGATCTAGCCGAGCCCTGGCGAGCTTGGTAGCTAACTGACCCGGCGGTCCGCCCGTATAACACCTGCTTCCGCGCTCAGAACGTGGACTTCTTGGTTTTCGCTCCGCGCGGTATGGATCCTCAGGTTGTTGACGACGCGATTGAATAAGACTTCGATCTTGCCGAACAAGCGCCTCCTGCCTATGCTCCGGGTGCTCCAACTCGGCTGAATCGTCAAGGCATCCATATCTTCACTGGGTCTTCAATCAATGAGCTCGGCTCAGATGACGAGAGTGCGTCTGATGACGACTCGGCGGACGATGGGTTGGGATCTCCCAATCTCCGAGGCGCGTCTCCGAATATGTCTCTATTCGGCACCCCACTCCCCAGTGGAACGGATCCGCCTCAACCCACTTCAGCTGAGTCGGGTCCTGAGGCATCTGGTTCGGCTTCAGCTTCGTTGGCTAGCTCGGCGATGATACTTCTTGCCACGGCTGCGAATGTTGCATCTCCTTCCGCCGTTTCCCAAGGGATGACGTCTGCCACGACGCCACGCCTCCAACCGTCGAGTCCGCTGAGCGTTTCCCAGTTGTCTCCGTCGGGTTCAACTCACTTGGAGTCCGGATCGCCAGCTTTTTAGTTTTCTTCCTTTGACTGGGCGTCCCGTAGGATCGTTCAGGACTTCATTTCGTAATTATTCCGTATATGTAGTTTCGACACAGTAGCATTCCATCTCAACTCGGCCTGTGTCGTCCGCTGAGTTGGTGTAACATCTGGTGCAATAACTGTTAATCCTCATCTGCAACTTGCACCATTTGCAGACGGTTATCACGTTTCTTCTGTCGAAGATAGTTAAACATGAGACCCCCACATGACAAATTCGACAGTGGTTTCCAAGTAGGCTCATCGTAGCCAACCCACTTAACTTTAAACTTCCGTTGCGATCGTGACGTACTCGTGGATAATGGTAGCTCATCGTCGAGAATTGCTTCGACTTCATACTGGTTCGTACTTGTGTCTGGCTCCCAGCTGTCTTCAGGCAGTAATTCTTCGTCAAAGTCAAATCGCTGAGTCTCTTCGAGGTCGGCGACTAGCCTCGTCTTCGGTCTTCCGCCGAGTTCGGTGACTGCCTTCAGGCGTGATACATGGACCACTGGGTAGAACCTATATCCACTCTTGTCGGGTAGCTCCAATTCATAGGCGAATTCTTCCACCTTCTTCTTCACCCTGAATGGTCCATGCCATCGGTGGGCTAACTTCTTGGTCAGGCTTGACTTGACTCGCTCCATAAACAACCAGACTTGATCTCCTTCTTTGAACAAGGATTTGGTGGATTCATCGCCTGGTTCTGCAACTTCAACTTCGTCATCTGCTGTGTTGGGAATGGATCTATTCTCCTTCTTGCTCAACGCTTCGTTGTGCTCCCGAGCTCGTCGTGCTTTATCTCGCACTTGTAACTCAGCTGCTAATCGAAGTGTCACTTCTCGTTGTCTGCTCGCTTCTCGGCGCCACTCGACTGCGTCCGCCGAGTTGACTGGGCGTCCCTGTCCACGTCGTATTGAACTCGTCATAGCCTTGAGTGTAGACTTGGCGTCCCAACCATGTACCAGATAGAAAGGGGTTTCTCGCCGAGTCGAATCTCTAGAGTTGTTGATAGCGTGTACCATCTTCTCGGCGATGTCATCCCAGTCGGCTTGAAGTGGGTCTTCTACGTAGACCCGTATAGTCTGAACCATTGTCTTGACTGACCTCTCTTGATGGCCGTTGGCTTGTGGTCGGTAACTCAGCGTAGCTCTTGATCTCGACTGCATCATCTCGGAGAACTTTTGGAATACTTCACTCATAAACCTTGAATCTCGGTCGTGCCGTATCAGAGACGGAGCCCCGAACTGCCTGAAGACGCATTCTTCAAATACCTTGGCTACTTCTAGTGCCCCGGTGTCATGCATAGCCTTAGCGATAACGAATCCCGTGAAGTGGTCCTGGAACAGCAGCAGTGTAGTATTGCCCCGCTGAGTTCGAGGAAGGGGAATCACGAAATCCATTGACACGACTTGGAATGGATGGTCTGACACCACATTTCCCGGCGAGTAACCTCTCAACTGTGGCTTGCTCTTACTGGTACTGCAGTCCTTGCAGGCCCTAACATGTTTCACCACGTCGGCGTAAAGACCAATCCAGTAGTAGTCGGCTTTGACTCGGTGATAAGCTCTGACGATGCCTTGATGACCCCCTTCGATCGAGTTGTGACAGTTATGAAGTATTTCGTCGACCATAGTTGACGGAATCACCAATCTCAATGAGAGGTTCGGTTCGCCGAGTTAGCCCAGTCGGTGAGCTTCATCTCGGCGGTATAACAGGCCGTCTTCGCTGAGTACAAAGACTTCTGCGACTTTGCCGGCATTCTGAGCTCGACGGTGTGTAAGGCCTTCAAATTCACCTCTCAGGTACGCCTTCAGATCGGCCCACCTGAGTTCTTCATCTTGTGCTTTCGCGATTCGTCGTCTCCGCTCAGTCTGTACTGTCACTGGATCAATGTCGTTGGCATTCTGAGTAGTTTGGGTTGACTCCATCTGCGACCTTGTTTCGACATTCGGGGTCGTGTGGTTAGTCCGCCGAGTCGACGCCCTGCTGACTTGTTCGAGTTCATCTCCACTACTTTCAAACACAGATTCTCCAGGATCTGTTGACATGGCTTCGTGATCCTGACTTCCTCCTCTTGCTCTAGCCGAGTCTTCATCCAGCTCGTCCTCAAAGTGAACTCGGCGTACTCGGCTACGAGTGACTACCGTGACAAACGGGGTTTCCGCTGGGTTGTATGTGGCGTACAGTTCTTCGGCTACTCGGTTAATCATTCTCAGTTCTGCTTTCCTATCCGTCCCGAGAATTACTCGTCTAGCTTTAGCTTCAAGTGCTTCTGTAGCGATAGAATCAGCCGCTGCGTTATAGTGTCGCGCTATGTGTCGATACCGGACCGAGTTGAGTTGCTTCGTGAGATCCTTGTGTCGAGCTAGCTCCACTTGCAATGTTTCCTTCTTGCATGCTATCACCCCCATGGATTGCTGGATTGCAAGCCGGGAGTCACCCACGATAATCAGATCGGTTATCCCTCGGTCAATCGCCGCCAAGACTCCATTGTTCATGCCGGTGTACTCGGCGATGTTGACTGTGGTGGACGACAGGTACGCACTCGCAGCAATCTCAATGTCCCAATTCGGAAGGCGCCACAGTATCCACGAACAACTGCCATACCCGCCGTATTTAGCCGTCTTCGCTGAGCCATCAAATGACAGCACACATCCTACAAACACAGGGCGTATAGTAGCGCTGGGTCCATTCGAACTGTCGCCGAGTTCTTGGAGGGAGGCGCAAGGTGCTTCAAGTAATCGTCGAGCCCGATAAACGGGGTTATCGACGCCTGGAGCAACTGGGCGAAGTCTACATCTCGTTCACGTACTCGCTTCACCTTCAAATCGTAGGGTGGTAACATAACTGCGAAACTGACTGCGCGGCCGTACAGCGACTTTGACTTAAACACCCACTCCAGCGTGGAGAAACGGGGGGTGTAGACGTGTAGCTTCTTTCCCGCCAAGCGAGTGTAGCACACTTTCAGCAATTGTAGCAGCGCGACTACTTCTTTCTCAGCGGGATGATAGCCGAGTTCATTTTCCTTCGGTACGCGTCCGCAGAAGCGAACTGGGTGCAGCTTGTCGTCGTGCGGTTGCATCAATGTACGGCTCAGTGCCCAGTCATTGGCGTACAACATTATGTGGACTTCTTTCGCCGAGTCGAAATGGCGCAGAAGTGGAGCTTCTGCTACCCGTCTTTTGAGCTCGGTGAATGACGCTTTTGCTGACGCCAAGTCACCCCTAGGGCCAAAGTCCGTATCCTTGAGCTGATAGAGTACTGCTCCGTAAACAGCCAAGTTCTGGATGAATCGGCCGTAATAGTTCAGGGCACCGAGGAAAGCTTGCATCCCTTTCTTTGATTTCGGGAAGGCGAGCTCGGCGATCGCGGCTATCTTCTTCGCATCAGCGCGTTACCACTCGGCGTAATCTCGTGCGATAGGCAATCAACCTTGGGTTGGACAAAGATACTCTTGGTAAAGCTGATGCTAATTCGACATTCTGTGAACCGGGCTAGTAATCGGTCGAGTGTCTCCAAGCAGGCGTCGAACGTCTCCCCTCCAATCAGATATCATCAACAAACGACCTCCGCTTGAACACCGGAATCAAGGAAGACTGGTCTGGTTCTCCATTAGCAAACATGTCGCCGTCCGGTCCGTTGACCAGGTCTTGGACCGGATCGCAGTCAGCTTGTGATTAATGATCAGCTTCAAACTTCGTCAGCTGACTCTGCGTTGAATCGCTGACTCCGCCGAGCTCGACTCGCCGAGTACCCGACTCGGCTTCAGCAATAGCCATTCGTTCGGCAAACAGCTGCCATCCTCCCTTTGGTTGAACGTATCATTATAGAGCGTTGTCGATCAGTCGCTGGTAAATCATAGGCGCATTCTTCGATCCAAACGGCATGCGTAACCATTCAAAGTGTCCAAGTGCACAGACGAACGCTGAGATCTGTTGAGCTCGGCGTGTCATCAAGACTATCCAGAATCCCCTCGCAGCATCGAGCGAGCAAAACCACAGGTAGCTCTCCAATTCGGTAAGCAGGTCATCGACTAGTGGCATAGCGTATTCCATCGGTGTCGTAACCGCATTAACTAGTTTATAGTCAATGCATCGCCGAATATCCACACCATTTTTCTTGAGCACTATCACCACTGGCGAGGCCCAAGGGCTCCCCGAGAATGATATCAACCCAGCTCGAAGCAGCCCTTTCAACAACTCGTAAAGTTTGCTCAAGTGGCGGAGAGGTATCCGCCGAGCTCTCTGCTTAAAGGGTGCGTGTCCTTGAACATCGATGTCGCACAATGCTCCGTACGCTAGAGGCGGCAGGGCATTACCACTTGAAATCATTATCTCTTCGTGCTTTTGTAGCTCTGCCACTAATTTAGCCGACTGTGCTGGCGTATGACTACTCGACTTGACGCTTGCAGCGCCATAGTCGAGTTCGGTAGGTTCAACTTCAGTGAGGTAGGAAAGGAAGGCCAGCTCGTGAGCGTAATCCGTCAATTCCAGATCTGTTCCACTACGCTCAAAGGCGTTGGTCGTACCATCGTCAACATCATCTTCTTGCTCGTCTTCGGTCGCGGCGATAGCCAAGTAGTGTTGTCTTAGGGTTTCCGCTGGGTCTCTCGTCGAGTTGCACTCGTCATCTTCAGCTTGTCCTAAACCGTAGTCAATTCCGCCGGGGTCGAACACCGTCGCCGCTGAGTTCGTCACTCCGACCTCAGCTATAGTACCTTCCAACAGTGATACCTCTGGTAATTCATAGTTGTCGGCTGCGTCAGGGCCCGTATCGCTGAGTTCACTGCGATGGTCGATCTGACTCCTGCGTTTTCAAACTTGGCTCCGAGGTAGATGGTATCACCGTCGCGCTGTCTAACCACTTCCGGACCGGTCGTAATCTCCATAGTCTCCAACGCTGAGTCCGCCGTAGCTGGGTCGTCGTTCGGCTTTATTCCTTCAGGTAGTAATACCTCCCGACTATCATAGTCCTTGGTCGCGTCGGAGTGATCAACCGCTGAGTTGGTTGTGACGGCAGAACTACCGTGCATGCAAACGCGTCTTCGGTATAGCTGACATCCTGACAACATGCTGTGGCCACGTCCGAGGCACTCTCAGTGCTTAGATCTGCTGACGCCGAGTTCACTGCCCCCGACTGGATAATGCAGGCTTCCGGTGTACCCATCGCTGAGTTCACCACGGCTGCAGAACTTGGCCTAATGACTCCAAACTTGGCTCGGTTGTCAGCAACGGGTTGGGCGTCACTTAGGACGCGTTCCGAGCGTTCTTTAAGGTCTCCTTCCGTTATAGCTGAGTCTTCAGTCGCCGACACGTCTTCCTTGGCCCTTTCTTCACTTGTTCCTTCAACCGCTGAGTTCGTGTTGACGTCAGAAATGGCGCCATCGTCTTCAAACTTGGACAGCTGATAGGAGACATCTTGGCCATCGTGTAGCACCGGCGTACGATCCGCTCGGACGTCTTCCAGCTTGAACGCTGAGTTTATAGCCGGGTCACCCCTTGTCACCCCTGAAGTCGATATGACGTCTGCGTTATCGCGACGCCTCTCGTCGTCGCCGGCTTCAGTATCAGCTTCGATCCTTCTCCAGCGTTCGGCGCATGTTAATTCTGGTCCACTTTCCACTGGATGAGGTCGTCTTTCCACCGCCGTCGGAGTTGGTATTTTCGTCTTTCCACAGCTGGCGGCTGGTGTGACAACCAGTCTTCGTACAGTCGTTGTTCTTTCTGCAGCAAATCTTTATCCATCGCCGACTCAAATGCCAATATCTGCCAGTCACGGTACTTCGCCGAGTTCACGCGGACATATCCCTCATTGGCCAGTACTCCGTGTGGTTGCCTTTTTATCACATAAAAGTGAGGTGGGCACCAGACTGACGTCGGTCGTACGTTCGTAATCAGGACATGGGTTGGTTTTCCTCGGCGACTAAAAACAACTGTTTGAATCCAACCCTTCGTCTGTCGCACCCACAAGTCATGCGTCGACTCACTGGGTTGTCGCCTGGGCAATTTGAACTCAGCGGTCATTCGACTTTCGATCGTTAGCCCGTCTGGTGGTCCGCATGGGACATTTTGTCCGAACTCGGTTTTGGTCGGCTCATTACTTGATCGGATGCGTGGGATCACCATCTCATCGGGTAGCTTGACCGCCGAGTTGTACAGATCCAGACGGATCCCAGCTGGGATCATGAAGTCGGTGCCGAGAATCAAATCGACTCCGGCATGATGAGGCATTATCCATACTTCAAACTCGTATGCCACTTCCCAGCCGAGTGTCACCTTCACGACTGCTCGTGACGTTGTCACCATTCTGTCTTTACTTATTCTTTGTATGTCGATTCGCTTATCTCGGCTGGCCACTCTCTTGAGACGCAGCTTCCTCGCGAAGTACTCACTAATCGCCGAGACATTTGCTCCGGTGTCCAATAATATCTTGGCCCTTCGGTCGTTCACTGCACCCAATACTAGGGCTCTCATTCTAACTCGGCGATCAAACGTCTGTGCTGACCACCATCCCAGCCGTTCTCCCGGAATCAGCTTCATGATTCTGGTACGATGCACAGCCTGATCTGACTGCCGAGTTACACTTGCAATCGCTCGGTGGTTATCATCTAACTCACCGAGCTCACGTTCAATTCCGTCGATTTCACACATCCAATTGCCATCCCCGCTTCTTCCCTCGGACCGTCCTGCTTCGCCTACGGAGGCAAACAAGAAGTTTGCCTCAACTGCAGGTTCAGCTGACTGTGGCAGCTCGGCATATTCCAACCCAGTCAGTGTTGGCGGGCCGCCGAGTTTAAATCACTCGGCGCGTAAAGGTTTTGCAGGTCTTCTGGCACTTGCGACTTGTCGACAGAGTTTTTCACGAACGCAGCCAGCTTCTCACATTGACGAAACAGCTCGCACTGGCCGCCTTCATGGACTTGTCTGCAGAATTCGCAGCGTCGTCGACAGTAGTGAGCCGAGTGCCCCATTCTTCCACAAGCTGCACAAGGTCCACGTTGAGAGTTGTCGCGTGATCCATCTCCACGGTTCGACTGTTCTCGTTGGTTGTACGGTCGCGGAGGTCGGTTCGCTGAGTTTCCCCAACTTCGATTCGAGCCATTCTGGTCTCCCGCCGAGTTCTCTCGGCGGTCCGGTGTATTTCCTTTATCATTGGAAACGCCGGCGTCTATGTAGTCGTCGTCTTTCGCTGAGTCGTGTCCTCCGGACTGGTCCTCATCATCCCATTCGTCTTCGGAGTTGTACGGACTCGGCGGGTTCTGATCGATGAGTTCCTCCCCGTCGGAGTCAGCGTCAACGACAGTGACTCGGCGGTCGCGGTTTTCTTCCTTGCGACTGCGCTTCTCATCTCGACGTCCATCTCGGCGTTTGTCTCGGCGGCTCTGATCCTTTTGCTTGTCATCTCGGCCTCGTGCGATCACGAGTCGGTCGCGTTGCTTCTTGCGCTTCTCGCCGAGGATCCGACGATTGATTATCTGTTCCACCTTACTGATGTCTTCCAGCTGCAAGGGGTACATCAAATCCATCACATCGTCATCACCACAATGCAGCAAGAAGTGTTCGACATGGTCAGCCGCGTCGGCTCCACCCTTCTCGTACTGGATCTTGGCTGTCCGAGCATACCCGTTGAGTCGAATCAGGAAGTCGTAGATCGGTTCGTTGACTTTACGTCTCGCCGAGTAGTAGCGAGTGCGGGCGGATTGGTCGAACTGTGAGCAATAAAAATCCAGGAACGCCTCGCTGAGTAGTTTACAACGTCGCTGAGTCTTCTTCGGCAGCTGCCTGTACCAACGCTTCGCCGCGCGTCCCAAGCATAGCGAGAAAGGTTCGCACCATGCACTTTGGGGCATCCTGGTGCTCTTCATCTCGTAGATGAAACGCTTGAGCCACTGGAGCGACACGTCAGAGCGGTAGCGCTTTCCTTCGAACTCGGCGATTTTGTCGAGCGAGGCGTGGGTTCGGACTTCTAGGTACTGCGTCGAGTCCTCTTCAGCCGCGTCAAAGCTCAAGTTTCGGATGTAGTCCTTCACGGTTTCTTCACAGTTACATCTCACGTCGAAGGTGTCGTCGTCTTCTTCATCCTCCTCGTAAGCCTCAGCCTCATCTGCAGCGTCATACAATTCACGGTAACGACCAACATTCCGCTGCCCACGACTCGGCGCTCGCTGAGTCGGGTTTAGCTTCATTGGAGTCAGCATGTAGGAGTCTTCGAAGTACGGAGTCCCTTGCGTAGCGCGGAACACTTCACGTCTCTTCGTCTCCGGGGTCTTCGGCAAAGGAATCTTGCTTGGGTCCTCGCCGAATGGTTTGAACTCGGCTACTCGGCTGTACACCTTCTTCGTTACTCCAGGGGCCTTCTCCAATCCAAACGCCACTCTCAGCTTCATCTTCTATTGCCAGAGCTCGGCTCCGCCACGGGTCAGACTCCAGTCGGACAAGATGAGGCTGTTTGGTCGGCTGTTGCACCGATAGCCCATCGCCTTCAACAGCAACACAGTTTCTTCCACCAACTGATTGAAGTTGGCTGCACGCACCGGTTGAGTTAACTCGGGACCCAACATCGCCACTTCGCCTGCGCCATCGCCACAGACGCGAACATCATCATCCATTCCGATCTCGTTCTCATCTCTTCGCCAAGTCGATCCAACACTTTATTGGCGCTCGGCGTATCGGCGTTCCTCGTCGCTTTCGGAATAAGGGGCGGACGGTCCCCTTAAGCAACGCAATGTTCTTCTTTATCTTCTTCATCGTCCGCACCTTCGTCGAGCTCGGCGGATAAGTTGCGCTCGACAGGCCATGGGGCTCCTATGCGTCCCACCTGCAACGTCAACTCCTCCACCTCGCCAAGTAGCTCGGCGGTAGTCTTAGTTTCTCCGAGCTCAGCGGTCTCGGCCTTCTCTTCATACTCTCCTTCACTTGCATCTCCGTTCTCGCTCTCCTGGTCTTGGCCATCCTCGTCGAACTGGACGGTTCGTCCCACCTCTATCGTCATGGCGATGAGTCGTTGATCCGCCGGGTCCGACCCCGCGAGAGGCAATCCTCCAGCCGTCGCTGGGCTTCCGTCGCTCGGAGTTGCTGATCCCTTGACCATCTTCACTCTTCTCTTTCTCTTCTTTTCCTCTTAACTTGGTTAGCTGGCACCTACAAAAAAACAAGCACACACTCCTGTTCCCGGGTCGCGGCACCAGTTGTGGTATAGTAGAACACCCAAATACGGTCAGATGTGGATTCCTTACACAAACCACAACGAATCGCTGAGTTAGGTCGGCGGTTGTATGGCCTGCGCAGAGGGTGGTCCCCTCGCGGTCCGGCCCTTCCGGGACAGACGAGTGGCTCGCTTCCACTCGGTTCCGACTAACCAAGTCAGAACACTTCCGAGGCTCCGCCGAGTTTGGTTCGGCTGAGCTCGTTCACAACCCTGTGCCCTCCACCAAAGGATGGACGACGGCGCGCGAGCGCTTTTACAGGTCACCGAGCGCAGATGCAGCTCAGCTAGAAGTGTTACGGCACCCGAGCTATCCGACGTACCGGCCCGCTGAATATGCGGGACTTTCTTTCGCGCGTAGCGAGACTTTGTCCTACCCGGACCGACCTAATCTCTTGGCGCTACCGGTCAATACCCTACAAGCTATGCCTCTCGAGTACTGACGGCAGGCATAATCCAGCCCTATGCAGGGACTTACCGGGAAAGTGTACACGTGTCTTGGACTAGGAAAATTCTGCTCTGTTATTTTCTGGGAGCCTTTTCGGCTCCCCCTATTTAATCCTATGCTTCCTATACAAATATCTAGTGAAATGTAGTCGTTTCGGATCTCTACCGACCCTTCAGCTGAGTTCCGGCGACCGTTGAGCTCAGCGGCTATCCGGATAGCATATCCGGACAGATCGCCGAGTACTTACCGTGATCCTTTGCTCCTAAGCTCTGGGTTATCAGACCGAGCCGATTCTTGACCTAAAGTAGGTCGGTGTATGGTCGAATCTGGAAATCCCTACACCACAACGACAGATCGTATGAGATCGAAGGACTCGCTTGTGATCTGGATCCTACATCGGACAAGATCTTGCACTCCTACTCAGCCCCATCCCCGCGTCTCGCCAAGACGCTCAAGCTTCTACCACTTGACCTTCCCTGCAGTTGCCAGAGGAGCAAGATCCCGGGGTAAACAAGAAGAGAATAGTTCGGCAGATCACGGATCATCGGGGGGCCCTCTTTGTTAGTTGGTGTCTGGGTACTGGTGGGAAGTAGAATCCAGCATTTTCGCAGATTTTGCGGATCCTAGTACACCACACCAGCACGCTCAAAGCTAGCAGGGGTTATGAACCCTAATCAGCGGAAGTGTACCAGGCACGGGTAAGCCTTTTACTAGGACACTGAGCGTTCAACACTCGGTTGGAAGTATATATGGCAGGCAACACGCACTCCCTGTCGTGCAAGTAGGCAAGCTAAAGCCGTCACGTAAGCATTCCAGTATATAATCGGCCAAAATACACACAGTCGGTTGGTCTTGCCAGAAGAACCCTCGCTAGTAGGCTTCGAGCCCACCGGCAGGCATAACACACACAAAGCAGCTTGACCAGACGCTCATGTGGTGTTGTAATTTCTTCATCATTGCTGGCAGAAAGAGACCTGATCGCCCAAGATGTTCAAGCGACGAACCCTCGGTCACGTGATGTACGGTGACGCCAAGGTGCAAGAGACTCGACGGCGTCACTACTAGACACTCAGGGAATATTGGATACGGTCCAGATGTCACTCAATCTAGGCTGTCCTTAGTATTAATAATGGACTGGCCGGATTCGCATTCAGCGGCCAAGAACTGACCATCTACGGTACGAACCCTCGGTGGCGGTTGGGATGAGTTCGCGGAAGACTCCGCGACCCTTTGATGGCACGTTCACCACCTGGGACAGGGCGCGAGATGCTCATGTGACAGTGCAGACGACGCATGGCGAGCAAGAAGATCCATAACGGATCATTGCTCACTTGATATGTGTATACGTAATTAGGACTTCTTATTAGGATTAGACCCGAAAGGGCAAACACAAATACAGATCAGAATTTCCACTCAAGCACACAGGGCGACGTTCGGCTTCAAGGTAAGCGTCTGGTCAAGCTTGTTTGAGTGTGTTATGCCTGTTGGTGAGCTCGAAGCTCTGTAGCGAGGGTTCATCCGGCAAGGCCAAGAGACTGTGTGTATTGGCCGATTACTATCGGGAGGTTTTACGTGACGGCGTATTGTTGCCTGTTTGCACGACTGAGAGTGCTTGTATTGCACCCCTTTTATTCTTCCAACCGAGTGCTGAACACTCGGTGACCTCGTAAAAGGCTTACCCGTGCCTGGTACCCTTCCGCTGTTGGGACAACGCGGATTCAAAACACCTATTAGTTTTGCTCGTGCTAGTAGCGTGTTCTTATTTTTACTGGTTGGCTTACATAAGTAGTTTGCAAGGTCCAGTCTGTCCCGGTGCAAGGGCAGAACTGGGGTCTTCAGATCCGCCCGAACGATCGTTTGCTATCCTAGCAGACGTATTGTTGTGGGAACGTCCTAACTACATTTGTAGCTAGAGTTCACGTGGCACCACAACTGGCGACCCGGAAACAGAGTGTGGCCAATGTGAACTGTTTGTGTGGCCTTCCAGCTTACGAGCTACCAAGAAAAGAAGAACAAGAAAAACAAGAAAACAAGAAACATGGCGAAAGGACAGCCGACGGTACCAGCTACGCCTGCCAAGTCTGGCGGAGCTCGCAACGAGGGTTCGAGTCCGTACGTGTCGGCTGCACGCTTTGCAGCCGCCACCGAGCTTTCGGTGAGCTTTGTGGACGAGGCGGACAACGTTCCTGAGGCCCATGATTACGACGGTTACGAAGACAAGACGCCGGCTTCAGAGCCAGGCGCAGCGAAACCGGACACGGCCACGCTATCATCGGGGCTGAGCATGGCGACCAGGTTCCTTTCGAAGAACCTCGCCGACGAGCTAGATAACGTCGCGTGACCAAAACCGGTCTATGAAGAATATGACGATGGGACCGAAGGTTCTAAACCTTCGGTGGCGAGTGCAAAGCGTTCAGCATTGCTGAAGGAACCTCGCCCATCTATCAACGGTGATACACCAGCCACCAAGCGCGGTTTCGACTGCGTACAAGCGCTGATGCAGAATGATGAGTGGATGTAGCTGTTCAAGACCGTCCCCAAGAGACAGGCCGACTGGCCCGCGCTTGCGCAGGAACTTCAGTACCCAGTCAGCTCAGTTTCAATTAGCCAAGTTGCCGAGGTGTCAGTCTCGCTGCTAATGACGATGGGCTTTGAGAATGAGACGTACCCATTGCCGATGTTGCTTCAAGATTGGCGTCCTCATGAGGTCGGAGCTGCTCTCCAGATATGGAAGAAGAAGCATCGGAAGGCATTTGGTGCAGTGGGCATCAACGCTGGAAGCAGCCTGTGAGTCGACCGACCATTCATGACGAAGATCCGTCCAAGCTTCCGCTGCCGCAGACACCCCCAACGACTCGACCATACTCCTCCGACCAAGCGTGGAGCAGACCGTGGTGCCTTTGACACTACCGAGGCTTCACCGTACTTTCAAGACTCGCACATGGTTACGCCACGTTTGGAGAGCCGTATGCGACGTATGTACGCTGGTGACGAGGGTTCATTCGGTCGCCGGGGTGGTGTGCGAGCTTCCAAAAGTGATGCCGGGCGTCGTCAGGTTGACAGCGATGGTTCGTCAAGTGACGATGACATTTTGGTGCGCACATTCGACGAGGAAGATCCACAAGTCGAGTTGATGCGTCAGATGAATGAGCTGGTAACGCTGAGCGACGTGAACCCGACACCGAGGATTGAAAAGGCATCGCTCCGACCATTGGATCGCAACAAGCCGTTCTCAGGCTCTCGCAATAATAGGGAGAACTGTATGGAGTGGCTCCGTGGGTTCGTCTACGAAATATCTGGAACGCATACAGATGCAGACAAATGGTGCATTCCATTTGAGCTAAGTCTCCGGGACGGAGCCATTCATTGGCTCCGTCAACTTCCGAAGAAGACGAAGCGTAAGTGGAAGCTGCTGAGCGATGCGTTCATCCGCTGCTATTGCTCGCAGTTCACGCAGACGGCACTGTCCCGTCACTTCTCTGCAAAGCGGGAGCGTAATGAACATCTGTGCGACTACATAAACAGGCTGAATGGATACGCTCGGAACGCCCGTCTACACTTCGAGAAAAGTGGTCGCGACGCGAAAGAACACGTACAGTAGTTCCTGGCAACATGCGATGATGACAAGTTGGCGGAGCGTCTCTACAACACTCGAGTCACCGACATTCACGAGCTCGAAGAGATCATCGAAGATGTTCTCAAGGGTAAGGAGCGAATGGCTAAGCGTGATAATGAGTATCAATACTTCAAGGGTCGTGATACGCGACGCGACGATGTGTACGCCCGCAACAATCGACGAGATGACCGTCGCCAAGATGACAATCGCAACAAACCAAGAGTGACTCTCATTGAAGTCACGGTGAATGATCTACTAGCTGAATTGGAGGGCCGTGAAGCTGTTCAGGGGGCACCGAGTATTCAAATGAAGATCAGAACACTTACAACGATGGTCAAGACGAGTAAAGCGGCTTTCAGCCCAAAAATAGGGATGGTGACTTTTCATTGGATGCAAATGACCAATACCTCGCCGCGGCTAGCGAAAATGAGCGCCGTGCAGCCGCTGAAGGCACCTACGCATGCCCATACAACCGTCAGACGCGTGTGAACACGCCTAATCGCGAGCACGGCTTCAATCAAGATCGCCGAGATGATGACCGTGGGTTCAATCAGGACCAACGCGGTCGACGCGACTCCAACCGCGACAACAGACACCCACAGTACGTACCATGCGCGGTGTGCGGTGGCATGAACTACTACTCCCATCACTGCAACAAGCGATGCAAGTTCTGCAAACAACCCCACGACACTGGAAAATGCGAACTTTTCCGCAACTTCCAATACCTTGTCAAATTCGTGCGTACCATAGGCACGAAGGAGGAGCTTCTGCCAGAGCTCAAGGCCGTCGCTCAGGAGCGCCATTTAAATTAGGCAGCCCGCCAACTACAACTGAGTTGGTCCATATCGGGCTGCCTCAGTTAGCCAAGCCTTCAATGAAAGCAGAGTGTATCTTTGCTTTCACGGGGCAGCGTGAATGGCCTGATAATTACGTAACAAGTGTGAACGCGACGGAAAATGAAAAGGGGAGGCGTGGAATCCTCGGTAAAGGTGTTGGAGAGAGAGTGGAGTGTGCTGATGCTGATGAGGGCACCAGCGAGGGTTCGTTCGGCGTGGTTTCGATAGAAGCGCGAGACGAGCCCAAGGGTCACTCCAAGATGATGAAGACGAACCCTGGCGAGAGAAAGGGGTGGTGGTCGGCCAAGAAAATCGACCGACGAATCAGAATGAGAGCTCTGGTGCAAGGCGCTGTAAACGACAAGCATACGAGGATCCTCCTCGACACAGGAGCGAACATTAGTGCGATCACGGACGCCTTGCCAAGAAGTTGCGGCTCCGAAATGTACCTGATCACGGACGCTGTATTGACATTCAAGGTATCAGCGAAGGCAAGGTGTCTACGACGTTCATTTTCGCAATCATCTATGCTTTACTCCAAGCAAACGTCAAAGGGCGAGAACGTGTGATCGTGTTTGGTCCTCTCCAGCTAGAAGCTGCAGAGACGAACTATCCAGATCATATCAAAGAGTAATTTGCAATGTAGTGATCTCTAGTAACGTCCGGGGTATATCTGCTAGGCACTTCGCCTTTTGTGATCTTTACAGATCAAGCGTCGCTACGCACGGCGACTCAGTCGGCTCACTTCTCTCAGTGAATAGCAAGATCGCACTCCTTCTTTGTTGAGTGCAACTTTGATGTAAGGTACAAGCCGAGGCAGCTTAGTCTAGTGGTCTACGCGCTCTCGCGCTGGCCGGATTACGAATTAGCCCATGGCACCACAGCGACGTTGTCAGTGCCTGGCCTGATACGCTGAGCGTATGCACAGAACGACACGTGCGCAGAGCGAAGAGGCTAAATACTACGGCAAGAAATTGTCTGGGCTACACTCTCGACGACGATGGCCTGTGTTTTACTCTGGAGGTCGGATTGTTGTTTGAACTATCAATGCTAATTTTCGTGATGCTTGTCAATTTAACGCCTGCCTTTTATAAATCATCGACTGTCGACAAAACATTATCGCCTAGCATGAGACGATTAGACAGGAGGCCTCTACAAGCTCGCACAGCTTGAGGCTGTGCTCCAGCTTGTGCTTAGTGGTTCTGGCGACAAACGTCTTCTCCTCGAGTTGAACACATGCATTGATAAACGAGTATCAATTTAAAATTAGCGGTGTTCTTATTAAATGATTTCGTGCTTCAAGCTGTGCCCAACTGATCCAAAATGCATCCGTCTGCAAGTCGAAGTCCCAAGCCTTGAGCAAGCGGCGGCGCTAGGGACTCGAGCGCAGGGAAACGTCCAGGTAGAACCGGCTCCAATTGGGTCCGAATAAGCCCAGTTGGGTGTAGCCGGGTGTCGGCGGGTCTAGAAGCGTACTGAAATTACCCCTCAGGGATCTAGTCCACTTTTAATATTTCTTATCGAATCTATAGTTACGCTCATTCACAGTAATGCTCATACAAGACCTGAATACTTGGTGTGTAGTAGAACACACAAATACCATCTGATGTGGATTCCTTACACACACGACAGCAAATTGCTGAGTTAGGTTGGCGCTTGTATGGCGTGCGCGCGCAGAGGGTGGCTCCTCGCGACTCGTCTCAGCCGTGACAGGTCGCTTCCGCTGAGTCCGGCCCGAATGATTTTATGTACAATTCCCTTTACCCTCCACCAAAGGATGGACGACAGCGCGCGAGCGCTTTTACAGGTCACGGAGTGCTTAGGTAGATCAGCTGAAAGTGTCACGGCACCCGGTCTATACGGCGTACCGGCTTGCGGAGTCCACGGGGCTTCTTCTGCAAGCGTAGTGTGATTTTATTTCCTTTCCGGACTGACCTAAGCTCTTGGCGTTACCTGTCAGTACCCTAAATGCTATGCCTCTCGGGTATCAGCGGCAGACATAATCTGGCCCAGTACATGAGTTTTCCGGAAGCGTGCACACCTGTCATGGACTAAAAAAAACATATTTTTTCTGCTCTCATGTCTGCTATCTTTCGGAAGCCGCTTTGTCTCTAAAATACTTCCAATACAAATATCAAGTAAAATGAGTCGCTTTAAATATCAGCCGATCCTTTAGCCAAAATCAAGCGACTGTTGGGCTCAACCGTTATCCGAATTACGCTACCCAGACGAAACACTGAGCTTGTACCGTGATACACTGCCCCGGAGTATCATGGGTACAAGGCAGAGCCGATTCTAGGGTCTAAAGTTGGTTCAGATGCGGCCGAATCAGACCCCGGTTATGATACGAGCTGATCAGGATAGTGTCTTATCCCTCATCCGCTTCTGGTCATTGTTGGGCAACACTCAGCTGATGATATATCGCGCTCCTTCCCCTTTGGTACGAACTCGTCTGATATGTCTCTCTTTGACAGCTCTTCGTACTCATTATACTTCCCGTAGTAGATTTCGCGGCATCGTCGCCCCCGATGACTCAACGTCTAGGTAAAAGGCACGTTTACTAAGTCGGCTTCGGGGTCCGTTGGCGTATATGGGGTCAGCGACCGACACAATGGAATTCTGGTCGACTTGACAATTCCCATGAGTCGTATGAGGAGCCTTCAAAGTCTTTTCACGTGCGCTTTCTGACCCACAGTGTTTGCCAGGCGACATAACCTCGGGCGTTAGTGATAAGTCGGGCTAGATTGGACCGGTGAGCCTCGACTCCCTAGCGACTGATCCCCCCGTTGGATACCAAGATCTCGAAAGGAAGCCTTCTAGATTTAGTAGGATTGCTTGACTTCTCTTTCGCTGAGGTGGGGTCTGAAGCGACGATGGTCTGGTCCTTGGGATCAGGGTGCTCGCCGGATTCTCAGACAATGAAATCGGGTCGGCGTCGCTAACGTCGCTGAGGCAGGCGTCCCATTAAATCTACCACCAGTACCTAAGACTGACTCACCCTAAGCCTCAATGTCTTTCAGCAGCTGAATCGATACAGTTCGGGTAGTCGCTACAGTTCTTCGAATGGGACGTCCGAAGGGCTAAACCAAGACTGACGAACTCGTTGGATAATTTGTGCTCAAGCGTTGCAGCGATTGCCTGGTGATGTAGTCACGAGATTATTGTCCTCCTGCTAGATATGCGCGCAGTGACTTTGCGCTGGATAACATCAAATGAAGCGCTTTGCGCTGAATGTAGAGCGCGCATGGGTCGGTTAAAATTTACTGCAAACGGATGCAAAGAGTAATAGGCTGTGAGGGCACTGCCGGGGCAGAGCCCCATATATAAATTCATTTTAGAAATATTTAGAAATTAAAAATGGCGATCCGCAAAAAAAACTGCATTTTTCATTTAGTGGCAGTAGTACTTCTTGATGGTCTGATATGTTTTTCAATCAAAGGGCTTAGCGTTTTTTTCGTACGATCGTCGAACGTAAAGACGCCCAACCAGCTCGGTTGACTCCACCAACGAGCCAGCGGTCTTCATGGTGTACACCACGATGGTACTTGCTCTTCTTCTCAACACTTGTCTCGTCAATCTCAACGATATGACCCGGACCGCCGACTTAAACATTATTTATAAAGGATTTAAAAACATCATTCCGTGAATAGATCTATAGAAATACCTGCATAGGCCACGTTAACATCTCCTTGCTGGATATGTCTCTGTAGAACGAGTACCAATCCGTGACGTCCTTGTCGCTGACGCCGACCCAAGCCGAGGCGACACCAGCGGAAAGGGCCGACGACCAAAAGTACAGAAGGCGGCACAATGGCACAGCGTCAGCTTCGCCTTCGCCAAGAAGGAGCCAGCCCGCAAGCTGCGCACTTTTTGGCATCCCTTTCGAGAGCACCGCCACATCCAGCGCTTTGCGCGCTTCTCCGCGGCTCCAGGGACAATCGGATAGAGACGCATATCTCCGTTGCACTCGGAGCACAGCATCCGCCTTGTCAACAACCTTTTACTTGACAGGACACGAAGCAGCTGTGCTCGTCCGCAGTGACCCTCATCACGTCGTCAAAGCTGAAGGACACGCGGGTGGGCACGTACGCGTACGGTGAGAGCTACGGGTGCGCTGGACTGGGATTGGTTGAAGGGGGGGGGGGGGGTGTTGGGCTTCATATTGGCCTGCGTGCTGGTCATGATACACATACGGGTCTTTGGGGGGGGGGCTTTGAGGCTAAGTTTGTAAATTAGGAGTTTTTGCTGCTGGCAAGGCCTCAAGCGTGCGCAAAATGTGGGGCTCTGCGCAGTTTTGGACACTGTCATGGCGCGAAACATGAAGTGAGTGGTTGAAGTTATCGATGATTGCGGATCGTCAATTTAATTTCTAAATATTTATAATTACGTTGGTCGAGCCGACAAGTGGTCTTACAAAGGGCTGAAACCTATCTACACAACTAATTTGTGGAAGTAGAGAGGATGCAAAGTAGACTTCCAGCTGCAGTGCACCTTCACTTCATGATCCAATATCCAGTGAGCACAAAAAGGCTCGGAACAGCTTTGTCAATGTCTTGGACAACAGACAGAGCTAGCGACAGTGCGGCGAGAGCGTGGCATTGCGATAGCTCGCGTGCCACGACGATCTTGTCTTTTTCTTCGAATAATTGTTTTTCGCAAAGACCAACTGTCGCGCGGCTAAACGGGACCTTTGCTGAAATTCGGGCTTCTCTAACATCATTGATTTTCATGTGAATCTTGCACAGAAGTGGATAAATCTCTTGGTGAGGTTGGGTGCTCGCTTGGTCGAGCGAGCACAACGCCCTCCGAAGCTCAATACCGATACAAGAGCTGATACTGGTAGTGAGGGCAACTTGGACAAGAATATTACCTATTCCTGCCCCAATGTCGAGTAACACATCATCTTCAGTGACAGCCCCAAGGGTGTCTATCATTCTGAAGACACTATCAGAGAAATTCTCACCCGCATTTTCGTACATACGGCCAGCTTCCTGTCGAATACCACTTGCTCAGATTTCTTTAAAATAGAAGCCGACACACGAGTAACAGTGGGCTGCGTGAGTAAATGGGTTTGTGGCTGAGTGAGCAGGCGCGTCAGTCGTGGAGGCTAGATACGTGGCTGGAGTGACGTCATACGAAGCTGAGGTGGAGAAAACAGGGGCTGTCGAATGCTGTTTTGTAAGAAACAGGGAGGGAAGTTTCTCACAGTTTGAGCGTACCAGTAAGTCCTCTTGAGACTAACTAGTCTCAACTTTACCTCGCGAGTAGTGCGCTTCGTCCTTGCCAACCTGCGCGCTACCTACGTCCACGTAATGCGCAATTCTTCGCCCTCAAACCGCAAGGCAATTTGCGCGAGAGCTTTATCCTCTCAGTCCTCGAAATGTGTGCGCATAGGACGCAAAAGACTAAGTGAGCAAATAGCGGCATGTCTTTTTGAATTTGTATGGGCTGCGAATGGATGGCCGAGCTAGGGTGCCTGAGTGACAGCACAGATTTCTACCCCGCATGCAGGGATTGGCAGTAGCGGCATTTTCTTTCAAGTTACTGCCAGTACTTTCCAGTAAAACAATACAAATTACTGGCAGTAACAGTAAATCAGTTCAATTATTCTTAGTTACTGTAGCTATAGTACTATAGTACTGGCGAACTACTGGCTTACGACCAACTACGCAGATCGTGTGTGGTCCACACTACCTGGCCCTTGACTGTCGACACTCGCCACTTCCATCCGACGGATCTCACTCCGGCTGTGCTTCATAAGCACCTGCATCTCAGCACGGCGGTTGTCCGTTCTGGTGCGAAGAGAGCTCATGACGAAGGCCTCAGTCGAAAACACGCGCTCCTGGTACGCGTTTGACGGACTCCGTCCGAGCCACACCCGAGCAAGTGCAGCGACGGACAGAAACATCGGTGAGCCCGTCTAACGAAACAATTGCAGACGTCCACGTGCTTGCAGAGTCCTTGTAGACATCAGCACACTCTGTCCTGACGTCGTACGAGGAGCAGTCGGGTGAAGTCCTCTGAGGTGAGCTTGCTGTCTGGAGCCTGGTACGGCGACACGGACCCATTACACAGTGTGCTTCAGCCACTTGCTCAGGACTTTGTTGGTTTATTCGTGAATAGTGGACACCGGCGAGCTGTTCATAGCCCAGGATACCAAGGTGGCACCATACATGACCAGATCGTCCTCAACGGACGGTACTAAATCCAGGTTCGATGGCATTTCCACATCCGTGCTGTTGTTGGCTCCCGAATTGGAGGTGTGCATCGCACAGAAGACTCTCCGGTGTGCGCTGCGTAGAAGAACCTTCCCTTCCTCCATGACAGCGTCTGCTATCACGGTGCTACTCTCAGCGGGAAGCGGCAACGCAAGGTTCTCGTCAGTGTCCTTGATGCTCTTCTCCTGGAAGACCGGTTGAATCAGGCTCTCCACTGTGAGCTTCGTGCGGGGGTCCAGAAGCAGTATCACCACCGATTCCGCCGTGATATTCGGCATCCTCTTAGTGATCTTCCCCTTGACCCTTTTCAGACAGACTTGGCCTTCTTTGGAGAAGGCGCTGATGTGGACCTCGTGACGCGGAAGCGACTGCTTGTTGGTTTTGGGCGTGCGGAGAGTTTCGACATCGTACACCTTATAGTTGTCGGTACCGAGGCGGTCGAAGGCGAACTTCATCAGGACGATTAGTTCAGATGCAACTTGGTTGCTGCGTTAAACTTCGATGCGCGCGAGATCAGACAGGGACGACGTGATCACCTCCATCTCAACCAGCAGCCTCCAGTTGACGTCCGTAAACTTGTTGATCACCTGTGAGTCGTCGTACGACTCACAGTGCTGGAAGTAGGCTCTAAAAGCCGGAAAGTTCACGATCGTCCGCTGGAGTATGATCACCGACGACGCAACACGAGTATCACAGTCCACCATTGGGCTCAACGCCGGAAGACCGTAGAAGCGCTGCACCTTTGTAAGACGATCAACTCTCTGAGGTGTATTGAAGTAGTTGTTGAGACCTCTGGCCTTTCAAATCATCACGGCATCTTCCAAGAACGGGCCACCCACCGTGAGCACTCAGTGCTCTTTCTTCTGCAGGTTGGTCTCGGGGTCCACCATGTACACCGTCTCAGTATTCTCCCTCATGCCCATGCCGTACAAGAGGCATAGGTTTAGAACGTGCATTCCACAGTCGGTAGGCGTAGAGTCCTCAAACAACTTCGAGACTTTCTTGGCGCTCGGCGTCGTGTCGGGCATGGAGAACTGAGCCATCTCCTCGATGGCAATGCCGTAGAACTTCTCAATCCTGGACGTGATCAGGGGCTTCACCTTGCATGACTCGTGCGAGCCGTTGTGCACAGTCACTAGCAGCGCAAGACTGCAAAAAAAAACAAATTCCGCGTGATGAAGGAGACCGATGTACCCACCACACCTTTTTCTTGCCGCTGCCAGTGGTACTTGAGTCGAGCAGCACGTTCAGGAAGGGCAAGCCAAACGCAGCCTTAAACTCGTCCTTCAACATCTTCGCCGCCATCGTGCAAAACCACGCGAATAAAGCCTCGAGCATGTTGCCGTAAGTCCCAGACGAGAGAATAGTAGCGCTTGCGTTACCCGTGAGTAGATGAACGAGGTTACGAAAGTCATCCGTCACAACCGTGTTGTACGGCAGGCCTGAAGCATCACAGATAGATATTGTTAGTGCATCCTGTCACATAACTAAAACAAAGTAGCTTAATGTCCTTGATCAGCCAGCGTGCAATGTGTACATTGAGCTCCTTCTGGGTTGGGCTCCAAAGTTTCTGTGGAGCTTCGCGCTTGGTCATCTTCGCCTCAGGGGTTGGCATGTCCGCGATGCGTTGTGAAAGACATCTAGAGACATTGCTCAGCGCCGAGTCAATTTGGCGACGAGCCCGCTTGGTGCGCTTCGCCATCTCCTCCTTGCCTACCCGGTGCGTGCTGTGCATGGCGACCATGTGGTCCTTGGCGTTAGACGTATGACTCTAGGGTCGAAGCTCACACTGCCATGAGTCAGCTGCAGCGTTAGGCTGACTGGCTGTATTCGCCGTGCACAAGACACAGATGTGTTTGAACCTCTCGGCGTCGTCGTCGTCTCCGACTGCAAACAGCGTCACCAAAATGTGCGCGACGTCCTATACGTTGTCTCTCTTGCCGACCTGACGGTAGTGATGGACGTCAAGCGGGATTTTATATAAATCCACGCACACTTGGCTTCCAGGTGGAGTGGTCTCCTCCGACGACTGGCTGCAGGACAGCTCCAGTGTCTCGCTCTCAGGGATCGAGGACTGACTGTCCTGCTGGTGAGGCGCGCCCGGCGACCAGCCCGCAGCGTCGAAAGCGCCTAACTGGTCTTTCGTAAAAGGCATCGCTTTGGGTGGCGGGTTCTTGGTCTTCCACGCAGCAACACACGCGTCACTGCAGAAACTATTGTAGCACATATCAAATAACTAACCAATTAACAATATAACTTTCAGTGTAGCTCGCCGCACGGATAAGTTGCCTGGACTGTGCAGGTCATTGGAGCACAGGTCCTGGGCCTCTATGTCGCGTACAGAGCACGGGTCCGTTTGAGACAATGCATGGTTGACACAGTTGATGAATGCACACTTCATTTTAGGTTGTGGTGGTAGTCGTCGATGTTGTCTAGTGTTGGGCCTGCAATGCAATTTGCGAAGTGGTTAAGCAACGTGCCTTCCAAGGATTGAGGCAGACAGCATTTAAAGAGCAACCGTATCCCAAAGCAGCAGTAGAGGAGCTAGACCACGGCCTTAAACCGACCTCATGTCCTGCATCTAGCAACCAATCGCGCAATCGTGCGACGAAGAGGGCGAGAAGTGAGAGGGATAGCGTGTCGAGTAGTGAGAAAGCCGTCTTGCGTCCTACCCGCGATCCATAGCGGTGGACAAAATGGAGGATTGTCAGGTGCCCGTCTGGATTTCGGTATTAACTCGCCAGTAACTCGACAGTACTGGTGGAGCTGTAGCCTGGATTACTGGTTACTATAGTAACATTAGAATCAAATTTGACAAAAGTGCTGGCAACTATAGTAATAGCAATA
The DNA here is from genome assembly GCF_000142945.1 of Phytophthora infestans T30-4. Lineage (NCBI taxonomy): Eukaryota > Oomycota > Peronosporomycetes > Peronosporales > Peronosporaceae > Phytophthora > Phytophthora infestans. Next base: position 2,257,625 of record NW_003303741.1, read on the forward strand.
GTATTATAGTATCTATTACTGGCGATGCCTGCATGATAGTATACCTGATGTGCTTTTCACATTCTATAAGCACATATTCGTGATGTTATCTACGTGTCACAGGACATCTAATCATTTTTCGTGGAATTTATATAAATATATATATTGTGGCTTGCAGTATTTTTGCCCATCGTTTTGACGTCGGATATCGTAGAGGTGCGACAAAATAAATCGGTCTGTGTAAGGGTTAGGTTTATTTGTTTCTGAGAGAAAAGCGACCGTTCTGCCACTGCTGAAACTTCGTTAATCCGACCTCCCCCCAAAGTCACAGTCAACCGTCCGCAGCCCTCACCAGCAAGACACGAGGCTCCGGCAGGTAAAGCCTCACTACCTCCCCTGTATGATCTGTCTAGCTGCTAATATCCTCTTGTGTTTGTGCTCTTTTGTAGTATAAGACGGCTAGACTGACAAACAAGGGCGATAGACTGGAGGGGGAGGCAGACAAACAGGTACTAGCGTCTTATGGGCAGCAAATTACAGGTGACTGGCTAATGTCTTTGCGTTGTTCATGTGGCGGCATAGGTGGCGAAGACATGTGACGTTCTTGTTGGGTAGAGCGTGTGTGGTGCGGTATCGTGGTTGCTAACAGACAACGAGATGCATCAACCACGCGGCGAGATAGCATGTAAGTTCCATCAAATGTCCTCTATGCCGCTTTACTTTAGTATATACTAATTAAATGTACGGTGCACTTGTGCAGATTAGTTTTTTTTATACTGGCAGTGGCATTTCCAAAACACAATTGTCACCACAAGTCGAGTTGTCTGCAATTGCTAGTGTGTGCGTTTTGTCATGGATACAAGAGAGAATCAAGCTGCGATTTCTAATAGTGAACCCGAAGGTAATTTACCCAGAGTTTTAACTGCCTGTTTAACTGTCCGAATTGGCGAAGCACACGGTAGTGCCCGAGGCGGGTGGAAGCAAGATGTGATGTTTGACATAGCCGAAGGTTACGATGTGTTTCGCGCAAAGTGCATAATGAAGTTTAATGCTTTAGCAGCAAGTGGTGACGTACTGAAGCGCAAGAAGCAACTACAATTGCGGGAGAACAGTGACATTTACCTGAAGCGATCGAGCAACGAAAATCAAGACAAATACATGCGATTGTCGACTACAAATTTCGTGGAGTCTTTGGGCCGGCGGTGACAGCTTTTAAAGTCTAGTGACAGATCCCCAGGAAGTGGATTCAGATTCTTGGCGTTCCTGTATGTGAAAAACGCTACACCGATTGCTGCATCGGCTGACTTTCAGCGAGCTACCGAGAAGCGCATACAGCGAGCACGCTTGCAGCGTTTAGCTCACGAAGCTACCAACGCGGTTACGTTTGGTGCTATTACCGGACATCATCTTGACATCGTCAATGCGCGTCGTCCAGACAGCGCTGTCTTTACTACTGCTCAAGCGATGGAATAAGATCGACAGCGGGAAGCATTAAGAACCCAGCGCATACAGGTTGAAGAACAAGCGCTAGCTCAAACAAGAATCATCAAACTGAAATGGAGTGTGGATTCCTGTAGAAGTCGATGTGGTTTCACTGAGGAGAGCTATTGGCTTACCAGACCACGACATTTTTACGTCTGGAATCTATCACGAGTTCACGCCAACAGCTCCGTCACAACCAAACCTAGAAGACTTTGAGCACAAAGAAGAAGAAGAGCATGAAGAAGAAGACAATGAAGGAGAAGCCATGGAACTTTCTGATTTAGGATTGATTTAGATCACTTGTTCGCCTGAATGTATTACACTTTACTCGTGTTTCTTGGAGCTATCGATTAAAGCCTCAAATACTTCGTCTCGCAGCGAGAAACTGTTGTAGCCACAGTGCTGGAAAGACCCAAAAAAACTTTCTCGTTCCCGCTGGGTGCATTTGTTCATGGCTACATCCAATACCAATTCTGGGTAGAGAGGAAATAGAAGATTCGCGTGGCGTTGAATCCATCGTTTTAAAAGGCCGAAACCTTGCTCGATTGGGTTTAGCTGTGGACAGTATGGTGGAAGAAAGATCAGGCGAGCACCGCACGCATGAACCGCAGCTTGAAGCTCAGGTTAAACGTGGATTTTCGCATTATCCATTACGACAATTGATCTTGGAAGTGGCCACGGGTTTAGCAGCGGGATGACATGCTTTAAAAAAGCCTCGTGAAATTTTCCTCTTGTAAACGTTCCTTCTGTCCATTCCCATGCAATAAACCCGGAGACGTCGAGTGCAGCCAAAATCGAGAGTCTCTTTCCCCGTCGAAATGGCAACCTCACGATAGCTTTCGTGTTTCGTCGGGACCACGCGTAGCGTCGATAAGCGTGGCGTCCATCCTTGGAAGTTTCATCAAGAACAATTAATTGCTCAGCGTACGAGTAAAGTGGTAGCAGCTTTTTCTTGTAGATACGAATTTCGGCTGGAACTGCTTCGCGTGCCGCCTTCGACAACACCTTGCGGCTGAAATTTAAATCAAAGTTGAGAGCACGACAAATAGTAGAGGTTGAAATCGTTCTAAGAAGAGGAAATTGTATGGAGCTGCTATCTCGTAGCTCCTCAATGTAAAACGTTGAATGGTCATCCACATACGCTTGCACAAACTGAAGTACCTCTGGTGGCCATTTGGTCCTCTTCTCTTTTTGTTCAGGCTTGTCATTGACAATGCCATCACTTAAGAAAAGAGCGTACCAGCGTCGAATAGACCGTAGCTTTGGACCTAGCAGCTCTGACACATGCGTGACAGGGATATTGTAGACGTGAAGGAGAGCGACTGCACGCCACCGAAAGTCGTCGGAGTAAGTCATACGACAGTGAATTAATAGGCGAAAAAAATGCAGCAAACTCAAAGCAAAGCAACGACCACTCATTTTGCCGATTTAAACCAGCAAAACGGACTTTATTTGATTATTCGGGCTAGAACAATCTGTGTAAATCGTAGCAAGACAGGAGACATGCTCTTCTATTTCGGAGCTGCAAAATATATCGGACCCGATATATCGGATATCTTACCATCCGTTTGCCAAAAAACCTGCAAGCCACAATATATCAAATGGAGTTATATCACCCACCCAATAATCTGCTAGATGTGATTGGTAGAAACAAAACAAGGTAGGCGATCAATCTGCCGAGTTGAAAAGGGCGCAAATCACGCCCTTTTGATAGGTTCCGTGTATTGGAAACCCACGGTTTTTGCGCCTTTGTTCCGCGAAAGGGTTAAACTCTTACCTTGTGTGACGGCGTCACACAGCATCCTGCGCTAGAGGAAGCTAGCTTCCGAGAGTTTACAAACTCTCAGTGAACGGCAGTTCACAGGTCCCCTTTTTGCCCAGGGGAGCGAAGTGACCAATTTAAGGTAAGTTGCAAGCTAGATATATTTATGGGTAGGCTAACCTTAAGTTAAATTTACAAACCATAAGTCACCTGTAGAAAACCAATGTCCTTTGCCCTCGGACGACCTTGGTACCATGTACCAGATATTCCGAAGTATGACGTGTCACACTTCATGTAACTAAGGGTACACTTAGGGCTATGTACCCCGTTACACCTTGGATCACAGTCTCATGTTGTACGACCGAGGTAACAAATTAGTCCAACGAGAATTACCACTCGATTTTAAAGAATCTAGCTCATTTCGACGATTAAACTCTGTTTGTATAAATTCCTGTGTAGTGTTTTTTTTCAGCTCCAATGCTTCGTTGTGAATTGGAACGTAGAATTGCCCTTCAAGAAGGACAAAAACGATTTTGTCGCTGCCAAACAGACCTCTACTAGCTCTATGTAGATTTTGACCTACATACTTACATGTATAATGAAAGGTTAACAAAAGTGGTGCCTTTAAGACTAAGCGCGCATCATTGGTGCGACTTTTATGCATGATAGTAACATCTCAAAACTACTAAACTCTTAAATATACTACCACTTGATTAAAAAAATCCCCCACTGCATCCCAAGCTCTGACGCCTTGAAATGGCGACGTTGGTCTCAGATTAGAGAGTTGTAATTGCAATAAACCTTTAATATAGCAAATAATCCTCAATCAAAGTATTCTAAAAAGCTCAGGCTCCTTTGTGGGCAAAAATATTAACACCCCAAATCCAAACAAAGTTCAAGAAATGCATCGTGATGACAATTATTCTGGCGTCAACGAGCTCCACCGGAAAAGCGCTACAGGCTCACAATCGGCCACGCGGCAAGGAGACCACGGTCACGACGATTACAATAGCCAGCTTTAGCTTGCTGTTCGACACCTATGTTTTCGAACACACGAAAACGATACTGTTACTGTGTTCAGGGCACTTAGCGAGCAATCTGAGATTTGTGGCGCATTTTAAAGATTGATAAAGTGCTGTACGTCAACTCATAACCCATAAAAAAACTCGGTACCACTTTTGTGCAGCCAACTTGTATTGTAAACATGTATATTATTGTGTGGAGTGTCCCTCCATTTTATAGCCTAGATCGAGCATAAAACCAGGCTTAAAAATGAGATGGGAACGATTTGTTTTGTACCTTAAAAATGGCAAAAGGGTCGATTTACAGGATATCGATGATGGAAGATCGATCCCGTCGTAGAACTTTATGTTCTGGCACCAAACAACTACCAAATCGGACACGAGGCACTAAACGATGAACGTTCTTTTGTCTTGTCGCACTGAACAAATTTAAGTTGCGCAAACGGCAACAACATTAGCACCAAATTAGCGCCATTTTAGTGATCCAGGGAGTACCGACACAGAAGTCAGGCCATTTTCGAACCAACCTCTAAGGTACTTACAGTTACCATTTTTATCTTATATGTCGTTCGTTTTGCTTGGGCAGAGGAGAAGGCTGGAACACCCCCTCATTTTACACCCTTACCTTAATAAAAATCCAATGGGGGCAAAAAACTAGCTTTGCAAAAACTGCAATTATAGCCAAAACACCCACTCATTGGTCTAAAAATCCACCCTGCGCCGAGCACAAAGCGCACCGATTGGAGGAAAACAACAAGGCGAGCTGTGACGCCGATTGGAAATTACCATCCGTCAGACGTATTTCCTGCGTTTCACTGTCGACATAAAATCTGCCACCCTCTTTAACTGTGGAGTACCGTACATACAAGAGAGCCGACGTCACCCCTCCAGTGTCAACTCGAGGTACCCAAACTTAGAAATAGAGCTATACGGTGTACCCAAAATGATGTACCCAAATGCATTTTGCATTTTATACATCGAGTTGTCAGGCTGGACGTTATTGCCGGCATATACATGTAGAGCTGCCGCAATCGCAGTACAATACCTCTGAAGAAGAATGTCCTGAGACGCAAAGTGCTCATCAACTACAGCGTAGCATACCCACACAGGTCGGTGAGATAAACAATATGTCACGAGAAATAACAAAAAGATAACTCTATTACTCTTTAAACCTACGAGGGGGGGGGCTGGACGAGATGTAACACTTATGCGGCGAGCAGGTCTGGCATACAACGTTGCCGCAGCGTCGACTTGAAGCGTGTTGCATTTTATCGAATAGTCTACCTTCCAAACTCATTATGCAATCAACGCAGCCAGAAAAAAGGTTGAAAAATTTCCTGCTTTGGAGTAGTGGCTAGTAATACCATGGTCGTTAGGATAGCTATTGACTGTAACGAAACATGACTTTGGAGAAGAGTAGTGACTAGTAAGATTTCGTGATGGCTGTGAGAAGGCTTCGCCAATGGAGAACTTCCTGCGTTTCTGGAGCAGTGCTCTACCAGCTCATGGAGGCGGACTTTGGTCCTGGGGGTGACTTGACGTCAGCGAAAGCGTCATTCGCCGAGCTCAAAAAGCGGGTAGCGGACGGTCCAATTCTTCGCCATTTCGACTCGGCGAAAGAAGTTCATATAATGTTATACGCTAATGACTGGGAGCTCAGCAGCACTATGATGCAGCAGCACGACGACAAGCTACATCCAGCTCACTTCTGTGGGCGTTTGCTCAAGGAGAACGAGCTCGGCTACCATCCAGCTGAGAAAGAAGTGGTCGCGTTGTTGCAACTACTCAAAGTGTGCTACACTCTCTTGACAGGGAAATGCTTCACGTCTACACTCGCTTCTCACCCTAGAGTGGGTGCTTAAGTCTAAGTCGTTATACGGCCGTGCGGTCACCATCACAGTGATGCGGTCGCCCTACGATTTGAAGGTAAAGCGGGTACGCGAACGCGATGTAGACTTCGCCGAGTTGATCCAAGCGTAACACCGTTTATCGGACTCGACGAGTCCTCAAAGTACATTGAACTTCTCTCCACAGAATGGACCCGGAACTACTTTACGCCCGGATACCAGCCTACTTCGCGGGACATGTACTTTCCTTCGATGGCTCAGCGTAGACAGCCAAGTATAGCGGGTATGAAAGCCGCTCCTGAATCATGTGGCGTTTTCCGAATTGGGACATTGAGATCGCTGCGAGTGCGTACCTGTCGTCCACTACGGTCAACATCGCTGAGTATACCGGCATGAACAATGGAGTCTTGGCGGCTATTGACCGAGGGATAACAGACTTAGTTATCATGGGTGACTCCCGACTTGCAATTTAGCAATCCATGGGGGTAATAGCGTGCAAGAAGGAGATGTTGCAAGTGGAGAAAGCACGACACAAGGGTCTCACCAATGACTCAACTCGGTCCGGTATCGACACATAGCGCGACACTATAATACAGCCGCTGATTCTCTCGCTACAGAAGCACTCGGAGCAAGGGCCGGACGGGTAATTTTCGGGGCGGATCGGAAAGCAGGTCTGAGAACCATTAACCGACCCCGATCGTCACGGCGTTGAGTACCTCGAGTTCGCTTTGAGGACGAGCTTGACGACGACTCGGCTATAGCTCAAAATAGAAGACGGGATCATGACGCTATAGCATCTTAACCGGGAGAATCCGCGTTTGACAGCGGCGTAGATGAATTTGATCAGGTCAACAGGGCGTCGACTCGGCGGACCGATAGTACGACCCCGAATGCTGAAATAGGGTTACAAGTTGACTCAGCTCAGGCAGCTCCGGCCGCCAACGACGTGGACCCAATGGTAGTACAGACTGAGCTGAGACGCCGAATCGCGAAGGCACAAGACGAAGAACTCAGGTGGGCCGATCTGAAGGCATGCCTGAGAGGTGAATTCTTGGACCTTACGCACCGCCGAGCTCAGAATGCCGGCAAGATGGCAGAAGTATTTGTACTCAGTGAAGACGGTTTGTTATACCGCCGAGATGAGACGCGCCGACGAGGCGAACTCGGCGAGCCAAACCTCTCATCGAGATGGGTGATCCCGTCAACTACGATCGACGCGATACTACACAGATGTCAAAATTCAATCGAAGGAGGTCATCAAGGTATCGTCAGAGCGTATCACAGGGTCAAGACCGATTATTACCGAATCGGCCTTTATGCCGACGTGGTGAAACATTTTAGGGCCTGCGAAGACTGCAGTACCCGTAAGAGCAAGTCACAGCTGAGCGGTTACTCGCCGGGAAATGTGGTGTCAGACCGGCCATTCCAGGTCGTGTCGATGGATTGCGAACATTTCCCTCCCTCGAACTCAGCGGGGCAATACTGCGCTGATGCTGTTCCAGGATCACTTCACGGGGTTCGTTATTGCTAAATCTATGATCGACACCGGGGCACTCGAAGTGGCCAAGGTGTTCGAAGAATGCGTCTTCAGGCGTGTCGGCCGCTGATACGACATGACCGAGATCCAAGAATCATGAGTGAAGTACTCCATAAATTCCAAGATGATGCGGTCGAGATCAAGAGCTACGCTGAGTTACCGACCACATGCCAACCGTCAACAAGAGTGGTCAGTGAAAACGATGGTTCAGACTATACGAGTCTACGCAGAAGACCGTCTTCAGGCCGACTGGGACGAAATCGCCGAGAGGATGGTACACGCTATCAACCGTTCAAGAGACTCGACTCGGCGAGAAACTCCTTTATATCTAGTGCATGGCTGGGATGCCAGGTCTACGCTCAAGGCTATGACGAGCTCGATACGACAGGGACAAGGCCACTCGGCTAACTCGGCGGATGCCGTCGAGCGGCACCTAGAAGCAAACAGACAACGTGAAGTTACCCTACGTCTAGCAGCCGAGTTCCAAGCGCGAGAAAAAGCTAGGCGATCTCGATAACACAATGCAATACTAAGCAAGAAGGAGAAAATATTCATTTCAAACGCAGCAATTGACGAAGCCTAGGCTGCAGAACCAGGCAATGAATCCACTGAATCCTTGATCAAAGAAGGAGACCAAGTCTAGTTGTTTATGGAGCGAGTCAAGTCGGGTCTGACAAAGAAGTTAGTGCATCGATGGCATGGACCATTCAGGGTGAAGAAAAAGATTAAATAATTTGTTTATGAACTGGAGCTGCCCGACAAGAGTGGATATAGGTTCTACCCAGTGGTCCATGTATCGATTTTGAAAGCAGTCACCGAGCTCGAAGAGAGACCCGACACTAGGCTAATCACCGAGCTCGAAGAGACTCAGCGATTCGACTTTGACGAGGAATTGTTACCAGAAGATTGCTGGGAGCCTGATGCAAGTGTGAACCAGTATGAAGTCGAAGCCATTCTTGATGATGAGCTTCCACTATCCACGAGTACGTGACGGTCCCAGCGGAAGTGTAAGGTTAAGTGGGTCGGGTACGATGAGCCTACGTGGGAGCCTCTGTCAACCTTATCATGTGGAGGTCTCATGTTTAACTATCCACGACAGAAGAAACGTGAAAACCGTCTGCAAATGGTGCAAGTTGCAGATGAGGATTAACAGTTATTGCACCAGATGTTACACCAACTTACGGACGATACAGGCCGAGTTGAGATGAAATGCTACTGTGTCGAAGTTGCATATACTAAATAAATTACGAAGCGGAGTCATGAACGATACCTACGGTAACGCTCAGTCGAAAAGCTAAAACGAATGCGATCAAGACCGTAAAGGAGGTGAACTCGACGGAGACAGCTGCGGGCAGTTAGACGGACTCGATGATTGAAGGAGTTGCGGCGGAATCGGTATAGACATCGCTCCCTTAGAAACCGGTGGAGAAGATGCAACATTTGCGGCCGTAACGAGGCGTGTCATCGCCGAGCTCGCCAAGGCGACTGACGCCGAGGTAGACGGAGTAGGAGCATGCGCACCAGAACACGACTCAGCTGACTTAGTGCAAGGTAGATCTGCCCCACCTGGAAGAGGGGTGCCGAGCAGAGGTATACTGGGGAACGCATCGCGTAGGTTGGGAGAGCCCAACCCATTGTCCGTCGAGTCGTCATCGCATCCGCTTTCGATCTCCGAGCCGAGCTCACCCACCGCGAAGATATGAATACCTTGGCGATTCAACCGAGGTGGGGCACCCTGGGTGAATTGTAGAGACGCTTGTTCAGCCAAGTCAAAGTCTTCTTCGATAGCGTCATCAACAACCAAGTGGTCCATACCGCGCGGAGCGAAAACCAAGAAGTCTACGTCTCTAGCACGAAAAACACGTCTTGTATGGGTGTATAGCTGGGTGCGTCAGCCACCAAGCTCGCCAGGGCTCGGCTAGATCCACGTCGTGCGCACACTAAATTCAATCGCTGCTGGCCGGGACACACGAGAGGTTTACCGGAGAATCGTGAGAAATTGACGAATCAAAGTAAACATCATCGTCAACAAGAGGAGCAGGCTGGCCGCCGAGTTTCTGTGTGACCGCCGAGTAGAGTTGATCGTAGACAGCGACAACCAACGACTGTAGCGTGTCACTACGGCGCTTGCGCTCGAGTTTGGATACCAATCAAAGCTCGTGCATTTCTGTGAGCTGAGCCGTCGTGGTCGTCGGATTCAAGTCAGGGTGGAGGTCCATCAACACGCTTGACTCGACGATCCAGTGGCGACGCTCGTAGTGAGTGACAAGGAAACGAGTCACTGGCTCATCCGTAGTGACAGGCTGCCCAGCTGAGTACAAAGGACTGTCGCCTCGAAGCTTCACCCACATATCTCCGATAATCTGCATTAAGGTACGAGGTCGAGTCTGCGAAGCCAGGCACCGCCGAGTTTCCTCCAGTACCGACGAAAGAAAAAGAAGGGAAGCTCAAGAAGCATCCGGTGAAGACGCTGACAGGGATGATTTGGATCTAAGACAGTCATGAAGGCTCGAATTTCCTCAAGAGAGCACGGTGTAGGCGGTACACGATCCTTACCACCAACGAGCTCCAACTGACCCCCGCCGGTCAACGTGTCCAACATCGTGTTTCAACACCGAGTGGGGCCGAAATGCATAAACGGCACTTCGCGAAGTTGGGTCATGTGAAGGGTCAAGCGAGAATCCTTGGAGACATCTTGCGAAGCCCGGATCCGCTACGTCGCCAATGGAAGAGTGAGAGCGCGTGGTAGAGTAGCCGGGGCTATTCGTGTAAGATGTGACAAATTCGAACTCGGTCGAGTCTGAGCGGATGTCACAGGGACCGCACTCGGCGAAGAAGCATTTAACGAAGGTTGAACCGGAGCCACGTCGGGTGTTGGCACTGGCTCTCGATGCTTGTGGTGTCGGCGCTACTTGTGATGTTTCTTGGCATCTTCAACTGGCGGTCGGTAGGACTCGACGAGGCATGACGTTTGCGGTGCTGGAGATTCCCCGAAGCCGACGCTGGCGTTGAAGGTACAGCTCCGTCATCAGAGCCTAGTGATGAGCGTCGCGACGTATGGCGATAGCTCGGCGACGAGGATTCATCGCTCATCTCATCGTCGGACCCGAAGCTCTCCGCATGGAGGCTTTTCATCTTGTCAGAAGGACGGACATCCGCTTCCGCCAAGTCAGAGCCTGAATGGCTACCAGTCGAGTTTTCTGAGAAAGAAATGGGATCCGAGAGCGACCCAACCGCAAAATTCGCCAAACCGGTGAACTGTGCAGAACCATCGTTAGTCCCCAAGATCTCGCCATCGGAAGCGTCAAGGTCTTCGAGCAGCTGGGCGGTCATAGTGCGGGCAGTTATGGCAGACCTCAGGATGGGGTGCCCAGAAGATGACTCCAGCGCAGCCAAGCTCACAGGGAGAGACGGTCTGGGAAGCTGACGTCAGAAGGTCAGTCGGTGTGGTGAACACACTAATGCATCGGAGGAGCGGATTCGAGGCCGAAGCAACCCCGGCTGAGACGTGGAGTGACCGTGAACACGACGACAGCCGCGTGAGCCCAGTTCCCGTTGACGCGACGCTTGGAAAAGCACTCGACTGGGGCAACTCGCCCGAATTGGAAGACTCCGAGATCTGCGTAAGGACCCCGCAGTCGTGCCAGGTCGAGCAGCCGATCCGCTGGAGGTCGGACTCGGCGCTCGAGTCACCGCGGTTAATGGAGGACCAGAAGAAGATATACCAGAACTCAGCGGCGATGAAGCCGTGGAATTGGCAGAGCCGCCAACGATGGTTGAATGTTCGTGGCTGACGACGCCGACGGATTTCCAACAGGTGAAGGCTCTGCAAAAGTCGACGGGCCAGACGCAGAAATCATGTCGTCAGCAGGCATAGGCACGTCGAACTCGTACTCAGCCTCGCTCGACACATCCGCCTCACCTTCCGAACGAGTGGAAACGGCTGGTTGTGTGGATAAAACACAACTGAAGACGACGAGCCTTCTTTCGCCGAGTCCGGCGTCAAGATTTAGCGATGCGAGATCTCTCTCCGTCGGACACGGTCGCATGAGGAGAGCTTGAGGGTAGAAGAACACTGACGGCGTCGTGTCCTTCCTCCCCAGGAAGCCGACAAGCGTACGGCTGAGGCGGAGGCGGCGCTGGCGAACGGTGACGAGGACTAGTAGCAGTCGGAGACTTTGGGTTTGCGTAACGCCGAATTCGTTGCGGTGGAGTCAAGTCGATTAACGGTGCACGACGAAACTGAGCGAGAGTCGGCGTAAGTTGACTCACAGCCGTCGCTGAGCTCGCAGGAACCGCAGCCGAGTTCCCCGGAATATTCACAGAAGAAGCAGGGAGCACAGGAGGCGCTGAGCTCAGTGGTTGAGCACCGGAAGCGGCAGCCGGCCCATCTGCAGAACCGTTAGTACCGTAGGGGCGTCTCGACGAGGATGGATCCCCAACTCTAGCTGGCGGGACTTGCCAGCAGAAATGTTGAGAGCTTCGGGGAAGCGAGACTCCAAGATGCGACACAACCGGGCGTTCAGACAAATGTCGGCAGGATCGAGTCCGGGAACGTCCAACCCAGCGGCAGCTATAACGGGCCAGATATTTACTCCGCTACTTGCTTACACTATAAGTGTCGAGGAAGTTCGCAATAGGACGACTGAGTCTTAGGTTTAAAGAAAATTCAGTTCAGACTTTATTTTAGGACCAAGGCCACAGCCCTGGTCACTCAAATACACGTCACAGTCTAATTGGATAATAATGGGTCTTTCTCCCCATATATCAGCCAATGGCATGACATCATTTCAGCACACGCTAATCGTATACTGATGCACCTACTTATGTAATGGACGGGTCCATTACAGCAGCCATGTGGGGATCATGCATCGGAAAAGTGCCATTGCGCCGGATGATCCGCTTATGCCATAAAATCACCACCCGCTGGCCAGCGATCGCTAACTGAGCGTGCCTCAAGGGTTGGTTGTCCATTGAGCTGTAAAACTGCACCGATTCCACCAGCTGTTCGAAATGCTTAGCTGCAACGCCCTGAAGCGTCGTGTACGCCGCCTCCTTCTTAGTGACGGTCTGGAGGAGAGTCGCGATCTCGGCGTCTCGATCCAAGACTTGCTGATGGTGGAGCCAGGCTTGATCTAACGAAGCCTCGACCCTGCCCTGCTCAACTTCGACAGCCCGAGCGAGTTTGGCTTCACTCAAAGCTATGACTTTGCGTAGTGAGGATAGGTGATTAACAGACTGCGTGGCATCGGCCTCCAGCCGAGACATCTTCAGCCTTGCCGACAATAGTTGAGTCGACAAGTCAACGTTGTCAGCAGCAAGGGTGTCCAATCGCCGAGTCTCGACTCTGACGGCCTGAAGGTTAGCTCTGAGGTCACCAATGACCTGGGAGTAATCAAGAGAAGCGTAGTGACCGCTCAAAATTTCTAGCGGCTCCTCAGCTGAAGAAGCGTGCAGGACCGCTCGCCGTTGTGCAGGATCAGAAGGATCAATGGGGCGAGTGAACACGTAGGCCATGACCTCGCCAAGAAGGTCAACTCCTCCCGGCGTTCGCAACCTTGCTGAGTGACCAGTGCTACGAGGGAGTCAAGACTCACTGGGGCAACCGAACTCGACTGATTGCTGGCGCCCGAAGTGGTGTCGCCCGGCAAGCTCGGTGGACCAGGAAGGCGCGTGCGAGAAGACGTCACCGACTCCGCGTCAGACCCATGGAAAGTTGTCAGGTCCACCAACCCAGCATCGTGCCGACCGCTGACCCCACGCGTATCAATGGGTCGAGGAATTGACTCAGCGGACGCGCCTCCACCTCGACGGGGAGTCGATGGAGGGGAGTGATGGCGTGGGATGTGCTGAAGAAGCAGACAAGGAGTGTGTGGAGCATCCAGGTGTACAACAATAGAGGCGGCGCACGTACCGAAGTAGGTGGTGGAGGACCGCGAGACGGCATTAACCGAGTATGGACCAACGATGGCAGAACCAAATGAAGGATTAAGACACACACCAGCTCGGCTCGTATCATAACCGGGGCAGTTGTGGTGTAGGAATTTCCAGATTTGGCCATACATCAACCTACTTTAGACCCAGAATCGGCTCGGCCTGGTATCTCAAAGCTTAGGAACAAAGGATCACGGTAAGTATTCGGCGATCTGTCCGGATGCTGCTATCCGGATAGCTGCTGATCTCAACGGTCGCCTGAACCGAGCGGAAGGGTCGGCAGAGATCCGAAACGACTACATTTCACTAGATATTTGAAAAGGAAGCATGTGATTAAAAAGGGGAAGCTAAAGGCTCCCCAGAAGATAACAGGGCAAAATTTTCCTAGTCCAAGACACGCGTACACTCTTCCAGTAAGTCCTTGGATAGGACCGGATTATGCCTGCTGTTGATACCCGAGAGACATAGCTTGTAGGGTATTGACTGGTAGCGCCAAGAGATTAGGTCGGTTCGTGTAACGGGGTACGTAGCCCTAAGTGTACCCTGGTTACATGAAGTGTGACACTTCACACTTCAGGAGTATGACACGTCATACTCCGGGATATTTGGTACAAGGTACCATAGTCGTTCAAAGCCAACCATTGGTTAAATGACATTGCATTTCTATAGGTAACTTATAGTTTGTATTAAACCCGAACTTATCCTACCTATAAATATACTCAGTTTACAATCTACTCTATTTGGGTCACTTCGCTCTCTTTAATAAAAGAGGGGACCTGTGAACTGCCGTTCACTGAGAGTTTGTATACTCGCGGAAGATAACTTCCTCTTGCGCAAGGTGCTGTGTGACCCCGTCACACTTGGTAGCACTCGAAGTCAATCCACGCCATCGCGGGTAGACTACCTGAACCTCCGAAGTTCGTTGCCATGGATAGGAACGACTTCTCCCATATGAACGACTCTCAGTTCGAGTCGGTTTGGAAGATGGCAGGCATCTTTGGGATTAAGGCCCTGCAGAGCCTGGTGGTATCAACACCGGCTGAGCAGCTCGAGCGCGTCAATGCATTTGACGCGTACGAGCAGGGCCTCATCGCGCATGCGCGGGAGAACCTGCAGGCTCCGGCGGCGGAAGCCAATCCGCCTCACCCGAAGCCAATACGGCTGAAGGTTAAGCCGTATGAAGGGAAGGAAGGCGAGAACCTTCACTTCTGGGTCCGAGAAGTAGAGCTCGCGATGGACGCGGCTCTGATCTCGACCGAGCAACTGCGTGTTGCTTTTGCACTCGCCAACCTTAGCGGTCGTGCTAAGATTTGAGTGTACACTCGGGAAGCAACATCCCCTGGATGTTTCACATCCTGGGCTCAGCTGTGCGAACAGCTCCGAGCCGCGTTCCTCCCGGCGAACTACAAGTACCGCCAGCGTTCGCGCTTCCTCGCGTGTAAACAAGGAAGGCGCGAGCTGCACGATATGTGCAAGAGATACGGGAGCTCACGGCGTCCCTAGTGGGAAACCCACTCAACGAACACATCAAGATGACTGTGTTCATGGACGGCCTTCGAGTGGGCCCCGCACGCACTCAGCTGTTCCGGGTGCAGTCAAGCACCCTTGAAGAGGTGATTCAAGTGGCTCTTCTAGAAGAGTACAGCCATCGCCAGGCGCGTACGCCGGCCTCAGCGTGGCCTGGGAGTTCCTTGTCGGCTCCCGGTCGAACAAGCCCCAACGGACCAGCTCCCATGGAACTCGGGTCCGCCGAACAGCGCGACATCCGCCGCTTCGGCTGTGGGAAGATAGGCCACTTCAAGCGTGACTGCCCCGCGGAAAGACTCCGCAGACGGTCCTTCCCTAAGCCCGTCCTCAAGGGTCGCTGGCAAAGCCAGGATCCCGGGGACAGGGGAACGCAGGGAACCAGTTGGGGCGGGGCGCCCTACTGGGGAAGAACTAAGTCTTCGTGATGGGTGCGCGGGTGGCGCGTACCACGAGGACTTAGCCTCTGAGAGTCTTCGCACTCTCAAATCGGCGAAGAGCAGCGGCGGGTTGCTCGTAGTACACGGACGTGTACGGGGATACGATCATCCCTTTAGAATTTTGATTGACTCTGGGGCGTCGAAGAATTTCGCACGCCGCCAGACGGCTGCTCGTAACAGCAACAAGTTGTCCGATGCTTTGAGAGAAAGCAAGGGCAACGGGACGGTGTCAGTGCGACTGGCCGACGGGAAGATCGTCACTGTCCCCAACGTCCAAGTGAATCTGGCCGTCAAGTTTGAAGACTTTGACAGCCTCGAACAGTTCACTGTTCTCGATATGGATCCATATGATATGATCCTGGGCATGCCCTGGCTTGAGAAGCACGAGCCCTGGATCGACTGGCGAGGCAAGGCAATCGGTGCCAGCCGCCCTGCACAGTCCGACAGAGCATTGGTGAGTCATGTTCCCACCTCTGTCAGGACCCGGGGCGCCCGCGAGGGCTGCCAGGGTACCAAACCATCCGGTAGATGCTTGGGAGTCGTCGACGTATATGACGACTCCAAGGATGTTTTGATGGTGGCCGCGCCCAGAAGAGGCGCCGGCCAAGTGGGTAACTTAGGTCCACAGGCGGGTAACTTAGTTCCGCAGACAGCTGCAGCTGTCATGAACACTGAGAACAGCGTGTTCAGAGTGGGTAAAAGAGTTCCACTCACGGTCGTCCAGACCATAACTGAAGAGGAAGACGTCGGATACGCTTCCTGTGTGGGTAACACAGTGCCACACGCGGTCGCCTAGACCTTAACTGAAAAGGAAGGCGTTGAACACGCTTCCTGTGTGGGTAACACAGTGCCACACGCGGTCGCCTAGACTTTAACTGAAGAGGAAGGCGTTGAACACGCTTCCTGTGTGGGTACAACAGTACCACACGAGGCCACGAGTGCCTCGGATGTCGTAGCGACGACATCCCTAGACGTGGGCAGCAAAGCTCCCCGTCACAGACGCCGTCGACAAAGACGCCGCCGCCGCCTCAAGTCGGATCCGAACTTCGTTCCGATCGACGTCGCTTCAAGCGACTCGGAGTTTAGGGCCCGGGCTCCTCCGACAAGGCCGGTGGAAGAGTGTTATCACATCTTCGATGGCGAGACTGGTTTACCCGTCAAGGCATCTGGTGTCCACTTGGAACTGTTGCCAGAGGTTGCAGAGATACTGCACCTCGAGGAAATGACGGCTGAGTCTTTCCTGACCAACCTCAAGGCTGGAGCGATTGCTGAGATGGTACTCATGAGACCTGAGACCACTCAGGAGGAGCTGAACTCCTCCTCTGTCTTGGACGAGACCGTCCTAGAAGACATGAACAAGCAGCGTCAGGCGCGCTTGGGTTCTGAGATTCTCAAGAACCCCAAGGATCCGGTGTATCCTTTGTTGACGGAGTATGCGGACGTGGTGAACAAACACCCACCGACCCAACTCCCACCGGATCGAGGCGTACGGCACGAGATTGATATCGTGCCCGGCACAAAGTATTGTGTCACGAGGCAATGGCCTCTCCCGCGCGAACAGTGCGAGGTCATTGATGCCTTCTTCGCCGCGAAAGCGAAGGCAGGCATGGTGCGGGAGTCGAAATCCCCGCACTCGACGCCGACTTTCTGCGTTCGTAAGCAAACGGAAAGTGGCGTCTGGTCACGCTTATAACAAGCTGAACAACGCAACGGTGCCGGCCCAAACACCGATGCACGAAAGGATGTGTTGTTGAACAACATGGCCGGGAGCGTACTGTACAGTGCGCTGGATTTGGTAGACGGATACTACCAAATCCTGATGCGAGAGAGCGACATCCCGCTCACCGCGGTAAGCACTCCAAGCGGAATGCTTTGGGAGTGGCTCGTCATGCCGCAGGGCTTGTCTAACGCCCCGGCGACCTTCAATCGCCTGGTGACGCAATTTTTCCGCCCTTTGCGTACCTTCGTACAGACGTACTCCGACGACATTTTCGTCCATAGCCGTGCCGAGGGAGGCAAGACGGCCATGGAGGTGCATCTAGGACACCTCCGTCGAGTGTTGGACGTGATGCGAGCGAACAAGCTCTACGCCAACATCGACAAGTGCGTTTTCGCGTCACCAGAGATCAAAGTTCTCGGTTGCTTCGTAAGCAACGTGGGCGCTCGGGCTGACCCACACAAGGTCAAGGCCATAGCAGCATGGCCGACGCCCCGATCCCAGAAGGATCTTCATAAGTGGTTGGGCTTGGCCAACTACCTTCACAAGTACAGCGCTGAGTACGCGGGCTTCGCTAAGCCCTTGTCGAGCCTCCTTCAGAAGGACGTCGACTGGCGCTGGGAGCACGAGCACCAGGATGCTTTTGACAGCATCAAGGCCAGTCTCCAAGAGGCCCCTGTCCTGGCCCTGCCGGACGAGACGAAGCCGTTTAGCGTCGTCTGCGATGCCTCCGATTACGCCATCGGATGTGCATTGCTGCAGGCCGACACGGCTGGACAGGAACGAGTCATCTCGTTCCAGTCCAGGCAGCTCAAAGCCGCCGAGCGGAACTACCCTGTCCATGACAAGGAGCTCCTGGCAATGAAATATGCCCTTGTGATGTTCCGTGTTCACCTTCTGGGCTCTCGGCCCTTTGTGATCTACACAGACCACGCGTCCTTGAGGACGGCGACTGACTCGCCTCACCTCTCCCAAAGGATGGCGAGGTGGCTGTCCTTCTTGGCGGAATACAGCTTCCGCGTCGAATACAAGCCGGGCAAGCTCAACGTGCTTGCGGACGCCCTCTCTCGGCGTCCCGACTATGAGTTGGCCCACATCACGCGGGTGACAACAGATCTATATGATCGGATACGCATGGCGTATCGGGACGATGAGGCTGTCGCGCCTATCGTCAAGTTCCTTAAGGCCGGAACGAGCGCGAAGTCCGACTGGCTCTCGTCGCGACAGCGCTCACGGCTCCACCGATATGAGTTGAAGGAGGACCTCCTCTATTACCGGGTGGAGCCCACTGATCCTCCACGGGTGGTCGTACCCAACGACGAGGATCTGAAGTTCGACATCCTCGCGGAGGCGCATGACGCGCCCTCCAGCGGCCACTTGGGCCGCGAGAAGACCTTTCTGTCGGTCTCTCAGTCCTTCTGGTGGACCCACATGTCGCCCGGTACGTTAAGACATGTGAAACATGTCAGCGGGTCAAACCCGCAGGGCACTCTTCGGCTCCACTACAGAGCCTGCCCGTACCGGCTGATTGTTGGAAGTCGATGAGTCTTGACTTCATCTTTGGGCTTCCCGCCGACGGACACGGCAACACCGAAATTTTGGTGTTCGTGTGTCGGCTGAGCAAGATGGTACATCTTGCTCCAATTTCCGTCACTGTAACGGGCGAACAAACCGCACGGTTGTTCGTCGATGGCGTGTTCCGCTATCACGGTCTCCCGGAGACGATTGTCTCGGACCGAGACCCGCGGTTCACTGCCGCGTTTTGGAAAACGCTGTTCCCTTTACTGGGAACTCGTCTGCAGATGTCCACTGCGGACCATCCGCAGACCGACGGCCAAACAGAGCGCGTCAACCGAGTGCTCGAGGACACTCTGCGCAGTGTGTGCGCGGCAGCTCCACGTACGTGGTCGACGCAGCTCCCAGTTGCTGAGTTTGCGCTTAACAACGCGGTGCACGCGTCCACGGGGTTCACGCCGTTCTACTTGAACGGCTTATGCCACCCCAGAGTGCCTCTCACTCTTCGAGGAGACACTGACTCCTCTATTCTAAGTGGGGGAGAGGCTCGGAAAGCCCTTTCCTCCCAGGTCTCGGATGTGAGGCCAGTTTCGCTGCGGAAACAGGTGGAATCCTTTATGGATACCAAGCTGAACATTGTCAGCAGGGTCCGCGATGCCATGGCAGCGGCCCAAGATAAACAAAAGGCGTACTCGGACAAACAAGGAAGAGGAAACTTAAGTATATTTGAGGTTGGTGACTTAGTGTTGCTAGACACGAGGAACCTACCTCTAGACACTGTTAGCTCTGTCGGCAGCAACAAACTGAAGCACCGCTTCATCGGACCTTTTGCAGTCCTGGCCAGACATGGTGCGCGTACACTATCGACCTTCCAAAGTCAATGACGACGCACCCGACGTTCTATGTCGGACGTCTTAAGCGGTACTTTGACCCGCAGGGGGTTGCTGACTCGTAGTCCCCCCCCCTGACCCAGCTCCTCGAAGCGAGGGCCGGTCACAGTCGTCGACGAGGGCATCGGAGCAGGCACCCAAGCCTCGGTCGGGACGGCAAGGCTGCGGTCAAGACCGTACGCCGGTGGGGCTCCATACGAACGGACCCCGGCGCCATACGCCGAGTACGCTGAGTACGCCGGGTACGCACCATACGCGTACGTCTGGGAGTGTGCCGCAGGCGGCTCCGGACGTGGCAGCAAAGCCTCGATCCGTCGGATCACTCGAAAGGCCTCGTCCAGGTCGGACGAAGAGGCCCGGCGATCCACCCGCAGGTGAAGGCTCGCGACCTCTCGCTCCACCAGGTCCAGGCGACCCGCAAGACGAGCGAGCTCGCCCTGATTCCCGGCCTGGGCGGCAGCATTACCGCCAGTCCCAAGGCCAAGTGCAATCTCAAGCACGAGGACACGCTGACGGAGGCGGTCAACCTCAGGGTCCCGTGTCGGACCCGCAGTCGGAGCACTCGGACGAGAGTGGCTCTCGGGAGGCGCCGAGTACTCGTACTCGTACGAGGGCACCTCCGCCCCTGCTTGACCGGAATGGAGAAGCCCACTTCCACGTGGAGCGGATCCTCCAGGAGCAACGGTGTCGCGGCAAGCAACAGCTCCTCGTGAAGTGGAGGGGTTATGCCCACTCCGAGAACTCGTGGGAGCCGATTGAACGGCTCCTGATTGACTGCCCGAAGGCTGTCGCAATCTGGGAACAGAAGCGGCGGCAGCTTCATAAGTAGTCCGGGGCTTTTTGCCCGAACGGGGTACGGTCGATGAATACATACCGTACCCGCGCTCATCGTGAGCGCTAGAAGCCGTGCGCTTCAGGATGTCCCTTGGCAGCATACGCTTGCTGATCAAGTGGGCAAACCTCACACGAAGATCACGCTGGTCCAGGATGTGGAACAGCTGCTGATCTTCATGGAGCTCCCATAACTCCGTGGGCGAGTACTTGAGAGTCTCCACCCACGCCCAGAACATGTCCTCACAAGAACTCCACGTGGGACAGTTCTCGGGCATAACCCAGGGGTATCCCAAACAGGATAGAGACCACCCCGGGTCTCGGGCTTCTTACGACTAGTCGTGAAGTCCTTAAGGGGAATGCGGTGTGGCGCGAGAAGCACACACCGAGCAGCCTCCAAGTTGTCGACGAACAACTGTTCTTTCTGAACAAGGGCTCGTTCATAGATGCCCCTAGAAGTGTGGCCGCCCACAAGGCCACGAGGAGCGACGAGAACCTATAAGAAGAGGTCAGCCCCAGAGCTCTCCTCGGGAGGCCAATACCCTCTTGAGTTGATGGCAGCTCCCTGGCTGACGGGTGCCGCCACCGAACCCCCACGCACACGCTGGGCAGCTTGGAAATTCTCCTGCTGCTGGTCGAGGCCATTCGAGACCTCCCGGGGCTCAACAATAGCACCCTCCTCCTCCTCTTCTTCCTCCTTCTCCTCCTCTTCATCCGGGGAGCCGAAGAGACTCTGATAGGAGCGTCGAGTCTCCTTCTCCTCGCGGAGTGGAGACTTAGAGGCGGTACGCTTCTTTGAGGGCTTGGCGCCTTCGGCTTTAGAGGCCTTAGCGCGCGCAAGACCCTCGGCAAGCGAGAGACGTTTGCGAGGATTCTCCTCCTCATCGCCACCGGCTTTGGGAGTGCCCTTAGCCTTAACGGCCGGACTCTCAGAGCGCACAGAGGTCCTGGGACTGTGATCACCGTGATCACTAGCGAGCGACTGCACGCTGTCATCTTTGTGCTCACTGGGCACTGGGCTGTGCCCTCCCACAGAGCCCGCAGGAGCATCATGAGTGCTCTCGGACTCGGCATCGTCTTCACTGCTCGAGTTGAACTCACGTTCTACGGACCGGGGGGTCGGACGATTGTCTGAAGACGAGGGCGACGGACTGCGGCGCCTGCTTGCGCGCTTGTCCACAGCCGCGTCACCCGAGGATCCGATCGCCTCGGAGGCCACCTGAGTAGCCTCCTTAAGTGCAGAGCCTTTGCCGTGAGGCTTAGTGCTCTTGGCTTGCGCCTTACCGGCAGCAGCCTTGAAGCGTGTCTTAGCACCGCTCTTAGCAGTGCCACGAGGCATGATAACGGTCGAGGTGGAGACCTAGACGAAGAGCGCACAGGTTGCTGCTCGAGGCTCATACTGTGAAGTGAGCCTCCGCCGCGCTCGCGCGGCCAAGTCGATGGTTTTCGACTTTGAGAATGAGAGTTTGTGACGAACACCTCTTCATTCTGATTGGTCGGTAAACCGAACCTAAGTGGGGGAGGATGTAACGAGGTACGTAGCCCTAAGTGTACCCTGGTTACATGAAGTGTGACACTTCACACTTCAGGAGTATGACACGTCATACTCCGGGATATTTGGTACAAGGTACCAAAGTCGTTCAAAGCCAACCATTGGTTAAATGACATTGCATTTCTATAGGTAACTTATAGTTTGTATTAAACCCAAACTTAACCTACCTATAAATATACTCAGTTTACAATCTACCTTATTTAGGTCACTTCGCTCTCTTTAATTAAAGAGGGGACCTGTGAACTGCCGTTCACTGAGAGTTTGTATACTCTCGGAGGATAACTTCCTCTAGCGCAAGGTGCTGTGTGACCCCGTCACAGTTCGGGTAAGACAAAGTCCCGCAAACATAGTGGGCCGGTACGTCGGATAGACCGGGTGCCGTAACACCTCTATCTGAGCAGCCTCTGCCCTGTAAAAGCGCTCGCGCGCCGTCGTTCATCCTTTGGTGAAGGGCACAGGGTTGTGAGCGATCTCAGCCGAACCAAACTCGGCGGAGCCTCGGAAGTGCTCTGACTTTGTTAGTCGGAACTCAGTGGAAGTGAGCCACTCGTCTGCCCCAACTGAGCCGAAACGTAAGGGGACCACCCTCTGCACAGGTCATACAAACCCCGACCTAACTCGGCGATTTGTTGTGGTTTGTGTAAGGAATCCACATCTGACGGTATTTATGTGCTCTACTACACCACAGATGTCGCTCTCGCGCATCAGGATCTGGCAGTACCCGTCTACCGAATCCAGCGCATTATACAGTACGCATCCGGCCATGTTGTTCAGCAACACATCCTTTTGTGGGATTGGTATCTGGGCCGGCACCGTCGCGCTGTTCAGCTTGTTATAAGCGTGAAGACGCCACTTTCCGTTCGGCTTCCAAACGCAAAAAATGGCGTGAGTGCGGGGACTTTGCTCCCGCACCATGCCTGTATTCGCTTTCGCAGCGAAGAAGGCATCAATGACCTCGCACTGTTCTCGTGGAAGAGGTCATTGTCTCTTGACACAGTACTTTGTGCCAGGCACGAGATCGCTTTTATGCCGTACGCCTCGATCCGGTGGGAGTTGGGTCGGTGGGTGCTTGTTCATTACGTCCGCATGCTCCGTCACCAAATGATACACCGAATCCTTTGGGCTCTTAAGGATCTCAGAACCCAAGCGCGTCTGACACTGCTTGCTCAACTCTTCCAGGACGTATTCGTCAAAGACAGGGGAGAAGTTCAACTGCCCCCGAGTGGCCTCAAGTGCTATGAGCACCATCTCGGCAATCTCACCAGCTTTGAGCTTGACCAGGAAAGACTCGTCATTTCCTCGAGGTTTAATATCTCGGCAACCTCTAGCAACGGTTCCAAGTGAGCACCAGATGCCTTGATTAGTAAACCGGTCTCGCCATCGAAGATGTGATAACACTCTTCCACCGGAAGCGTCGGAGGAGCCCGGGCCCTGGACTCCGAGTGTGACGTCGACCTGAACGAGGTTAAGATCCGACTTCCGGCGGCGGCGTCGTCGACGGCGACCGTGACGTGGATCTTCGTTACCCACGTCTGGGGATGTCGTGATGTCGACATCAGAAGGCACACGAGGCCTCGTGTGGAACTATGCTACCCACACAGGAAACGTATCCAACGTCTTCCTCTTCGGTCAAGGTCTGGACGGCACGCTGTTACCCACCTCGAACACGCTATTGCCAGCGTTCGTGACAGCTGCAGCTGTCTGCGGAACTATGTTACCTGCTTGTGGACCTAAGTTGCCCACTTGGCCAGCGCCTCCTAGCACCGCATCCATCGAAGCATCCTCGGAGTCATCATATACGTCGACGACTCCCAAGCATATGCCGCATGCTTCGGTACCCTGGCAGCCCTTGCGGGCACCATGGGCCCTGACAGAGGTGGGAACATGACTCACCAATGCTCTGTCGGAAATCGCAGGGCGGCCAGCACCGATTGCCTTGCCTCTCCAGTCGATCCAGGGCTCCTGCTTCTCAAGCCAGGGCATGCCCAGGATCAAATTGTAGAGATCCATGTCGAGAACAGTAAACTGTTTTGGACTGTCGAAGTCTTTGAGCTTGACGACCATATCCATTTGGATGTTGGGGACAGTGACGACCTTCCCGTCGGCCAGTCGTACTGACACTGATCCGTTGCCTTTGCTTTCTCTCAAGTCATCGGACAACTTGTTGCTATTACGAGCAACCGTCTGGCGGCATGCGCGATTTTTCGACGCCCCAGAAGCGATCAAGATTCTAAAGGGGTGATCGTATCCCCGTTCAGATCCGTGTACTACAAGCAGACTGCCTCTGCTCTTCGCCGATTTGAGAGTGCGAAGGCTCTCAGGGGCTAAATCCCCGTGGTACGCGCCACCCGCGTACCTCTCACGAAGACTTAGTTCCTTCCCAGTAGGGCGCCCCGCCCCTACTGGTCTCCGGCATCCCCTGGATCCGGGATATTGGCTTCTGCCAGCGATCCTTGAGGACTCCCACATCTCTTGGACGTACTCGTGCAGCTCGCGCCTTCCTTGTTTGAATGAGAGGAAGCGCGAGCTGCCGGTACTCGTAGTTCGCCGGGAGGAATGCGACTCGAAGCTGTTCGCACAGCTGAGCCCCGGATTTAAAACATCCAGGCGATGTCGCCTCCCGCGTGTACGCCTAACGCCTAACACGACTGCTAAGGTTGGAGAGCGCAAACGCAATGCGGAGTTTCTCGGTCGACATCAGAGCCACGTCCATCGCAACATCTACCTCTCGAACCCAGAAGTGAAGGTTCTCACGTTCCTTCCCTTCATACGGCTTCACCTTCAGCCGTATTAGCTTTGGGTGTGGCGGACTTGTTTCCGCCGCCGGAGCCTGCAGGTTTCTCCGCACATGTGCGATGAGCCCTAGCTTGTAGGCGTCAAATGCCTTGACACGCTTGAGCTGCTCGGCCGGTGTTGACGCGACCACGCTCTGCAGGGCCCCCTTCCCGAAGATGCCAGCCATCTTCCGAACCGACTCGAACTGTGAGTCGTTCAGATGGGAGAAGTCGTTCCTATCCATGGCGACGAGCTTCAGAGAGTTTCAGGGTCTACCCGCGTTGGCGTGGATGGACTACAAGTGCTACCAAGTGTGACGGAGTCACATAGCACATTGCGCTAGAGGAAGTCGGCTTCCGAGAGTATAGAAACTCTCAGTGAGCAGTAGTTCACAGGTCCCTTTTGTCGAAGGGAGCGAAGTGACCAGTTTAAGGTAAGTTGTAAGCTGAATGTATTTATAGATAGACTAAGCTTGATTTTTATATGCAAACTACACCATTTCAGGTTCGTTCTCCCCACCGCAGGAGCTCGATACAACCACCCCAGAGCCGACTTGCCCGTTCAATACACACAGGTGTCTCTTTTATTTGTTTTGCCAATTACTGCGAAAGTACCAACTTTTGCCATTTCGAGACCATTCGAGAATTCAAAGGTATCCATCCATCCATCGCTTCGCCTCGGGCCAACTTTCGTTTTGGCAGAATGGGTAACACTTACCCTGAAGACGTTCGTGCACGTGTCCTCGAGGCAGCGAAGGAGGTTGAGAACTGGCGATTAGTAGCAGCTCACAACGGAAAGATATGGAGGTAGGAAAATGACAAACATTGGTACTTTCGCAGTAATTGGCAAAACAAATAAAAGAGACCTGTGTGTATTGAACTCAGGCATTGGGTGTTTTGAAGTGAGATTTGCCCGGTCCTATGTGCAAGTCGGCTCTGGGGTGGTTGTATCGAACTCCTGCGGTGGGCAAGCAAGAGCTGAAATGGTGTATAGGTCACCCTTCATGTAACCAGGGATACACTTGGGGTTACGTATCCCGTTACAATCCATACCTAACGTTACAGTGAAGCTTTGTTGTAATCCAATGGAGAACCCCTGGTACCATGTACCAGGCATTCCGAAGAGTGACAGGTCACTCTTCAAGTAAATTGGGAATCTTGTTACATAGACGATCCCAAAATAAAAGTCTTACGGACGTAGCTCACCAAATGAATACTCTCATTAGTTAAGAGCCTCTAGATATTAATTAGCGTCGATTTTGTGTCACTAGGACCTAAAATGGGGGCTAGAGGTAATTTTGACTTGGGTTTGTATCAAGCTTATCGGCTAGAGGGCATCACTATTTACGATATCACACCAAAGAGGATTGTCTGGGCTTCCCGTACAGAACAATAGAAACGGTTCTCGAGAATGCTAATCGACAGGTTTTCGCGCCACCACTAATAGTTCAAAACCGATTTCCTCTTCTTCCGCGTTTCAATACAATAATGGGTCGTCGCTCTGCCTCACCGCGCCGCAGCCGAAGCCGCAGTCCACGCCGTTCTCGCCCGCGTAGCCGCAGCAGTAGTCGTGGGGGACGTAATTCACCTCCACCCAAGCGTTCTCGTTCGAGATCCCGTGGAGACCGTAACCGAGGTCGATCTCGCTCGCGTTCACGTGACCGCCGACGAGACCGTAGTCGGGGCCGTGACCGTCGTGGACGCTCGCGATCGGCGGATCGCGGCCGTCGTGAACCCATCAGCCTTTTGGTGCGCAATCTCTCGCCCGATACGACGGGGGATGAGCTTCGTCGCGCCTTCTCGCGTCGTGCGGGCGACATCCTGGACGTGTACATCCCCAAAGAGTACAGCAGCAACCGCCCCCGAGGCTTCGCCTTCATCGAGTTCGCTGACGCTCGCGTGGGCCGCGACGTTAAGTTCGAAATGGACCGCACGCAACTCGGAGGCCGCGAGATCGCCGTGCTTTTCGCCAAGCAGCACCGCAAGAGTCCGCAGGAGATGCGCCGCATTCTCAACTTGCCGGCTGAGGGATCGTACGTACCGATACTGGAAGTCTTGATACTAGTACAGTACCTTACCATTATTTTCTGTCCTAACTCAGGCCTAAACGCTCTCCTCGACGCCGCTCCAGTTCGCGCTCGCGCTCTCCGAAGAGGTAGCAGATCTGTACTGAGATGGCGATATACGGCTGTACGTAGTACTGACATAATATAAATTGATATCTATGCAGACGCAGCGTCAGCCCTGGAGACAAGCGAGACTCGGTCTCTCCACGTGCTTCAGCCTCTCCACGTCGTGACTCTTTGTCCCCCAAGCGGTGAGTTGGATCTTACTTTTACTTAGAGGGGAGATAGTCATGGGTGATATTGTTTTTTTAGAGAGGAATCCAGCTCTGCGCGCAGTCCGCCCGCTGGGTACGCACCTGTTAGGCTCTCGTGGGTTTTATCAGTGCTAACGATTCCGAGATTGTTGTTTGTCGTAGTGATGTCAAGGGCGATGAGACGATGTCCGAGGTAACCGCTGGACTCAACTATAGGCGTTGGGTGTATATTAATACCGGTTATTGTTGCAGTGAGCTGGAAGAGAAATTTGTTCATAGTAGTATCGGTATTACCGGTGCAAGGGACTGTTGACAAAAGGAGACGGTCTGTTAAATCTTTTAACGGAGCGGGTCGGCTGCTGAAGAAGAAGATCAAAAAGCCAAGAGGAAACAAACAGGAACGGGGGAGAGAAGCCTTGCATTTTAACTCGATCAAGAATGTTTCATGACGATGCTTGCGTTCGAAGATGGTGCCGCCAAGGTTCAAGATGGCTGGCGGTGTTTGTGCTGACGACGGGCAGGGACAGGAACCTCAGGGATTGTCATTGCTGTCACCTTTGGCGCGCACGACACGATCTTCACCACTTTCTGCTTTACGGATAACTCGTGGCAGATAGCCAGAGGCTACGCAGGTACGCGATTTTCCCCCACAAGTTACCTTATTTTAGCGTCTTTTTTTACCACACGACACCCATAACATGTGCACTGCCCATATAAAACAACCCCAAACCGGCAGTTATTTTAACGCAGTCAAAAGTGAGCGAGACCGTCATTTGCAGGCACTGTCAAAGTTATGGTCCTGCGATCTCCGACAGCTCACGCAATCGCTTTGAGGCTGCTTGGGTTGCAGATAGTCGCGTCAACAACCTGTTCGTATAACACCTTGCGAGTTTTCGACAGCAGCCAGGACCGAATGCCTTTCTCGCTCGAGAGCTGTAACCTCTGCTTTAGCATGATAAAGTTTCTTCTCCCAGGCAGTGGAGACAGCACTCGCTTACTGTGCCCAATTTCGGATTGACTAAGGCAGGAAACACCACAAAGGAAAAGACTCGCCTCGACCTCATGCTACAGTGCTCACTCGGAAACGCGATCTGACCGAGTTGTACGGTGCTCAGCCAGAACAGTTGTCGTCCTCGCCGATTGCTTATCCGATGACTATAATATTCAAGCAGGAGACCCAATAAACAGCGACGACGCGAACGATGCCTTAACAACCAAGCGTGCTACCGAACAAGACAACGCGAATTCATCCGTGAGCTCCAGGATTGTGTCGAAGGGCTACGCGGATAAGTGCAAACACTGTCCGGAAAGCGCCACACGTTGTGCTACGGCGTCCAAACCAAGAACAACCTTTGGAATGTCGCTGTGGAATACTTTCGCCTCTTTCGATACGGGTATCTCGCACCGCTGAGTGAGCTCAACATGGGTGCGACTTCGTCGAATGATGCCTCTTCCCCGCGCGAACCCAATCTCAGAGATAAAGAGTGGTTTCTTCGGTCTGCGATGTCACCTGGCGTCACGATCGGAGAATTGAGTGGCGTGGATGCTCTTATTGAACAGTGGCGACGCTATTCCACTTACTTTGGCCATCTCATTTTCCAGCTGAAAAAAAGGAGGAGCAGCCTCATGGGGCTTTGGTTGCATCTGCCTCGCTGAGTGTTACCATCACAGAAACCTCTCTGCGGCGTGTGTTCCCACATCTGTTAGCAGATTCTGGTGCTAGGGCCGAAGACTGTGGGTTTGTCATGCTGTGGAATCGTCTTCTCGGTCAACGACTTAATTGTAATTGCTCCTTGCGTTTTGTATGGGATGATGCAACTGGGCGGGTGATCCAACTGGACTGCAAAATCGACCTGTTAACGTCGTTGCTCCAGCTGCTTGGCAACCTTGTGGATGTCAATCGTGTGCTGGAGATAGCCTTGATCACGCCTGCCTATTCGATCTGTGATCTATCGACGAGTGCAGAATAAGGACGAGCTGTGACGCTCCATGGATTCGATGCAGTTTTTTAATACTGCTGCGTCTGTAGGTGTGCAACGATTCTAGTAGCTAAGCCTGAAAAGACACTTGTCATCATTGATGGGGTTGTATTCATCATGATTTACGTAATAACAGAGTGGATTATCTTGATTTTCTGCTTTAGGTGCAATGTCTGTCTGATACACAAGTTAATTAACATGGGCTATAATTTCTAGCCTAGAAACATGGGCACAGTCCTTCTAGGCTATAAAATGGAGGGACATTCCACACAATAATACATGTTTACAATACAAGTTGGCTGCACTAAAGTGGTACCGAGTTTTTTTATGGGTTATGAGTTGACGTGCAGCACTTTATCATTTTTTAAAAGCGCACAAATCTCGGATTGCTTTTTGAACACAGTAACAGTATCGTTTTCGTGTGTTCGAAAACATAGGTGTCGAACAACGAGCTAAAGCTGGCTATTGTAATCGTCGTGACCGTGGTCTCCTTGCGTCAGAACACCCACTCTCTAATCCGATAACACGTGTCAATTATCCTCCGATGAGAATCATGGGGCGGTTCTTTGCCTTCGAAAGGCCATACATATCTCCATGACCACCAAGTGCGAACTTCTTGCGTTGCACTGCCACATCGACGATGTCGCGGATATCTTTGTTGCCAAAATTGTAGCGCATCGCGTCCCTCAGACTAACCTCCGCGTTGCCGAACAGACAGACCTTCAAGTTCCCGTCGGCAGTGAGACGAAGTCGGTTGCATGAGCCGCAGAAGTGCTTGCTCATAGACGTGATGAAGCCGAATTGTCCTTTGAATCCAGGTACACGAAACGCTTTGGAGGTGTCATTTTCTCCGTCCCGCAGCTTTTCCACTGTCGGGAATTGAGCCTGGATCAGCCCCATCATCTCCTTGAACGGCACAAAAGTCTCATCATTCCACCGATTGCTATCGAATGGCATCCACTCAATAAATCGCACATCCACTGCGTGCTGCTGCGTGAAGGCCACAAAGGCGACAATTTCGTCCAGATTGAAATGGCGTTGTACCACACAATTTATCTTGAGCGGGGAGAAGCCCAACGCCTGTGCTTCCAGAATCGAGTTCATCACTCGAGCAAATCCCTGGCGCCTTGTGATGTGTGCAAACCTGTCCGGTTTCAACGTATCCAAACTGATATTCAGTCGGTCCACACCTGCCTGTTGCAATGTCAGCAGCTTCTTTTGCAGCGTGATACCATTGGTAGTAATGCCCACCGACTCAATACCAGGGATCGCCCGCAATTGAGCCACAAGTTCCGCCAAGTCGCGTCGAAGCAGCGGTTCTCCACCTGTCAGTCTGATTCTCGTGATGCCGGAAGATGCAAAAACCTTCGCCAATCGTATAATCTCCAATGTAGTCATAAGGTTTTCTGTGGGTTGCAGTGGCACTCCGTCTTCGGGCATGCAGTATCGACAGCGCAAATTACAGCGCTCAGTCAGTGATATACGCAGATAAGTGTGCGCGCGTCCAAATCGATCTAACAATTGCGTTGTCTCCTCCTCCCGAGGCTGCAATGCGCACGCCCACAGTCCACCGTCTCATAGTCAGTGACTGACACAGTCTCATTTACGTGCATCCCATGATTCAGTCGTACCTCTTGTCGGATTTCTGCCAGCATCTGACGGATTTGATGCAGTGTTTCGTCGGAGCTAGATGCTTTCTCTTCTTTGGCTGCGCTACTGCCGGAATGGATACACGTCCGACTGGTCGTGAGGAAGTCTTGCAGTCTCGGCCCTTCCGCCACTTGACGCTTCCAGTCGGCACGCGTACTGAAGGCGACACTGCGTTGTAAATGTCGCGGTAGGGAGCAGACCGAGCGCTGCATCACCTGCGAATGAAAACACGGTCCAAACGATGAAATTTCACTTTTAAGTTGCAAGAAAAAACCTATTTCGAAACATAGTGAAGTGAAGTACATTTGCGCAAAACTGTGTCCCGAAAAGAATTGTACACAAGCAAGCGTCAGAGTCAATTCACTGCACCATAATCATCTTCCAGTCTCTGACGTAGCAGCAGCCTCTTTGTGAGCTTCGCCCAACGCCTGAGAACCAGCTTCTGATTATGTGCGAGGGCCTTTTCAATGGTCTGCTGTTGCCTCTCAGCATGAGCGTCCAGTAGCATCTCCTCGTGGCTCGTTGCCACCACAACACCCGACATTTTGGGCATGGGGCGGCCGTTGCGCACCTCGAAGCCCACGACCGCAGGCGCAAAGTCAATACCCAATGACTCGGCGATGGCGTCAATGCGAGGAAGGCACAGATGCACAGCCCCTCGAGGGATATGAGCTGGACTCCAGATCTCAATATTGCCGTATTTGTTCTTTGGTACCCGACCGTCCACCATCGGCGGAGGCTCGAACTCTACTGTCTGCCACAATCCAAAGAGGGCCAATGACCCATTAGATTTTCCTTCCTCAGCAGCGCCGTCACTGTCTTTGCCGGTATCGTTGCCTCTTGCCTGCCACTTTGCGGGCTTTTGACGCTCGCTCTCCTTCACTTCTCGACCGAGATGACGCCACTTGAAAGCTGACCGAAGTGGCTGAACATGCTCACGAAGGAACACAGACTGGCCTTTAAATAGTCCCACCACACTACGGGGGTGGAGACACTCGAAGTGAGAGAGATGACGCTCCAGAACGTACATGTCATGCTTCCTGAATCCTTCCAGACTGGTTGGCATCCCTTCTGCAAGTTTCAGGGTCTCCAACTTTTCCTTTTCTTCTACAAGAGCCTTTTCCATGTCTTCAGGTCTTGACGTCGCTCCATTTACAATTCGCTGGTCACTTGTATCGTCATTAAGCCGCTCGATCACTTGCTTGAGCCACGAGTCCGCCAAACGAAGCTCCAGACTCTTACTCCACTGTACAGTATACCGTGACGTCACATCCACCACCAGTCCGTCGTCCTGGATACTAACCACGTACGAGAGACGTGCTGCTTTACCCCTTTGAGACTCGACTTCTTGCGGCCGATTAACTAGTCGACGCACCGCGTCAACATGAATCCAATTCTGATTTTTCTCATCTAGCACTTCGCACCACAGCCAAAACACTCGAGGAGTCTTTCCTGTGCTCTCTGGCTCCAAGTTGTCGTCGACTTCCCGCTTCGCCTCTGCATCCCCTGACAACGCTTTCTTCTTCAGCCTACCAGCCCCCTTCTGTGCTCTTCGCCTTCGCTTGTTTGGTCTTTGTCTAAACGACGACTCGAAAGCCTTCCCTCTCTCCACCAGTAACGGGTCCAATGGACAAGTAAGACGGTAGCGCAGTTGGAGTGCTCCACACAAGGCAGCAAAGAGTACGGCCAGCTCGTAGTCTTGTCCTTCTCGAGCGAAGAACACGTTCATCAGACTTGATCCAGTCATAAATTCGCCTTCTGTTGCGTCCGCCTCCTCCTCGTCAATTACTTGAAACTCTCCAGTGAACCATCGAACCAGCAGCTCCAACGAGTACGAAAGCGGCTGCAGCTTCATGTCAGCAACGAAATCGACGTCACTCGTGGCTGTTAGAGATACCAGAAGCCCTCGTAGTAGCTGCGAGCGACTGAGTTGAGTCCATTTGATGCGAGTTGCCAGTAAAATCAGTAGATGCGTCTGGTGCAACGCCTTCTCTCGCTGTTTTTGGTCCTTTGTGAGGCGGATTGGCGGCCGCCGCCTTTTTCGAGTGACCGTCTCTGCATCTTCGTCTGCCAGCGACAGATTCACCTGCTCCCAATCAATGTCCTGCAGGTTTTGCGCTGGTTCATACGGTTCGTCTTCAGGTTCATCGTCGACATTTGAAGCGATCTCGTGGACCAAAGAGGGGACGTTAAGGTTGTCTGGCTGGGGTATCATGTGGCACGAGGGCTGCAGCGACGGACCAACGTCCTCCCAGTCCACGCCTTCCTCTTCCTCTTCGTCATCGTCTAGCTCGCCTGCAGAGTATGCGAACTCCTCCTCGGACGCCATGACTGGGCGATCGAAAGTTCCGTACCCCGTGTGTCCCACACAGCCCCGTAGCTGTAATTGTTATTAAAGAGCTGGAATGTCTCAACCAGCTTTATTCCGCTAAGAAACACAAAAAATGACATCCAGCAGGATAGCTCCAAACGACTGGTTTCAAAATTCAGCTCTGGGTTGAATTTTGATTCGTCCTCCTTTGCGCCTTCAAATCCAGATGGAACACGATCACTTATTTTTATCTTTATTTTACTTACCAAAACGACTGTTCTACAGCTACAGTAGCTTATTTTCAAACAAGCTGGATTTGCCCCTGCAAACCGAACACGGCCTAAATGCTGTCATCTTTACACGATCAGATACTAAATAGAAGTATTTATAGTATGGCACTCGCTGCTATATCGACATAAAATGGACGAAATCTGAAAAACACATGTGAGCTTAGGGCTAGAAGGTACCGGTATGACTGTCGGTATGAATCTCCACGAGTTTGTTTTTCCTACAATTGGCCCCCAGACCAACTATAAACCAATGTAAGTCTATTACATAGGTGACGAATACATGTTATTTTTTTCAACAATGTCAAATAACTTTTTATTCTAACATAGGAAATGTGTCGGAATCCCCAACGTTATAGTGCAGACTGATACACGCAAAAGAAGAAATAGGATTAGAAGAAGAAGAAGAAGGGTGGGGGCGGGCGCTTTAATATAGATTAAGCCGTTATTTATTATTAGAAAGTAGGCATTAAAAAGTAAGAGAATCCATTTTTCTTTGTAGCTACTTAAAAGTATTCTTGATCTGCATCCCGAAGAGTACATAGCAGAAGATCTTGTAGCGAATTCTCTCCAGTTCTTTCTCTGACAATGGTTCCGTACCAGTAGATACAATCTTGTCTGGTGACAATATGTATGTTGACACGTAGTAGTCGAACCAGTGAGCCACATATACGCCACAACTGAATCCGTCTTGTTGAAGCCATGCGCGAAATTATCGAATCTCCAATTTGTAGGCTGGGTCGACTAGTTCCAAAAATACGTTTACCACCTTCCTTTTCACCTCATCTTCGTGTTTTTTCTTGTGAAAGGGGTCGTAGATCCAGATCACGCGTCTCTAAATATCAATTATAACTCCACACCAATGTTCGTAGTCGATATTAATGTAGATTGGACACAACATTGCTAAACCATCGAGACATTTGCTGAAAAGCTCTTTGTGTCTAAGAGTCGATTGCGCTGGTCATCATCCTCGAAAAACGAAAACGTCGGGTTGATTACGTGAATATTTGGAGGGGATTCCACGATGCCTCTGCTGCAATTCGTTGCGTTGCGCTCATCAGACACTGATCACTGAGACATCCGTCGTTGCCAAATCTAGCAAGCTCGGCAAATTTCACGGACACTCCACGAGAATTAACAGACCCACGTAGATCTAGCTCTAAAACAGTCTCCACAATCGCATTTCTCTCTTCCTCCTCATCAGGATTTTCAAACTTCACACTTTTAATCCATGATACCAGCGCCTTTGCCCCACGAACAACGGATGTCATGGAATGCCATTGCTGCATAAGTGCAATATCGTTTGCCCGAAATGTCCCCACCTTCAAACTCACCACGGCAACATCGTCATGGGAGACATCCCTCCCATTGTTTGCTTTCTTGCGGAGTATCACGTTTTCAATTGCAGTGATACACTTCTTAACTAGCGCAACTACAATTAACGGTTCATATATATATATGTTAGTTTCAGTTTACACAATAGTTGGTATCGTGTCGTTGGTAATTGGTGCAGAATTGGTATGTGGTACCCGAATACCAATTATAGCCCACTGCTTACCCATTAAACCAATTTTAAATCAACTATACCAACGCGAGCACAAGATAGCAAACTTACCAGGCAGAACACCACGGACTTTGGTTTCACATGCGTCACTTGACGAATCGGTAAGCAGCTTCGCCTTGGGACGCTTGAAAACCGCATCTGCATGCATTAGTTGGAGACCGCTAAACACGTCTTCAATCTCATAGAGCGTAATTGCCTCGTGCAGCGCAAGCTTGGCGAACTTGGCGAGCGTAACATCCCCTTGAGATAATCGATCACATGAAAGTGACACAGGATAATAGAAGCCTCTGGAAATTCAGCCTCGAGTGTGGATAGCTCGGTAAAATCCTTGTCAATAACTATGACTTGGATTTCCTTCCAGCATTCGTTGTTGATCTTTAATGCAGAAATTGCGTTTTTCATGTTCTGTTTAGTTTCACCATCAATCAGTGTGAAACAGGCCAATTGTCTTGTCCGGCTGTGGGGCAGGTCGTACAGCTGCACCGTGCTGCGCTGCGTCGTTCGTGTCTGGCAGCCGATGACTCACTGAAATGTACTCTTCTGTTGGCCGACAGAAGCCACTTAGTTCCTGCGCCGGATCGTCCACTCACGTGTCCGCTCCTATTTATATTCAGGTAGCTACTAGCCGACTTGCTAATACTACTTCGAGTCCTTCTACGAATTCTCACACTCCTGCCTTCGTCCGTCTCACACAACGAAAACGTCGGGTTGATTACGTGAATATTTGGAGGGGATTCCACGATGCCTCTGCTGCAATTCGTTGCGTTGCGCTCATCAGACACTGATCACTGAGACATCCGTCGTTGCCAAATCTAGCAAGCTCGGCAAATTTCACGGACACTCCACGAGAATTAACAGACCCACGTAGATCTAGCTCTAAAACAGTCTCCACAATCGCATTTCTCTCTTCCTCCTCATCAGGATTTTCAAACTTCACACTTTTAATCCATGATACCAGCGCCTTTGCCCCACGAACAACGGATGTCATGGAATGCCATTGCTGCATAAGTGCAATATCGTTTGCCCGAAATGTCCCCACCTTCAAACTCACCACGGCAACATCGTCATGGGAGACATCCCTCCCATTGTTTGCTTTCTTGCGGAGTATCACGTTTTCAATTGCAGTGATACACTTCTTAACTAGCGCAACTACAATTAACGGTTCATATATATATATGTTAGTTTCAGTTTACACAATAGTTGGTATCGTGTCGTTGGTAATTGGTGCAGAATTGGTATGTGGTACCCGAATACCAATTATAGCCCACTGCTTACCCATTAAACCAATTTTAAATCAACTATACCAACGCGAGCACAAGATAGCAAACTTACCAGGCAGAACACCACGGACTTTGGTTTCACATGCGTCACTTGACGAATCGGTAAGCAGCTTCGCCTTGGGACGCTTGAAAACCGCATCTGCATGCATTAGTTGGAGACCGCTAAACACGTCTTCAATCTCATAGAGCGTAATTGCCTCGTGCAGCGCAAGCTTGGCGAACTTGGCGAGCGTAACATCCCCTTGAGATAATCGATCAAATGAAAGTGACACAGGATAATAGAAGCCTCTGGAAATTCAGCCTCGAGTGTGGATAGCTCGGTAAAATCCTTGTCAATAACTATGACTTGGATTTCCTTCCAGCATTCGTTGTTGATCTTTAATGCAGAAATTGCGTTTTTCATGTTCTGTTTAGTTTCACCATCAATCAGTGTGAAACAGGCCAATTGTCTTGTCCGGCTGTGGGGCAGGTCGTACAGCTGCACCGTGCTGCGCTGCGTCGTTCGTGTCTGGCAGCCGATGACTCACTGAAATGTACTCTTCTGTTGGCCGACAGAAGCCACTTAGTTCCTGCGCCGGATCGTCCACTCACGTGTCCGCTCCTATTTATATTCAGGTAGCTACTAGCCGACTTGCTAATACTACTTCGAGTCCTTCTACGAATTCTCACACTCCTGCCTTCGTCCGTCTCACACTCACGTACGTCTCCTCGCTCACGTACGCTTCCTTGCTCACGTCCGTCTCGCACTCACGTACGTCTCCTCACTCGTGTACGTCTCCTCGCTCACGTCTGTCTCGCAATGCCTCGTCAACTCGCCGCACTCGTGTACGTCTACTCGCTCACGTCCGTCTCGCAATGCCTCGTCAACTCGCCGCACTCGTGTACGTCTACTCGCTCACGTCCGCCTCGCACTCGCCACTTGTGTCTCACGGCGCAAGTTCCCAACTGAGCCAATCTCGCGGTCGTCGCACGCCCTTAAGTGAGTCCAAGCTCTGACGTGCTGGCTGACCCAGTGGTACTGCAATGTCACTCACTTCGTTCTGGCCCCCTACATTTCGCATCCAAACGGCCGTAAAGCCAGTTCTGCCCGTCCGGTCTTCCATGATCGCGGAGTCGGACGTGAACCACCTGTGCTGCCGATCCACCGTTGGACCATCTGCGTCGTGGCTCACACCAACCGCTGATTCGCTACACGCCCTCCTCCAACGCAGAGTCTTCCACGACTCTGCCGGCTGCAAATAACTCGTCATAGACACCGCTGGATACCCAGGCGTTGTCGCCGTCGCTGAGACTGCATCGCCCTTTTTGCAGCGGCCGCAGCGCATACTCGAGCACATAGTACCCGGCACTGTTACGTCGCTTTCGCCTTCGAACTTCCACCAAAGGCCCACTCGACTCTCGCAGCTCCATCTCGTCTTCAGCTCCTCTTGCTTTCCTCTTTCGGCTTCCAGCAGCCGTGGCTGCATGGACATGAGCCGTCGTTGCTCCAGCAGACGCTCCTGCCGTCTCGGCATTGACGTCACGCCCACCTTGATCCTCGGGCCGGTGGTCTTCTTGATCTTCATCGCCTAGCTACTCCACAATGTCGTTCGTCGCCCGCTTCAACAGGTCCACCGGGTAGTGATACGAAATTAGAAATGACACGTGAGCTATAAATCGCTCCGCCTCGCCGTCCTGATCCTCACGCTCGATCAAGAAGTTCTCAAACCCAGCGGGCTCAATGATTTTCATTGGCCCTGCCCACTAATGCACAAATTTCGTCGACTTAGGGCCTCTGGGAGGCCGATACATCCACACTCGGTCACCTGGCGCGAACTCCCGCCGATTCCTCACGTTGCGGTTATAATACCGCGCCTGTCGTAGCTGCTCACGTACCCGTGCACGCTCCGCTGCCACATGACTCCGTTTCAACGCCACCAACAATTGCCGGTGATACCCCGCCAAATCCCCTGCTTCCGTCACCTGTGCCCGCTGTAGTAACTCGTTCGGGCTGCGCAGCCCTCTCCCCATCATGAGCTCGTTCGGGGACAGCGCCACCGTCGAGTGACGCCCGGAGTAGTACGCATACACTGCAAAAGAAATCCACTCCGCCCAATCGTTCTGCGCGTCGGTCTTCATGTAGGTGGCCACACAATCTTTCCAAGTGCGGTGAAACCGCTCCACGAGGCCGATCATCTGGGGCCGGTACGGCACCGGATTGATCTGCTGTGCCTGCAGCAGCATCACGAGCTGCTCAATCACTCGTCCTGCCAGCTCCGGAGCTCCATCCGTCAACAATTCTCGAAATACACCAAACTTCAACACGACCTCGTCCATGATAAACTTGGCCACGTTCTCGGCCGTGTGGTGCCTCACCGCCTTCGCCACCGCGTAGCGCGTCACATACTCAACAGCCGCTATGACGTACCGCTGTCCTCCACCTGCAACCGGTAAGGGTCCCGCGACGTCAAGCGCCCAACGATCACCAACGTCTCCGCCTCTGATACTCCGCAACGGGGGAACTACTTCGCGCGGCTTTGCCTTGCGGCTACCGCACTCTTGACAGCCACGCACCCATTTCTTCACCTCTCTTCGCAAGTCTGGCCACCAGTAATGCTGCGCGATCCGCTCGTACGTATGGGGCGCCCTCAAGTGACCCGCCCATACCGAATCATGATGAACCTTAAACGCCACTGGCCAAAGTTCAGGTGGCAACATTACTCTCCGTCCTCGTGGCGTCTCTACTGTCGCCAGCCCGTGTCGAAGTTGCACCGGTACGCCTCGATACTTGCCATCTTGAACTGCTCTCTGCACCCACTTACTACGACGCTGCGCCGCGATCACAGCGTCATCCGTCATCTGTAGCGTTGGAGGCATTCGCTGCTCGTCCGTATCATCATTAACGACCGGAACCTGCATCACCGTCGTTTCCCATTCCGATACCGCCTGCTCTCCCGAAGGTCCTTGAATGGGGTACACCCGTTCGTTCACTTCACCAACCGCCGCTCTGGACTCCGACTGCTGCTCGTGCGCATACGGCGTCGTTGTGCTTCGTCGTCCACCGATTTCTCCCCTCTCTACCGCACGGGCTCCTTTCCGTCGCGCCGTCTCCTCCGCTGGTTCAGCCTCATTACCTCTTTCTCCTCGTTCGCCCGACTTGGCGAGTACCCGCGACACAACTGGTTTCGCCACCGTCGCCGCTGGCCACTTCGCTCTTGCGTCTCGTCGCGCTCTCAGCCCACCCGACCACTTCGCTGCCTTCGGACCGGCAGCGACTGGTACATCAAATCTCACCTTGCGCCGCACCAGTCGTTTTTTCGGACTACTGCCGGTGACTGCGCCCTCTCCAGCACCGCGTCGTTCGGCACCAGGCTCCACTTCCCCAGATTTCTCAGCACCCTTCGCTGCCACTGCTGATACTCGTTCGTCACCCCTCGTTTTGACTCGCGCTGGTTTCACCGCCGTCTCTGCAGCTACTTTCCGCGCTCGTCCATCGTCTTTCAAGTCGGCTCGCTCCGGGTTCACCGCCGTCTTTGCGGCTACTTCCGGTGCTCGCCCATCGTCTATAGTTTTGGCTCGCGGCGGGTTCACTGCCGTCTTTGCAGTTACTTCCGGTGCTCGCCCATCGTCATTCAAGTCGGCTCGCGGCGGGTTCACTGCCGTCTTTGCAGCTACTTCCTGTGCTCGCCCATCGTCTTTCAAGTCGGCTCGCGGCGGGTTCACTGCCGTCTTTGCAGCTACTTCCTGTGCTCGCCCATCGTCTTTAGGTTTGGCTCGCGGCGGGTTCACTGCCGTCTTTGCAGCTACTTCCTGTGCTCGCCCATCGTCTTTAGGTTTGGCTCGCGGCGGGTTCACTGCCGTCTTTGCAGCTACTTCCTGTGCTCGCCCATCGTCTTTAGGTTTGGCTCGCGGCGGGTTCACTGCCGTCTTTGCAGCTACTTCCTGTGCTTGCTTATCGTCGTTACTAGCTGACTT
Organism: Phytophthora infestans T30-4; assembly: GCF_000142945.1. Taxonomy (NCBI): domain Eukaryota; phylum Oomycota; class Peronosporomycetes; order Peronosporales; family Peronosporaceae; genus Phytophthora; species Phytophthora infestans. The sequence goes on from NW_003303741.1 coordinate 2,297,776, forward strand.
ACCTGCCGCCGCCGATTGCGTGGCCTCCAGGCGTCTTTTGGCTGCTCGCGTGAGAGGAGGCGCCGTCACCACCGCTGGCCTCGTGTCACCACGACCACGCACCTCCCTCTCCGCTAGAGCCTCGCCCCGCATCGGCGGCTCCCAACTTACCGTCATCTCCGTTGCTGCCGCCTCCGCTCCCGCCCGCTGACCATCGTCGCCGGCCGTCGTCGCCACCATCCGCTCCGCACTCGGCAATCCGTCCATTGGAGTAGCCGCTTCCTCCGTCCTCGCGGCCACGCCGACCGCCGCACCTACCTCCGATGCTAATTCATAGGCAGATCCACGTCGTCCTGCCCGCCGCCGTCTGCCTACCGCCGCTGCAAGCTTGACCGGCGCCCTGGACAAGGCGTCAGCCACCACATTGGTACTGCCCGGCCGGTACTCGACCTCGAACTCAAATTCTTGCAGCGTCAAAGCCCAGCGGTGCAACTTGCCCGTCAAATTTGGGCTAGTCATCAGCCATTTGAGCGCGGCATGATCGGTCACGATCACGAAAGCCCTTCCGTACACGGAAGGCCTAAACAACTTGATGGCCCAGACGACTGCCGCACACTCCAGCTCCGTAATTCCGTAGTTGCCCTCCGCCACACTGTTCACCTTGCTTGCGTACGCGACCGGTTGCCACCCGCGACCGCGATCCTGCATTAGGCACGCACCGAGCCCTACCTTACTAGCGTCCGTCACCAGTCGGAACGGCAACTTAACGTTGGGGTAAATAAGCAGTGGCTTCGTCGTCAAGATCTCCTTCACACGCTGGAACGCCGCTTCTTGGGCGTCGCCCCACTCCCACTCCGCACTCTTCCGCCGTAACTTCGTGACTGGTGCCATCAATGATCCGAATCCCGCAATGAACCGTCGGTAATAGCCGGCGAGATGTACGAACCTCTTAGCTTCCACGGCGTCCACTGGCCGTGGGAAGTCGCGTACGGCTGTCACCAACCGGACCAGAGGCCGAACACCTTCAGAACTGAGCTCATGGCCCAAATACTCCATCCTTCGCGTGGCAAAGACACACTTCTTCAACTTCAGCGTCAGTCCCGCCGCCGCCAGCCGCTCCGACACACACGCTACTTCGACAACATGTCGCTCGATACCACCACGCGTAAAAACAACAATGTCATCTAGGTACACTAGGCAGGTCATCCACGTTAGCCCACGCAGAACACTGTTCATCATTCGCTGAAACGTGGAGGGCGCGTTCGTTAATCCGAACGGCATCCTCCCAAACTGGTACAAGCCTTGCTTCGTAGTGAACGCCGTCTTAGGCCGATCCGCTTCTGCCACTCGTATCTGCCAGTAACCAGCCTTCAAGTCCAGCGTCGTGAACAGCACCGCACCTCCAAGTGCCTCGATAGTCTCATCAATTCTGGGCAACGGATAGACGTCCTTCTTGGTCACTTTGTTGAGAGCCCGATAATCGATGCAGAGCCTCACTTCACCATCCTTCTTCTTGACTAACACCACAGGGAACCCCCAAGCTCCTTCTCCCTCCTCGATGACACCGGCGTCTAGCATCTTCTTTACGTTGGTGGTGACCACGGGATCGTCCGTCTGTGCCAACCGCCGCCTCTTCAACATAATTGGAGCCAAGTCGCCAGTGTCGATATGATGCTCGACATTCAAGGTGGTTGCCGGAGGGCAATCGTCCATGTTTTCCGTGGTTCCACGATAGGCCCGCAACAACTGCATCACTAACCGCCGACTGCCCTCGTTTGTCTCTCCAATCTTTACATCATCCTCGTTAGCTAGTGGCGTATCGACATCACCCAATTCACTCAACCAAGATAGGACTCGTTCACGCTGCAATTCTCCGTTTACTGCCAGTGCCGTCATTTCCTCATCTACGGGTATCCATTTGCCTAATTCCTTCTTAGGTGGCAGCCTCGCTTCGCCATCGCCGGAGTTAATTGCCGGAACGCACGCCTTACCATTACGTGCACGAGTCACCGTAGCTGCCAGCATTACGGGTCCCGCACTTCGCGTCGGTATAAAGATGCCCTGCTCGCCGTCTTCTGCTGCTATCGCAATTTCCACCGGAGTCACTGCACTCCCCGCAATCTGCATACGTCTGGCCATACGTACCGCTGCTACCTTAACGCTTCCTTCCTTGTCGTACGTCCGAAACGGGATGACAACTAGCCTTCCGTTATCGCGGTACCTCACCTCGTTACTCTGGAAGTCCATCGTCGCTCCGTGACTTCGCATGAAGTCCACGCCCACCAAGAACTCGTCAGTGCATCCGTCCACAATGCACGCGTCCACACTAATGATCTCCCCAAACACGTTGCTCAAGCTGAACCGCCATACACCTACTACGTCGAGCAGGAACCCGCCGATCCCTTCCACATAGTCCACCGGAGCTTCCATGTCGATGCGATCACCAAACTCCATCCAGTCGGTCCCAGCAATCGTGTACCTGGCGCCACTATCCAGCTTTACATGACGCGATGCTCCCTCGACTTCCATTCTCGCAGTAGGTAGCCCGTCGTCAGCACCAACATACTCAACGTCACCGGCGTCTTGTCGCTTCTGTGAGGCCTGGGTGGCCGACCGCCGCTGCACCAGACTCACACGTGCTGCTTCTCTACCCGGGTGGACGCGCTCGTCGCCTTCGTGGGCTGCACGACGGCAACTCAGCTCCGCTAGTGCGCTGCTTCTATCTTCCAGCCTAGTTGCTCGCCGCACTTCGTCTGCCGTTCGCTGTTCCTCTTCCTGTGCCAGTGCCCGGGTCTGACGACTAGCCTTCGCTCTTCTCACTTGCGCTCGCTTCACCTCTCGATGCTTTTGCCGCCGCTCAGCTCTCCGGCGTACCACGACGTCGTCAGCACTCTCCACCTTCTCCACCGCCGTTGCCCGTCCGTCAGCAGTACTCATCGACGCGCCCTCTCCTGACTGGCATGCTTCTCCTTCATCTTTAAGCGTCCTCTCGTCCCCTTCGCCTCTCACTCGTGCCGTTGCCCGCACCAACCGCGCACCCGCCATTGGAGGTCGTACCGTGGCTATGTAGCGCTTCGCCCTCTCTCCGTCCTTTGCCAACACCTCCGCGTTCATCTACTCCAACACCGCACTTACGCACGTGCCCTCGTTCTCTCTCTCGCCTTGCTTACTCACCCTCGTTGCCACCGACGTCTGCTCCTCTGCGCCTTGCCTGTCGTAGATCGTCACTTCTTCATCCTTGGCCCGCACCGCTTGCCGGGGATCCACCAGTAAGACCGGACGCCGTAGTCCCCTCACCACGTCCGCACCTAGTTTTCCTCAGACTTTTTATCTTCGTCGCGCGGCTTCCGTCGTGCCTCGTTCCGCGACTTGGCCTCGACGTTCGTGCAGTCTCTAGCCAAGTGACCAAACTCCCCGCACGCGAAACACTTCACCCCGTTCGGACACACCGCTGCCCCGTGGCCGACTTCTCCACACTTGTAGCAATGAAATAAAGGTCTGCTTGCTACACTTGGCGGCATTAAGCTGTCTTTCTGCCCCGCCGACTGCCTCACAGCTGCTTTCGTCTTCTTTCTCACCGGCCTCGCATCGGATTCTGCGCCACTGGACTCCTCGTCCCGATGGCTTCGACTCTTCCGCTCCGGATTCTTACTCGACGTCTGCGCGTCCTGCGTTCTCTTCCGCCCGCTCTTGGTTGCGACCCAGTACTTGCCATTCCAGGTGTGGCCTGGTGGCACGTCCCAGGTACCGGAATAGTCGTTCCACACACCTTGAGGGTTGGTAAACAGAGCCACACCTCCTCCCTCACTGCCGGCGGTGCCTGCGTGTCCTGCCATCGCTGCCATACCAGCCGGAAGACCCGCACCACCGACGCCCGGAATCACCATGGTTTGACCCATCGTCCCCGCCATTGGTACCAGGTATGGGCTGGGAGCGGTCGCCCACACCTGCCCGATGTTGGACATCCCCAACGCCACATTCTCCATCGGATCATCGATCTTCGTTGCCTTGGCAACAGCTTTCTCCAAAGTCTTCGGCTTGGGTTTCTGCTGCACCAACTTCCTCGTAGTCTTGTCAAGACACCTGTAGAACTGAGCTAATAGTACTCGCTCGCTCACTCGGTTCTTACCGACCCACTCCCAGAGCACGAGCTGCGTAGTCGGCGTACGTCTCTACAGGCCACATCCTCCTACTGTTGACACGCCATTCAGCGGCTGACTTGTCAAGTCGCTCGCCATATCGTCTCAGAAGTGCCTTCTTCAGATAGGTCCACCGTCTCTTGCGATCCTTCAGTCTCCGATCCATATTAACCCACCACCGTGCCGCGTTCTCCATCAGTTTATTGCCCATGATGAGGTATAGTGCCCGGTCAGTCCACTGCCCTCACCCCGACTCCTCAGCTCCCTTAAGGGCCAGGTCGACTCGGTCGATCCAAGTCGACACGGACACCTTCGGCGACGGTGTGAACGTGGGAAGCTCTAGCTCCTTCACGCTCTTCCGCCTCGGCTGCTCATCCAACTCTCGACTCCTTCGCCGGTCGTGTCGATCACGTCGGTCCCGTCGTCCACCTCGGTGCGAGCGCTCGGATTCGCTACTCAGATTCAGGTCCTCATCCTCAGCGTCGCTACTGTCGTCACTCGAGCTGCTCTCCTCCTCTGAACTGCTCTCGCTGCTGCTAGGCGAATCGTCGGAAGCGTCGTCGTCATCACTCTCGTCTCCATGGTCATCACTGCCTGATGATCGTCCGGATCTTGTCGGCCTCCGTGACATCGCACGCCTCCGTCTCCCCTCTTCGTCTTCCGAGCCCTCGCTATCACTACGGTGTCGTCGTGATCGTTGCGAACGCCCGTAACTACGTCGTCTTCTTGTCGCTTCACTGCTCTGCCGTCGTCCGTGGCGTCGCTCCTCGTGCTCGTCCCCGTGCTCAGCGTCGTGTGGAGCAGATTGCAGATTCTGCACCATCGCGCGTAGCTCATCGATTGCCGCCGCCATGATCATCGCATCAGACTGCGGAGGCACCGCTTCACCCGGAATGTTTCTAGTGCCAGCAGCACTACCGGCCGCTGACTCCTCTCCAGTCTCTCCGTGCGTGTCACCCTGTAACGCACCGGCGTCGTCTTCTCCATCGTCATCCTGTTCGTCGCGCTGTTCCTTCTCCTTTTGAGTCGCTCCTTGAAACTTCCCGATTCGAGGGGACGTCCTCGTCTTGACCCGCCTCATCCGCGAACTCCTCGACTTCGTTTGCGTCTTCGTACTTGCCATCTTATCTCGTGATGCACGCGTTTTAGTCGTGTTTAGCCCCTGTATGACCACCATGAAACAGGCCAATTGTCTTGTCCGGCTGTGGGGCAGGTCGTACAGCTGCACCGTGCTGCGCTGCGTCGTTCGTGTCTGGCAGCCGATGACTCACTGAAATGTACTCTTCTGTTGGCCGACAGGAACCACTTAGCTCCTGCGCCGGATCGTCCACTCACGTGTCCGCTCCTATTTATATTCAGGTAGCTACTAGCCGACTTGCTAATACTACTTCGAGTCCTTCTACGAATTCTCACACTCCTGCCTTCGTCCGTCTCACACTCACGTACGTCTCCTCGCTCACGTACGCTTCCTTGCTCACGTCCGTCTCGCACTCACGTACGTCTCCTCACTCGTGTACGTCTCCTCGCTCACGTCTGTCTCGCAATGCCTCGTCAACTCGCCGCACTCGTGTACGTCTACTCGCTCACGTCCGTCGCAATGCCTCGTCAACTCGCCGCACTCGTGTACGTCTACTCGCTCACGTCCGCCTCGCAGTCGCCACTTGTGTCTCACGGCGCAAGTTCCCAACTGAGCCAGTCTCGCGGTCGTCGCACGCCCTTAAGTGAGTCCAAGCTCTGACGTGCTGGCTGACCCAGTGGTACTGCAATGTCACTCACTTCGTTCTGGCCCCCTACATTTCGCATCCAAACGGCCGTAAAGCCAGTTCTGCCCGTCCGGTCTTCCATGATCGCGGAGTCGGACGTGAACCACCTGTGCTGCCGATCCACCGTTGGACCATCTGCGTCGTGGCTCACACCAACCGCTGATTCGCTACAAGTGAATGCTGCGCAAACGCTCCACACCCGAATTTGTCCGTCACCATGAAGCTAAATAGCCGATTCCTAAAAAGGAATAGTTGAGAGTGTTTAGAAAGATATGATAATATAAGCTGAGCATAATTGGTAAGTAATTGGTATAGTAATTGGTAACGCAATTGGGTATCGAAATATTACCTAAATATACCAACTATAGCAACAGCGTCACCAACCAAATCGTTTACATCATTCAGCTCACCTGTTGATGTTCGTGCCATGGGTCGCATCAATGCAGACCACCTCAGGGAACAGACGCGCCATGCGTTTCATGTGACTCGTCTAGAAGGCAATACAGCTCGTTAACTAAGAGTCAGTGTCTCGGTAGACCCTCACCACTTTGGCTGCGTTCCACGAGCATCCGCTTGTCGAACACGAGTTCGATTGCGATCTCTAATTGAGTTGCTCGTCCGCAGTTTGTAGACTTGGAATGTATCGCGTTTGTAGCTAGGAACATAATATAATTGACCAATTAAAACAAATAAATAAATAAAATTAATTGCAAATAATTGTACATACCCGCTGAATGCCGCCTCCATATCATCCCACGAGTCGAATACCCCAGCGAAGGGCTCACACTCCACACGAACTTCGGCTGGGTCAGTGTCGTCTGGATCGCGGAAGTTTCCGTCAACTGGCGGTATGACATCAGCGTCGGCGACGCTCCTATTCGTCTTTTTGGCTGGTCGATGCGTGCTGGCCCCTGGTGACTCCACGCCGCTGCTCCCGGTGTCTTCTCGTCACTTCCCTCAGCAAACGTCTCGTTATGCGCGGTGTCTCCCTCGTTGCTGCGCTCGCCTCCTGCCGTCTGCGCGTGCTTGGCCTTCTTTACGTCCTCCATTTCAGCGAACTGGGGATAAGAAATGAGCGGGCAGGAACGGTTTGAAATGTCAAAACTTTAAAAATCCGAAAAATCTAGTTTGTGGTTAGGTTAAAGTCGGTATTTTGGATTGTACTTTTTCTACAGAAATAGTTGGTGGATATAGGCACTTTCTTATAGTATTGGTTTGCGGGCTGGTGGATCCGCAGTTCTTAGGTCTATCACACTTAGTGATCGTTATTGACGGGATTCGTCTGCGCTACTACAGCATATTTACATCAAAATTTGTGTGCGAAAATTGTGAGATGCCAGCAGGCATCTGATACTTCGCAAACGCGTAAGCGAGCACTCGCGGATGCCATGGCCGTGACACTGCAATGTCGCGGCTTCACTTGGTGTCCGCCAAGAAGCCGGTTACCGACCCGCTGCACGGAGGCGTGCGATCTAGGAGCCCGCTGGACTCTGGAAACTGCTAACGACGAGAAGATGCAGCCTCTTTCTGTCGCTGTACTGCGTAAGGACAGCGGTGGTTACAGCCGCCAGCAGTATCCAGCTGCAAGCAGCAGCAGCAACTATCATGAAACAAGCACAGTTAGCAATAGCAGCGGTTAATAACTCCTCAAATACCAAACAAGGGTTCCAAGACGGCTGTGTGCGCTGCCGCCATGCAGTGCTCACCTCACTTCTGGTTTTACCAGCTTGAGAGAAGTTCCTCAGCACCGCCGCCGGCTTGGTCGTTCCCGCCTGGGCTTTTTCCTGGCAACTGTGCGTTTGCGTCCTCGTCCTTCCCGCATTCCTCCTCCTTCCTCGCAACAAGCACTCTAAGGGTTTCATGCACGCAAACAACAGCCTTTAGCGCTTCTAGGTTATGAGCCCAAGTGATACGAACTGGAGAGCAGACGAAGAGCCTACTTGCAGCAGCGTGGCGTCGTCTGATGCCGTCGACGTTCCTGCAGTCGGCGGAGAAGAAGACGAAAATGACCGAGTTTCCGATCAGCCCGTGGGAGACCATCACTCACCTGCCCGTGTGACACAGAATATTCCTGCTCGCTCATTGGTGGAATCTTCAAGTAGTCAGCGTCTATTGGTCAATTTAATAAATCCGAATCGGAAGGATCTAGAAATCGGCTGAGCGCTGCCGTTGTTCATTCTTCATTAAGAAATCGGTCGCCTTCTCCAGCTGCTCGGAAAACAGAGTGCTTTGGCAGATTGGAAGGCCTACAGGACGTAGAATCAGACAGCAGTGACACTGGACTAAGTAAGGAGAGGATGAACAAGGTCGCAGCTGTCGTGACTCTCCAAGTGGATAAGAAACTTGCCAAACCTGAAGACTATCCTGCGTGGCGTCTGAGAGTCCTTTCCGGGCTGACCGTGTCAAACATGGCGAAGCTTGTGATCGGCCAGGAACCACTTGATGACAGCTGGTCTCGCAAGGCCAAGGGCTGTTGGTGGAGCCGCTATAAGAAGGCGAATGGCTTGTTAGGGTCCGCCATCTCGGACGAGGTCCTCATCCGCTACCAAGACGTAGTCAACCTTGCTGATCCTATCCGCCTGTGGCGTATGCTGTATGAGGATTTCGGCCAAGGACGTGGTGTAAAAACAGTGCTACTTTGGATAAGCTTTATAGTCGCACGCTGAACCATGATGAACCTATGCGTGAGTACATCGTGGACCTGCTGCAGTTACAGCGTGACCTCGCAGAAAACAGCGATCCTATTTCTGACGCACGACTAGCAAAAACTATATTGACGAAAGCCTACAAGGTCTATCCTCTCATCGCCGATGAAGTGACGGAAAAGATTCGTCGCGACCCTAGCTACCAATACTCAAATCGAGACGCACGCGCGCGACTGGAAAATGCCGAGATTCAGCGCCTTCAGCGTGAACCTGACCACCCAGCGGGTGGAAGTCGTGGCCTGCCTGCCCAACCCCAACAGCAGCCACAGACAAATGCGGTACAATACCAGAGCTATAGTAGAAATACCGTCGCTCGCAATCGCACCAGCGTGGCGGCAGATACGGTGGCCAGCGTAGCAACAACGGTGGTCAAGGCAGAAGCCGTTACGTAGTGGTGGCCGTAATAGTAATAATGGACGTAGCGCATCCCAGTCTGGGAGTCGTGCGGAGATTATGGTCAAGAAGAAGAAGAAATCGAAGTGCAAAACATGCGGCGAGAAAGGTCATTGGAGAGGCGATCAAGAATGCAGCCAGCGCAACAACAATGACACGGATAACCAAGGCGTGTAGTCGATTGCTGAGGCCGTGCTGCGCCGCGACGTGCAGCGTGCGTCTCCGGATCGCACCATTGACTACATTACGTCTCGTTCTTCACAGCAACCTACGAGTCCTGGGCCAAGCCCCCAATACTCACCAACGACTCCTGCATCGCCTGACCAGCGGGTCTACATGGCGGTGGTCGGTCAAGTGAGCCAGCGTGCTTATAATCTACAAGATGACAAAATTGAGTGGCTTCTCGACAGTGGTTCGCAAGTCAAATTGTGTGGTGACCTATCCTGCTTCTCGTACATTGAGCATGAATCCCCCAGTAGCCTGCTGATGACATGTGGTCAAGCAAAAGCCATGCAGACAAAAGGTAGCGTGGGTTTTCGTGTTGAGAATGGTGTTACGATTAAGTGGGAGCCGTGTCGGTTGGATGATGTGCACTACTCTGCGAACGCTCATGTTAACCTGATCAGCCTCGGGTACATGCGGGCCTGCGGCTTTAAGTTGGTGTTTAACGAGGATCAGAGTACGGCGTGGCTGTGCAAGGATGGATTGAAGCTGCGCTTCGACTGCTACGACATGCTGTATCGTATGATAGTAAAGCCGTCGCTGCGTTTGGTGGGAGCTGTCGAGAAGCAGACCAGCGCTATGGGGTTGTTGCACAACCGTCTGAGGCACGTCAATATGAAGCAGATTAAGGAATTGGCGGAAGCGAAGGTTGATTTCGGTGTGTTAACCTTAACATGCAATCGCTGAGCGATTACGAGTGCGTTCCATGTCTAACAGCTAATTTCAAGCGTATATCGTACAAACGTGACCCACCGCGACGAAAGCATCCGTTGGAGAAATTGTCTGTCGATCTGTGTGCTATCAATCAAGAAACGGGAAGTGGTGCTTCCTGCTAAAGCGAAAGAGTGAGGCAACTGCACTACTGATTGCGTTGGTCCTGAGACTGAACAGCCAGTTCCAGCGAGCTGGTCATTCAGTGGTTGTCCTGCACACGGATGAAGGAGGAGAATTTGTCAACGACGAGCTACGCAAGTTCTGCCCCGACAATGGCATCACCAATCAGTGTACCAACGCATACTCACCAGAGGAGAAAAGTCTGGTAGAAAGAGCGAACGGGATGGTGCTACCGCGTCTTCGTGCTGTAGCAATATGACGACTTTACTATGGGGAGAAGCACTTCTGCACACGTCATCTGAGAACATGAGGCTGCCTCACACATGCCCACGTGCCGCCCGAGACGCGTGCAACAAAGGCGAAGCTGGATCCGCGGTCCAGTTTGTCGCTCTTCCTGGGCTACAGTACTGAGACGGCTGGCTACAAACTGATCGATTTACGGACCGGTGCAGTCATTACCAGGCGAAGTGAAAACGTGTTTTTTCATGAACGATTTACAGCTTCGCAATCTTACGTACGACGTCTACTTCTGAACACGTTTCAATCTGGTAGCCACGAGCTGACTGAATCAATTCCGGTGGTGCCTATAGTGTCTACACTGGAAACTTGGTTATTTTCAGATGCTGGTAACGCACCTGAGCTTCCTGCAGCTCAAAACTCACCGGAACTCCCAGTAGAGCAAGGTCTCGATGTGTGCAACGATCCAGTGGGATCATCACGTGATGCGAAACCAGTATATATGCCCGGAAAGCGACCAGCCGCAGCTGGTAGTAGTCCTCGCAAGAAGCGGCGACGCAAGTCTAAAGTGAAACAAAGAGATGCAAGCGACTCAGTTCGTACCATCTGATCAGCTGACGACTCCTGTGCCAGCGCGCACATCGAGTCCCCACCGTAGCAGGAAGCTGCATGCTCACTTGCGGGAGTATGTGGTGGGATCAGTGCTGAACACAATCGTTGACATTGTTATTCCGAACACCTACAAGCAAGCTAAGAAATGCAAGTACTGGTTCGAGTGGGTGGCATCCACGGAAGAAGAGCTTGCTTCCTTGCGAAAACATGGTGGAAACTTGTAGTAAGAGCCAAGGCCAAGCAGCAAGTGAACCGGTGGGTGTTTGCTGTTAAGAGAGATGCCAAGGGCCGGATCCTGAGGTTTAAAGCGCGCTTAGTAATCCATGGCTTCAAGCAGAAGTACGGGGCTGACTATGTCGAGACATTCGCACCTGTTATTCGGTTCGAGACCATCAGAACAGCGTTTCTGTTTGCAGCTAAACGTGGGTGGCTTGTTCTTCAATACGACGTGAAGACTGTCTTCCTGTATGGTGTTCTTGAAGAGTGTATTTTCATGGAGCAACCGGTGGGTTTTGCAGACGATGGAGGAGGTTATGTTTGCCAGCTCATCAAGTCGCTCTATGGGCTCAAACAAGCTCCTGCTGTCTGGAATAAGACACTTCACGATCAATTGGAGAAGATTGGTTTCTCCAGAATGAACATTGACTGTGAATTGTATGCAATGTACGGATCTGACGAAGAAGTGAGGATGCTCCTCACGGTCTGCGTTGACGACCTTCTGCTAATGGGGCCGTCAGAGCTGTGCGATAAGGTGGCTGCCCAGTTAAAGAGTGCGTTCACCCTGACAAGTATGGGTGAGGTCAAGTTCTTGCTCGGCATTGAGATAACCATCGACATGACACACAACAAAATCATCTACTGCCAGCGTGCACACATAGACAAAATCCTCAAAGTGTACTGCATGACGGATGCGTATGGGTGTTGGACACCGCAAGCGGCCAGTGAGCCGAAAGCCAACCTAAACCCCTCCCGTCCGATGCGGAGCTACCGTACCGTGAAATCGTTGGCTCACTTCAATACTTAGTGTCTGGCTCGCGGCCAGACATTTATCATGCGGTCCTCCACCTTGGCAAGTACCTCTCGTGCTTCACGCAGCTGCGTTACAGAGAGGCACAACGAGTTCTTCGATATCTAAAACAAACACGGGCTTTTGCCTTGCACATGGACGTGATTCCCGGTGACAATGTTGAGGTCACGGTGTTCACTGACAGCGATTACGCCAACGACCCGGACGATACCAAATTTGACTCGGGGTACGTCACGTTCCTGGACGGAAATGTCATTTCATATGGGTCGCGAGAGCAAGGTATTAATGCACAATCAAGCACAGAAGCAGAGTATATTGCCATGAATGAAGGTGTCAAGGACGTTTTGTGGATGGTTGGACTACTTGAGGAGCTCCGGTGGCCTGCGGCTACGCCACTGCTACGTGGTGACAATCAAGCAGCCTTGTATTTAAGCGAGAAACCTGGCAAGCACCGAGCAACAAAGCATATCAACAACAAGTATCACCTCATTAGGCACCTCGTTAATGACGGCAAACTACGTACGCTCCATGTATCGACAAACGACAACACTGCGGACATCATGACGAAAGCACTGGTCAATGCGAAGTTCACAAAGCTCCGTATGCAGTTGAAGATGCTTCGCGTCTCAGATACCGCGACAACGGCCGACAAGCTACTACCCTGAAAAATCAGCTAGATATCCTGACCGTCGCTACTGTCAGTACAAGACACGCTGCTTGCGCTCAAGACGCTTGCGTGGTGGTGTTCCAGCTGCAGCCTGGACACTTACCTTACGGGTGATTGCGCTACCCCGACATGCGTCCTAAGCGAGTGGGAGTGTGAGATGCCAGCAGGCATCTGATACTTCGTAAACGCGTAAGCGAACACTCGCGGATGCCATGGCCGTGACACTGCAGTGTCGCGGCTTCACTTGGTGTCCGCCAAGAAGCCGGTTACCGACCCGTTGCACGGAGGCGTGCGATCTAGGAGCCCGCTGGACTCTGGAAACTGCTAACGACGAGAAGATGCAGCCTCTTTCCGTCGCTGTACTGTGTACGGGCAGCGGTGGTTACAGCCGCCAGCAGTATCCAGCTGCAAGCAGCAGCAGCAGCTATCATGAAACAAGCACAGTTAGCAATAGCAGCGGTTAATAACTCCTCAAATACCAAACAAGGGTCCCAAGATGGCTGTGTGCGCTGCCGCCATGCAGTGCTCACCTCACTTCTGGTTTTACCAGCTTGAGAGAAGTTCCTCAGCACCGCCGCCGGCTTGGTCGTTCCCGCCTGGGCTTTTTCCTGGCAACTGTGCGTTTGCGTCCTCGTCCTTCCCGCATTCCTCCTCCTTCCTCGCAACAAGCACTCTAAGGGTTTCCTGCACGCAAACAACAGCCTTTAGCGCTTCTAAAAAATAAGTTGCCGCCCAAGCGCACCAGGACATCGAAGACCACTCGTCTCCGAGGGCTTCCAGAGAATCAGCCTCTTCTATGCAAACGAGGGACCCGAATTACTTACGGGCCCCAGCATCGTATAAGCTAGATCGAAGAGTGGTTAAAACAATATTGGCCTTTTTATGGCTTTTTTTTTTTAATTTAGCAGTGTTCTACATGAGTATTGCAATTGGAAGATCTAAACAAATATGAAATTGCATACTTCTCTATCATAAGGTGGTGCAACGTTTAGGGATTAGGGGTTTGACAGCTAGCTTGCCGGCTTGGCTACTCAATAGTGGCAATCTCAAACTAACTGTACGGGTAGGATAACCATTTTTTTGCCGGCTCTATCGGCCACTAGAAGTTGCCCCAGTGGCATCAGGTGATTTGCTGTGACCACGACAAACTTGACTTGTTATCATTTCACCGTCCGGAGATTTTTCGTCGAGACAGCAAGAAAAATTACCGAAGCAACTTAAGGTTGCGTATTTATAATTTATCTTTTATCATTTCTCCAGCTTTTTTTAATTTAAATAATATCATGTCACACATTCAGATGTCCACGAGCAACGACACCTGCTTAATGACATTCACACGAAACGACAATCTATTGCGCCACCAGCGTAACTGTCGCTTGGGTTGTCAGAGTCGCTTGCTCTCGCTGCAATCGTCTTGTAGGTGGTGGCAGGCAAGGAATGACGCGCCACAGTGGTGACGTAGGGTTCGTCACGGGGGGATTGTTCTCCATGTGTCGATCGCTTCTAAGAGTAGGAGCCATTTAAATGTAAATACACTTAAATGTCAACTTTAGGAAACTAATCAGGAAGTAATATAAACACGTAAGTGCCGGGCAAAAGGCCGCGACAGGACTGCGGTGTCTGGCGAGGCTGCTCTTCTCTGCTGCTCTCTGATGAGCGGCAGGCGTCAAAACGCAAAGTGTGGAGCAGCCTCCGCCAGAACACCGCTGTACCGCAAAAGTAGATTAGTATACAAATAGCAAATAAGTCAATACTAAACTCTAGATAAATGCACTCTCGTTTGAGTACACCATCTTGGCAGCGCACAGCCAACGATGTCCTCGTGCATACAGTCCTTGGTATAGTCCTTCGCCATTGCACGCATGTGTACTCAGTGTAGCCGGTTGTAGTGCAGCCGCAAGCTGCACTGCCAGGCGCATGAGTGTCCTTGGGATGTGTCTTTGCAGACACTGGCAGTGGACGGTGGCTCGTAGATGGGGGCACCGGACACTGGCAGACTGCAATGCACTGGCGCTCGACACGCAGGTAAGTTTTATAGCTCACACTCCCACTTGATCTCGGCGACGCACTTGGAAGTCGACGCGATCACACACGCGCATCCTAGTTGCCGCCATAGTCCTAGTAGTAGCGTAGTCGCAGCTCAAAGACAATAGCAGTCCACTCAGTAACAGTACTCCCACTCGATCGCCCTCGTCTTCATCAATGTCGCTCAGGTACAGCCTCCGCATCAACAGCAGTAGTCAACGCAGTAGCAGTAGTCGTAGTTGTAGCCATGTCCTCGGATACGTTGTCGTCGCTCGACACAATAGGTAAGACTTTCATAGCCTTGCGAAAGTGTGTGAACTTCACCACTGCAAGTGCCTTTGTCATTATATCGGCCACCATATCATCAGTTCCGATGTGTTGGGTTGTAAGTTGCTTCAACTCCACATGGCGTCTGATCATGTGATACTTGTTATCGATATGTTTCGATTTCGAATGTTTGCCAGGTTTCGCAGTTAATGCAATGGCTCCTTGATTGTCTCCCAGTAGTTGAGGTACTGGATGCTTCCAGCTCAACTCTTTGCATAGGCCAGCAAGCCACAGCAAGTCCTTGGTCGCCTCTGCCATTGCTACATACTCAGCTTCACAGGTACTGAGCGCGTTGATTTCTTGCTTGCGAGATGCGTAGGAGATGACGTTGTCGTCCAGCATAGTGATGTAGCCACTGATACTCCGTCGATCCACAGGGTCGCTCGCATAATCGGCATCAGAGTAGCCACTAACTTGCACATCAGTCTGTAGCTTCACATTCATCACTGGTCCGTAGTCACATGTAGCCTTCAGGTAACGCAGCACCCTCTTGGCTTGTGCGAAATGCATATGATCATAGCTCGCAAGATACTTGCCCAGGTGTCGGGTAGCATGAGCTATGTCAGGTCTCGATGCACTAACGAGGTACTGGAGAGCACCCACCAGTTCTCTGTAGGGAAGATACTCCTTCGAAGCAGGCACGTCTGTCTTCGAGGGCGTCGTAGCTTCTGGTGTAGCGCAGCCATTACAGTTCTCCATATGAAAACGCTTCAACACCTCCAGTACGTACTGCTTCTGGCAGTACACTATTTGCCGGCGCGGCCGGTCAATCAGGATATCGACGCCTAAGAGATATTTGACTGTGCCCATCGTCGTGAGCTCGAATGTCTCTTGCAGTGAGGCAGCGATTGTGGCACACAGGTCACGTGAACCCATCAGCAGTAGATCGTCCACGTAAACAGTCAGTAGCAACTTGACTTCACCATCCTTCCTCAATGTATATAGGCCGTAGTTAGAGTCCGTCCTAGTAAAGCCCATCGCAACAAGCTTCGCATGAAGCGTGCGATTCCAAACGTTCGGTGCTTGCTTCAGTCCGTACAGGCTCTTCAACAATCTGCAAATGGACTCAGGTCCATCCACCTGGAAGCCAGGAGGCTGCTCCATGAAGATAGTCTCGTCCAAGTCTCCATACAGAAAAGACGTCTTCACGTCAAATTGCAACACCTCCCAACCTCTTTGTACAGCGTAGTAGATAGCCGCACGTATGGTTTCGAACCGGATCACAGGTGCATAGGTCTCAGAGTAGTTAATCCCAAGTTGTTGTTTGAATCCATGGATCACTAGTCGCGCCTTGAAACGTTTGATTCGTCCACGCTCATCTCGCTTCACAGCAAAGACCCACCTACACGTTATCACCTTCACTTTCTTGGCATCTTTGCGGGGTACAAGTTTCCAGGTCTTGTGACCCTTCAACGATTGAAGTTCCACCAACATTGCAGCTCTCCACTGCTGCCAGTACTTGCTTGCACGTGCTTGTTTGTACGTCGTCGGAATCTACACATCCGTAGTCATAGCCTGCACTAGGCCTACCACGTAATCCGACAATCGAACGTTCGCCTTCTGCTTCCTTCTTGGTCGCTTTAGGCAGGGCTCTCTTGATGGAGGTTGAATCTCGAAGCCACTTGTCTCCTTCTCCACCATTGCAGGTTTCTTCTTTGTTCTGCGTCTCTTGCGCTTCCTCACTTCCAAACCTTCCTCGGTTTCTTCAGCACGATCCTGCAACACGGCTGGTGCTGCAACACCAGCAGTCTCCGCACTGTCCTTGCTCACAGGTGCGTCAACGATTGACAAACTTCCACTTGAACTTAACTCAGTTTCTGCAGGTTCGTCAGCAAGTGGTACTGCCTCAAGTGGCTTCTCCGCACTAGAGATGCCGTCACTCCAACCTGGAAGGTACGTCTCCATGTTGGTCTTGATGCGCGCCACAGGTACAGTCTGAGTAGAGTATGATCACCATCAAAGAATGCGTTCTCTAATAGATGCTTCATGTAGATGCCATCGGTTGTGAACTCCTCATGGAACTTCACATTCCCACTACGAGCTGTCACCACTTGAGCTGTCACCAGGTCAATGAACTTGTAGCCTAGGGTCGCTTCGCTATAACCCAGTAATAAACACAGTCTTGCCCTTGCTTCCAGCTTTTCTTTCGCTTGTCTTGACTCAGGGGGAATACGCACGTGTGCCAGACAGCCCCAAGTACGCAAATCATCCAGCATGGGCTCCGATTCGTACAGTTTCTGGTGCGGGGACACTAATCCTAAAGGCTTGGTGGGCAACCAGTTCAACGTCGTCACCACATGCAGGAAGGCTTCTCCTCACAAGGAGTTGGGCATGTGTGTAGCCATCAGCATCGCTCTGATTCTTGGTAGAACCACGCCATTAGCACGCTCCACAATGCCGTTCTCTTGAGGAGAATAGGCGTTCGTAAACTGCTGCTCAATCCCTTGGTCGACGCAGTAGTCACTTAGTTCCTTGCTTGCAAATTCACCTCCTTGGTCAGAGTGTAGTCGTCGCACCTTCTTCTCAGGAAAGCGAGTTCGCAGCCTGTTCAGCAGGACCTTGATGTGGAACGTTGCTTCACTCTTCTTCTTGAGTAGGAACGGCCACTTGTACCTTGTAGACTCATCTATGATAAAGAGAAATATTGTAGCTCCATCCACAGACTGTTCGTTCACAGAGCAAATGTCCATCATGAGAGTCTCCAGAGGTTCGGACTTCCGCGATGGAATCCGTTTATAAGACATTCGTTTTGCCTTACTGGCAGCACAAGCAACGCACTCGTAGGAAGTCAGACCTTTTGCATTCATCTTAACTCCAACATCGAGTTTGTTTGCCAACACTTTCACCGTCTCCATGCTTATATGACCAAATCGTTGGTGAAGCAGCTCCATGGCTTTCTTGCTGTCCATGTCCTCTTTTAGAGCCGCCATCACCATTACTCCAGTCACTCTTTCTGCACGTAGTCGGTAGATACTGTCACGCATCATGAACTTGAGTGATGTGCTTGGCTTGGAGATCCAAGCAGTCTGTTGGTCCTCTGAGCATGTCAACTTGAAGTTGCCCTTCGTTTGTAGGTAGCCCAAACTAATGATGTTCACCTTCGCGTTCGGTGTGTACACCACGTCGTCCAGGAGACGGTCCTCGAGCTGGCCAGTTGCCTGGTTAACAACACGCAATAGCACAGACCCACAAACAGAAGTGTGTTCAGTTGTGCCATTCGCAAAGTCAAGTTGACTAGCTTGGTCTTCCCTTATGGTAGTAAACAATGACAGGTCACCACAGACATTTGCCTGGGATCCTGAATCAAGTATCCACTCCACAAACTCAGACTGAGCTGATTGCATACCTTGGTTCTGGTTCACAGCGTTGACTTGACGAGAGTTGGGTGGTCTGTTCTCACGACGGTCTTAAAATCGACGTGGAGACATGTTCCGCCCTTGGAAATTGTCACGTCGAGGTGAAGGTCCTCGTCCTCTCGAAGGATTGTCACGCCACTGCTGCTGCGGAGACGACGGTCCATAGCGACTCAGTCGATCATCGCGTTGGGGTGGCGGCTCATAGCGACTCGGTCTCTCGTTACGCCACTGCTGCTGACGCGGTGGAGATCGATAACGCCCTGGATTCCCTCTTGGTTCACATCCTCGCATTGACGGAGAACGGCCTCTTCCTCTTGGTGGAGTTCGCTCTCGATTGAAGAATCGGGGTGGTGAACGACTTCGTCCTCGTCCTTGAATAGGAGGGTCAAAGTGTCCAACATCTTGACTCCAGAGTCCTCTCTCGTACGTACTCTCCAAGTTAGGTCTGTAATCATTGCGCATCCCTGGTTCTTGGCGTCTGTTAAACCCGACATCAGGACCTCGACAACTATCCCCCGGCACAGCCGAACCCCCTTGTGGTTCAGCTTGATTGCGCCATGGCTCAAGTGTAGGCCCTTTCGAGTTACTCGACAGTCCTTGCCCCAAGTAGTAGATGACTGATTCCCACGTAGGCACCAATCCAGCTGTAGACCGATTGCCCTCCCACTGAGTCTGCGCAGTACTCGATACAGTAGGTTGCATGTTTTGCAGTACAGTAGCTTGTACACCCTGTTGAACAGCAGGTTGTCCAGTAGGTTGCACTTCAGGTTGTACCGCAGATTGTATGGCAGTTTGCAAAGCTACAGCTGGTGCTTGCAGTGTAGGCAGTGAGGTTGATTGTCGTTGTTGTAGTCCTTGTCCTCCAACTTGTATGTGTTGAACAGGAACTCCAACTTGCAGCTGCAGTCGCTGCGTTGCTTGCGCAACCGACGATTGAGTGCGTTGCGTACTTGCCCGCACCCCTTCAACAACACGACGCTCTCCTCCTTCTTCACTTTCCGCAGGAGACGTTAGTGACCATGCAGGTGATTGCGTAGCCGTAGGCGATAGGGCAGCACCATCCGTAAGGTCAATCGCATTCGCATCGCATAGTGATAGGCCAGCAAACAGTCCTTGGCCATCTTCTTCCAACGCTACCGCATCCACACGACGTACGGAGTTCACCAGCGACACGGGAGCCCTTGGTTGTCTCTCTTGCAGCTTTCTCGCGAGCTCTGGCTTCAGTTGCTGGCCAGTGAGAGCCGTACACTCGGCATACCAATGTCCTTCTCCTTGACAGTTCGCGCAGTTTGTACGCTGCTTCTTATCTGCAACGCCCTTGGATCGCTTGCGCTGTTGCTTGTTGCGCTTGCGTCCTCGGGCTTGACCTTGTCCTTGGTCCGTTCCGACATGAGCAACTTGCATTGAATGCGCGACCAGTTGTCTGGTCTGTGCACGCAGCTGGTCACGCTGGTGTTCAGCAGCGCGTAGTCGTTGTAAAGCTTCAGCAAGTGTAAGTGTCTTACGATCATGGTTGTTAAGCCAATCGCCGTGTTCACGGGCGAGATCTTTAAACGCTTCCACGCTGTTCGACAGTAGCAGGCTTGCATGTTGCCACTCAGCAAACTCACCATTAGCTTGATGTAGAAGTGTCACCTTCTTCGCAATGTCGTCAGCATACTGCGATACCGACTCGTTTGGCTTGAGCCGGCGCGTCACTAGCTCTTGCAGTAGGTAATCAGGATTAATGCCATCTCCAGCCTCAAAGTGCTGCGTAATCGCATCGTAGAGCATAGCGGCGGCGTCCATGTTGTCGTGGATGTCGTCGATCTTGAACGTCGTACGTAGGTCAACAGACAGCGACAACGCAAGTACTGAGAATGCCTTGTTCTTGCGCGACTTGTACCACACGCGATATTTGTCACGACGCATGCCTTCTACTGCATCGTAGCGCTCAGGGCCATAGGTGATGTCTCCCAGCATCTTCGGCTCGAAGTGCAACGGCACCTCGCTCTTCCAGGCTTTGTAGTCGCCCCTCAGATGGAGCTTGGGCAGCTTGATCGGAGGCGAGTTGATGAGGACCTTGGTGTACTCAGCCAGCTCGCCGTCGTTGTAGCGGCCAGTAGGGTTCATGTTGTCGAGAGGGCGCCACGGATCGTCGGGGTCTCGGTCGCCGTTTTGTTGGTTTAGCGGCGACTGGGGAGGATTGTCAACTGGCACGGATTCTTCCGTGTTCGTCGACGAAAGTTTATGCATACTTTCGAGTAACATTTGGAATATCGGGCGGCCACCCGGGATTCCAGCCAATGAACGAATTAGTCGCTCTGCATCACTGTGCGACAGTGTTGCGTCATTGTTCAAGCTTGAATTTCCTGCCAATGGGGTTGAAGCTTGATCTTGATTGGTCAAAATTCCAGAACTTGTGTCTGGAACGCCAGCAGCCACGTCAGTCGCAGACTGCGCCCTGATTGGGCTCATAACCAGTGGTGACGTAGGGGTTCGTCGCGGGGGGGATTGTTCTCCATGTGTCGATCGCTTCTAAAAGTAGGAGCCATTTAAATGTAAATACACTTAAATGTCAACTTTAGGAAACTAATCAGGAAGTAACGTAAACACGTAAGTGCCGGGGCAAAAGGCCGCGACAGGAACTGCGGTGTCTGGGCGAGGCTGCTCTTCTCTGCTGCTCTCTGATGAGCGGCAGGCGGTCAAAACGCAAAGTGTGGAAGCAGCCTTCCGCCAGAACACCGCTGTACCCGCAAAAGGTAGGATTAGTATACCAAATTAGCCAAATAAGGGTCAATAGCTAAACCTCTAGAGTAGAATTGCACCTCTCCGGTTGGAAGTCACCCCCATCCTTGGGCA
>NW_003303741.1:2319002-2332587 GCF_000142945.1 Phytophthora infestans T30-4
TAAGTCAATACTAAACTCTAGATAAATGCACTCTCGTTTGAGTACACCATCTTGGCAGCGCACAGCCAACGATGTCCTTGTGCATACAGTCCTTGGTATAGTCCTTCGCCATTGCACGCATGTGTACTCAGTGTAGCCGGTTGTAGTGCAGCCGCAAGCTGCACTGCCAGGCGCATGAGTGTCCTTGGGATGTGTCTTTGCAGACACTGGCAGTGGACGGTGGCTCGTAGATGGGGGCACCGGACACTGGCAGACTGCAATGCACTGGCGCTCGACACGCAGGTAAGTTTTATAGCTCACAGTCACCAGCAAACGCTTCGGTGCGCTCGCTTTGCTCATCGAAATACTGTCGCACGCCGGCGTTTTGAGGCAGATACACCAGCACATCGCCGCGCACCGCTCAACGCCACCTCATACGTGAGAGAGAAGAAGAGGTCAATGATATGCCTGCTAATGATGACCCGGAGCCGATAGATTTCCCTGTACCAGACCCTGTAGTAGAGGTTATAGAGTATGTAGACCAAGGTGAAGCTGCTTCGCTCAT
Source organism: Phytophthora infestans T30-4 (assembly GCF_000142945.1). Classification (NCBI taxonomy): domain Eukaryota; phylum Oomycota; class Peronosporomycetes; order Peronosporales; family Peronosporaceae; genus Phytophthora; species Phytophthora infestans. The sequence continues at coordinate 2,319,547 of NW_003303741.1, forward strand.
TGGAGTGGTCGATCTTACTGAACCTGTACCTGTAGAAGCCCAAGCAAATCAAGAAGCCCAAGAGCATCAAGAGATCAGAGAGCACTACGAAGAGGACCACGACCAAAACCAAGACCAAGAGCAGGGAGCTCAATGGTGTATGCTGTGCTATGAGACCTTTCCATTGAGAGACCTCGAGGGCTGTCCAGCGGGGAATGAGCACTGCGAGGTGTTCTTTGATCATACGTGCATTGAGAGAGGCTTGTATATAACACCAAAGTGTCCAATCTGTCAAGTCGACGTCCCTGGCCGGCGGGCGCACCGTTCACGACCACCCTTATGCACAGTGTGTCATTTACCAACAACAGGTCGTCGTGGCCTTCACTCCGAGGGGACAGGACAGGTTGCGACCACGTGTATCATTTTGAGTGTCTCTACGCAAAGTGCTTAGAGCTCAGTCGCTCTCACGTTACGCGCATGCGTGGCTGCGTACTCTGCCCTGAGTGCACCTTACAGGAGGACCCAGAAGGCTTCGCAGCGTCTGTCAGTAACAAGAATCTTGCGCATCGGTTGCGCTACGTGGACGTCAATCTAAACATCTTTTCCAGCTTGGCTGAACTGCCGCGGTAATGAATTAACATAAGTATTTTTTTAAAAGAATGATCTAGGCTTTTAGAATAGTACATATCTAAACGGAGCTTTATCGCCAATAGAGGCAGACACAAAACATTTGTAAGGTATAGATAAATATTGTGCGTTAGCTGAGCCATTCACGTCAGAATATGTAGCCATGTTGGTGTATAATATTCTTGCATCTCGCCAAAGTGTTTCATACAGGCGTGAGAATCAAGTTGGCACTTAGCCTATGGATCTGGATTGTGCTACCTATGCATGAAGCATTGTGTCACTTTTCAAATTGATCGTTACTTATAGAGATCCACATTCATCGTTAGCCTCGTACAGTGCCAGTAGCCGTTGTAGTTGACGATCCCGGCGTTGCAACGCAGTCGTCGCCGCCGCAGCCGCCGCTGCAGCGTCCATCTCAGACCTGCCTTCTGCCGCATTCGGCGTTGGTCCCTGGGCCACGTCCAAGAGGCCTTTTACCTCAAGTACGAGTCGTACTTGGGTTCCCCATGCAGGAAACTCCGTTCCCTTGAGCGTTTTAAGCTTCAACGCGAACGTTGCCGTCGTCGTTGGGGTCGTCATAACGTATTAGAAAATACCCAGCAGAGGCAGTGACAGCGAAGTAGGAGCCAAGTGAAGAGTGTCCATGCTTGATTTGATGGTCAGAAAGAAAATAGAAAAGTGATTAATGATGGGGCTTACGGAAAAATCAAACTACTGTTGGCTCTTTACACGTGCAGGCGATGGCGTGCTTCCGCTCGCCTCCATGGCCCCCCACCTTGTTCTCGTGGTCGCTCTTGGCTACACTGTACTGCTTCTACAGTGATGACGTAGTTCTTGGCTGCAGGTCACCCACGTTATTTGGGTACACATGTACCACAGTCACCAGCTTCTTGTTCGGAGTCGGTACCGCAACATTACTACGACATGACGATTTCTCTTTTAGAACAACACAATGGCGTTTTGTGTTGCTGGGTAAGTTATTGCAAGTTATATTACGCTGAATATCTCAAAAGCGGAAATGTAAATTTTACAGTGTATATTGAGTACGAGATCCAATAAGTACGAGTTGTACAGACCTTTCATTTCCAAGAAGAGGGGGGGGGGGAAAGCAAGATACCGAAGCAGCAAGCGCGCCGAGAAGCGCAGAGCACAGGTAAGACACGGGGGACATAGTGACAGGCAGCCTGCAGCACGCTGTCCTAATCTACAACGTTGTGCTCTATCATGTATAGGGCGCTGTCTACGGGCAAGACCGCATGTCGACTACCTACTTGCTGGACGCGGATTTATACACGATTCCAGTAGCGACGAAGACTACGTCGATGACCCTCTGGTTACGGATGAGGATATCGCAAATGAGGATGCAGACATGGTGGGCCTGGAGAACGAAGCCTGCGATGATGCGCGCAAGGTCGATAAGTTACCGGGTGGGAAGGATACGGGCGCTGTGGCGGGCGAGAAGGACAGCGCTTCCGGGGAGAAGAGCGTTGCGGCGGGCGATAAGGACGTGGCTGCGGGCGAGAAGGATGTGGCTGCCGGTGAGAACGACGACGCCGCCAGTGTTGCGGCGGGCGAGAAGGATGACGCTGCGCGCGTGAAGACCGTGGCTGCAGACGCCAAAGCCACCGCCGCGGAGCCGGGTGATAACAACGCGTTGGCCGATACAGGTATATATCCCGGTCGATTTTCTTTTGTTGCTGATACATTACTTATGTTGCTTGCTATGTTGCTTTGGATGTTGCTTTCAATGGTTACAAAACTAAAGACTATGCACGCGCATTTGTTGATGCCGCCCGGACCAATGCCATCGAAGAAAGTCGCAAACGGAAGCAGCTGTCCGTGCCGTACAGCCGCAAATTCTGCCATGGTGCCTTTGAGACGAACGAAAGCGAAGATCCCTCACCAAAGCGACCGAAACCTGGCACAAAGAGCCTGGGATCAACTGGGGCTCATTTCACGGCGTCGGCGAAGAGCAAAATTGTGCGACGCCGGACAAAAACGTACGCCAGTCGTGAAAAGATGATGAAGGCACATCAGGCAGTCGAAAACGTCAAGCCACCACTTCCAGTGAGGACGTTTGATAGTTGGAAGACTTTTCAAGAGGCCCTTCGCTCTTACGAGGCTGAAAAGTTTCTGCACTATCGCGTTCGAAGCTCTGAAACCGTGCCAAGTGCAACAGGTCCGTATTCTGTTGGCACATGTAACAGCGTGCGCTGTTGCTAACATTGTTGATTTTTGCTATGTTGTTTGCTATGTTATTTGTGTGTGTTGCTTGTTGTGTTGCTTAATCAAGTCGCCCTAGGGCAAAGATCATTCACGAGCGGTTTTCACACAGTTTTAAACGAATGTGGTGCACTCATGGCGCAACACAGTCGGCTCGTGGTGATGGACGGCGTGATTGTGACTTGCGATACACGGGATGCATGGCAAGTTTCTTGGCGCGAGCTGTCAACGTAGTCGAGAAAGGAGTTGCTAAATGGAAGATGACTGTGGATCCGGGCTCGGAGGTATGGCTATTATGATGCATTTTCTTTAACGTTTCTTAACAACTATGTTTTGCTTTGATCTCCACCCACAATCACAAGACAAGCAAGAATATCTACGATTCCTATCGCGGGGCCAAGTCGTTGTCGGTCCCACCCCAGGTGCGCAGGGAGCTTGGGCTTCTGACAGAAATGAAAACGAGCACTTCTGATATCAACCGATATCTTTCGAATCAGCTTGGTGGGTGTCGCTGATGAATTTGGCTGTAGCAGTATCTATTTGTATTCATTTTTGATAACTCATTTTATAATCACTTTCCTTTTTTTCGTTGATGATATCCAGATATGGTTTTAACAGCACAGCAAACGAGAAATCTGCTCCGTCAAGTTTTGGGCACGACAGCCCTCGAGCGCACCAAAACTATTCTCGATTATTTTGCTGACGGGAATGTCGGCAATGACGTCCTATTGGTTCAGGACCAAATGGATATCACTTGTGTGATTGCGATGCAAACGTGCATTCAGAAAAAGTGTTTTGCACAGTGGGGTGGCACGCTAGTCATGGACTAGACACATGGGACCAATAATTTGGGATATCATCTGGGTAACGTCGATAATTATATTTTTCTTAAAATGAGGTCTGATATCATACTCGTGTATATGCTACAGGGAGTCTTGTTGTTACAACTGCTACAGGCAGAGGAATACCTGTAATTGATTTTCTAGCCCTCGTCCAAAAAGCTGTCACGATGGAGCTCATTGTTGAGTTTTTCAAACGCAAGAATCCGTCCTGGCAATCAATCCAGACCGTCGTCATCGACAACGACTTCGTTGAGTGGCGAGTGCTGAAGAAGGCATTTTCTGGCGCTGATGTTTTACTTTGTCAGTTTCATGCGCTAACGTACTGGCGCAAGGTTTGTAAGCGGAAAGAGTATAATTTGAAGGTGACAGAGAGGGAGACGTTGGAATCGGCATTCGCGAAACCCATATACTGGTGCGTGTTTGTGCTGTGTTGTTTGTTGTGTTGCTAGCTTGTGTTGTTTGTTGTGTTGCTCACGTTTTTGTGTTGTTTCTTGTGTTGCACCCTTTGGATGGTATGTCTAGCGGGGCTGTTTACCGAATGAAAGAGTTCTTCAACATTTGTGCAAAATGCACTGCATGGTACGCAGGTGTGGAATGGCTTCTATCAACTAAGTGGGAAACGATGCTCGATACGCCACTGTTGATTGACGAAGAGACTGATTCGGAAGTATTATTCCCTTCCGAAGCGGGCGAGAAACACAAAGATTTGGCGAACGAAGCGGCAAATATTCTGCGCGGATCTTGCCTTAACTCGGAATTTAGGCTTACGAGTGCTGCCTGCTCTATCGGGGTGGACAATATGGTGGGAAGCCTGGCCCGGACTCGAATGTTAAACGACCTCGTGATTGACTTTACTATTCGCTGCATCTGCGGTGCGCTTGGCGACTGCTACGCGCTGAGTTCGTTCGCTCCGACGATGGGATGATCAAACCCTCCTGTGGTGTTGGAAATCCCACGTGAACTCTAGCTACAAATGTAGTTAGGATGTTCCCACAACAATACGTCTACTAGGATAGTAAACGATCGCTCGGGCGGACCTGAAGACCCCAGTTCTGCCCTTGCGCCGGGACAAACTGGACCTTGTAAACTACTTATATAGGCCAACCAGTAAAAATAAGAACACGCTACTAGCACGAGCAAAGCTAGCAGGTGTTTTGAATCCTCGTGGTCCCAACAGCGGAAGGGTACCAGGCACGGGTAAGCCTTTTACGAGATCACCGAGTGTTCAACACTCGGCTGGAAGAAATAAAAGGGAGGCAATTAAAGCACTTCCAGTCGTGCAAATAGGCAACAATAAGCCGTCACGTAAAACCTCCCGATAATAATCGGCCAATACACAAAGTCTCTTGGCCTTGCCGGATGAACCCTCGCTACAGAGCTTCGAGTTCACCGACAGGCATAACACACTCAAACAAGCTTGACCAGACGCTTACCTTGAAGCCGGACGTCGCTCTGTGTGCTTGAGTGGAAATTCTGTTCTGTATTTAAGCTTACCCTTTCGGGTCTATTCCTAATAAGAAGTCCTAATCAAGTATACAAATATCCAGTGAACAATGATCCGTTATGGATCTTCTTGCATGCCAAGCGTCGGCTGCACCGTCGCATGAGCATCTTTAACGGTCCGCGCCCTGTCCCAGACGGTGAACGTGCCTTCCAAGGGTCGCTGAGTCTTCCGCGAACTCATCCCAGCCGCCACTGAAGGTTCGTACCGTAGATGGTCCGCTGAATGCGAATCCGGCCAGTCCATTATTAATAATAAGGACAGCCTGGATTCAGTGACATATGCCCGTATCCAATACTCGTTGAACGTTCGGAGGTGACGCCGTCGAGTCCCTTGCACCTTGGCGTCTCCGTACATCACCTGACCGAGGGTTCGTCGCTTGAACAACTTGGGCGGTGTCACGTCATGTCGACGGGTGATAATCCGCAACTACGGAGAAATCACTACACCACAACTGCCCCTGTCGCAATGGAAGCCACGGTACTGGTGCCCGTTGTGACATTTCTTCATTCTTCAATTCACCATCTCGCCACCGTATGTCCAAGCGTCTGAATCGAGCCGTGTCCGACGCTTTTCAGCGCCTCAATCCTCGTAGACGTCGCGAACGTGAGCAGCTGGAGGTACGTATGCCCATCCTTCTCCTGAATCATCGGTACCTTGCTCATCACCTCGTGTCACTCGACTTATTTCTCAGGAGGGCAAGACCGAGGGTTCGAACGCTCCTCAGTCTGCTGCACGTCCTCCGACAGCAGCGTCATCAACCGACCCTCCGGCGCCCGCTGCCCCGGACTCTTCGCTCCCTGTGGTAGCTCCTGCAGCACTCCCCGTCGTCGCTGAACCCGCGGAGATGACTCCTGCTGCTCCTCCTGCTCCAGCTGGTGGTCCGCCACCACTCACCGAAGATTCGCTGCGCGCCATGCTGGCTGAAAATACGGAGGCATCGGTCGATCACATGATGACCTCGATAATCCCGTACTTGACTGCAATGGCTCGTCACCAAGTGCAGATCAGCGTTGCGCCTCCTCTCCACGGCGACATACACACTCAGCGTCGCCTCGAGACTGCCGTTGGTTTCGATGATGTCCTTGCTGCGATACAACCTGTTCCTGACGCGCTGTCGGCATTATCCGAACGAGTTGCCGACTTGGAGCGTCAGTTGCGGTTTGCTCAGTCCGAGGCTGCTGCCGCCGTACGTTCGGTGGCACCCCACATCATGGCTCGTGAGAACGCGGAGACATTCCTCAAGGCTGCCAACGCTGAGATTGAAGCCTTACACCACGACGTCAAGATTCTCCGCGAGTCGAACGCCAAGAACGACGCCATGCTCGCAAGTGTTCAAGCCACTATGGAGCGACACGCAGAGGATTTGAATCGTCTTCACTGCGAGGTCCAAGCTCGGGACGTTTTCATCAACACGCTGCACAAGAAGCTGGCTCGCGAACGCGAGGTGTACAAGTCTTCTATTGGAGCGAATACCGAGCAGACTCGGAAGCTTCACCTCCTTCTGGTAAAGCTAGCCCAGGGCAAGTATGTTGATAACGACACGCTCAAGGTCCTCGAGAACCAGCAAGACCGTAACACTCGCCTCCTCCAAGCGAATCGCACCCTCCGTGCACACGTGAGTCTGGCCGGGATGGATCCCGAGGTACTTCGTCTGGCTGTTGATGGTACGCTCCTAATGTCGCTCCTTCCACCGTGTGTTCAGCAACTAACGTTCGTTCACAATCCTTCGTGATAGGTCTGACTGCGGGTGAGCTGGACCTGGACGCGCTGGACTTGGATCAGGAGACGTTAGTCGCTTTGCGGCGCATCCAGTCTGCTACCGCGTCTTCGGACGATCCTCAAGCTCTTCCTGCAGCTTTGGCCAAGGCCGCTCACCAAGTGGCCCATGGGAAGTCCCATAAGCGCCCTTGACCAGGTGGCGAGGATTCAGACGACGAGCCGGACGACTCTGACAAAGACAAGGCTCCAATCCCAACGGACAAGGCCAGTGCTTCGATGGCAGCTGCTGGTCTCGGTGATGCGCCACCTGCCGATACTTCAACTCCCAAGTCGGCTCGTAGATCGCTGTTCGGTCCGAAGGCGTGGAAGAAGGTGGCCCAGAAGAAGCGCAAAAAATCTCGTCCTCGTTCTCCTGCTAAGTCGCCCCGACGTCATATGAAGACTCGGTCCAAGTCTGTACCGTCTTCTCCAAGTTCATGGTCGCCACCTCCTACACCAGCGTCTTCCTCGACTCCCGCCGTGGTCGACCTCAGTGGCGACCAGAGTGACGTGGACATGGGAACTGCTGATCCAAGTAACGTCCCTTCGGCTCAAGAAACTGCTACAGAGCCTTCGGGTAAAGATGTGACCCCTGGGGATCACGACGATGTTCCCGATTCTCCTGACGCGCCTTTGCCGCCGCCTCAGGGTTCACACGATGTGGCCAAGCCACCAGCTTCCACGATTTCACCTTCTCCAGCCGACATACGTGCTGCTGAAGAAGCTCTGCGCGAGGCCGAGCAAATGCGGCTCATGTTTGGCTCAAGTGACGAAGGTGAAGAGTCGGACCAAACTGTCCCACAAGGCAAGTCTGCTTCGGCGTCTGCCGCGACGTCCAAGGCAGTTGAAGTCTCGGGAGTGGTTTCTCTAGCAGGGTCTGCCCCTGTTGAAGCTGCTCCACTAGCTTCCGTGTCTTCGAAGTCGGCTCCGACTGTTCCCACGGCTGATGTACCAAGCGTGTCTTCGCCCGACGTTTCGATGGAGATTGATGACGATGGACATGCTGATGACAATCGTGGAGATGACGTGGATGATAATGAACCTTCGGTGGATGATTCTCCGGATGCTCCCAGTGGTGGCGATGATGTTCCGCCACCTACCGATCATTCAAGCGCACTCCATGACGAAGACATTGAAGATTCCAAGAGAAATTGGAGCAATCTTGGTCCAGCTCGTCCTCCGACTCCACCTCGGCTAAATCCTTCGCCGATGATGACTTCCCCAATCATCGTTGCCGGTCCGCCTCCTTCGCCACCAGCAAGTCCCCCGGCACCAGCATCTCCTCCTCCTGTTCCAGTGTCTCCTCGTCCGCCTATTTGGACTCTCGATGCTGGACCTGGACGCATGATTACGGCGACCTACACTTCGGTGCCACGTCGTGGTGATGCACCGTCGGTTGAGCCGTTGCCTCACCGAGTGTTGTCTGGTACTCGCCCTACGGTGCCGGCTTCGTCCACCCTGCCACCGTGGGTTCTTCCGTATGTGGACATAGAGTTAACCGACGCAGGCGCCAAGAAGTGTTTCGAGCGACTCTTGAGCTTAACGCTTCCCGAACCAGCTGGTGAGGTGACCGTGCGTACAACGTTGGAGGGTCTCCAAGCGTTCTTTGATTACACGCATCCTGATCACCCGTACCAGCAACTTCGGCAGCTCTATCCTCTTCAAGCTTGTCTCTTTGACACTGTCGACTTCAAGCCAAGCGTCCCCATCTCCAAGCGTGCTCCGATTGAGACCCGTCTCAAGATGATCTGGGCGAACCTTCGGGGTGACGGCGGTAAGCAAGGTGACCTCGGGTTCGCATTGTGGGAGCGTCTCCACTGGCTTCCGTTAGATGGTATTGAACGAGGTCTCGCTGAAGAAGCTAAAAAGGTTGGCCACGATAAGAAACGCTTGAAGGAACTGAGAGCTGTGTTGAAGAAGCCCTTCAGTGAGCGCGACCGTCGTGCCGATCGTCTTCGTAACAAGTACCGTGAGCAGTACATGGCGTGGAGTCGTGACTCGGTTTCCTCTGGTACTTCTGGCGCGCCGTTCATTAGTCCCGAGTTGCTCTTGGAGCCGTCGAAGCCGTGGTACCATTGAAAACTTGTCGTTCGCACCTCGGACATCTGACTGGCTTTCCGAAGTTCCGGCTCTCGACGCTCGTCAGCCATGGCGTACTGGGTGGATGAATGCGCCGCATCAGCACCCGTACAACACTACGTACTTCCCGTGCCAGCGTAATCCGGAGCTCTTCAATCCTCGTGGTACGCGTTTCGTGAATGTGTACCGAAGCGTGATTGTTGACCCGTCTCTGGATTCTACCGAACTTATTCCGACCTGGCGTTCGTTGTTTGACTCGCCACCGGGTACTCCACGTCCAGCTCCGGCTGCTGCTCCTGTTGAAGCTGGTACCGAGGATTCGCAGGGTCCGGCTTCAGCTCCAGCTGCCGAGGCTCCGGTTCCTGATGAAGAGGAGAAGGAGAGTGGTGACTCGACTTCGTTGACACTCTTGGCCACCGCGGCCAGGCACTTGGAGTCGATTTGAATCCTCGCTGCACGTTCCACGACGTTCTCCAGCATCTCAGCTAACTGTTGAGGTGTCCCGCGTGACTTCGTTTTCAGTGGTCGCTTTCCGGTCGGCATTCATGTTTTCTTATTCTTAATCCACTTCCACAGCGTAATCATGTTCATGTTGTTCTTCAAATGCATATACAATTTGTTGTTGCAGTAACGTTGTTCGGCTGTTACCACAAGCTGCATCGCCCTGTGGACAGTTCACACGTGATCCAGTCACGCTAGTCTTCGTCCGCCACTTGCGCCATCTGCAGCCGATTCTCGCTCTTCTTGGCTCGCAAATAGTCGTACAGCAGACCTCCACATGACAAGTTGGATGCTGGCTCCCAAGTTGGATCTTCATAGCCTACCCACTTGACTTTGAACTCGCGTACAGCACGCTCCGTGCTCGTCGTTAGTGGTGTTCTGTCGTCGAGGATGGCCTCGACCTCATATTCACCGGCAACTTGGTCTGGTTCCCAGCTGTCCTCAGGCAACAGCTCCTCATCGAAGTCGAGTCTTGCTTCATTAGTCGCGTCTAGTACCAACCGAGGGTTCGGTCGACTGTTGGACTCGTTGACAGCCTTGAGTCTCGACACATGCAATACTGGGTAGAAGCGATACCCACTTCGGTCAGGCAGTTCCAGCTCGTACGCAAACTCTTCCACCTTGCGCTTGATCCGAAAAGGTCCATGCCATCGATGAGCTAATTTCTTTGTCAAGCCCGGTTTGACACGTTCCATGTACAGCCACGCCCGGCTCCCAATCTCAAAAAGAGATCTCGGTGGGGCTCTTGCAGGATCTTCCATCTCTTCTGAAGCTTCTAGGGGGTCCGCCGAGTGTTTGTTTCCACTTGGTTGAGGTACAGCAGCTTTTTCCAGTCGACTCAGGGCCTCATTATGCTTTTTAGCCCTTCGCTCCTTTTCTACAGCCTGATAATCTTTGTCCATAGTGAGGGCGACCTCATGTTGTCGATTGATCTCACGCCGCCACGCCAGTGCGTCAGACTGCTTGCCGAGTCCTCGTTTGAGTGATGACGACATTGCCCTCAACGTCGACTGAGCATCCCAACCGTGAACGAGGTAGAACGGCGTTTCCTTCCTCGTAGTGTCTTGAGAAGTATTAATAGCAAATACTAGCTTCTCCGCGATTTCGTCCCAATCTTGCTGTAGAGGGTCTTCCGCGTACACCCGCACGGAACCCATCACTGACTTCACCGAGCGTTCCTGCTGTCCATTAGCCTGTGGCCGATAGCTCAAAGTTGCTCGCGATCTTGACTGCATCATCTCTGCGAACGCTTGGAAAACCTAGCTCATGAAGCGTGGGTCGCGGTCGTGCCTTATCAGTGACGGGGCTCCGAACCGTCGGTACACACATTCCTCGAACACTTGGGCAACACTCAGTGCAGTGGTATCCGACATAGCCTTGGCAATAACGAACGCCGTGAACGAGCACTGAAATAGGAGCAACGCGGTGTTGCCCCTGCGAGATTTCGGTAGTGGGATCACAAAAGTAATCGAGACGATCTGGAAAGGTCGTTCGGCTAGTACATTGCCAGGTGAGTATCCACGAAGCTGTGGACGGCTTTTACTCGAGCTGCAAGCTCACATGACTTCACATGCTTCTCCACGTCAGCGTTCAAGCCGATCCAATAATAATCGGACTTAACGCGATGGAACGTTCTCACCACACCTTGATGTCCTCCTTCCAGCGAGTCGTGACAGTTCTGCAAGACCTCTTGAATCATCGTTGTTGGTACCACAAGCTGCAGCTTGGTCTCCTCTTGCCAACCGTGGTCGTACCGACGATTCAATCCAAGATAGTGAAGCACGCCGTCTTCAGACAATACGAACCGGTCAGCATACTTCCAGGCATCTCGAGCTTCTTTGTAACCCAGCTCTTCTGCTTGGCCCTGAAGCACCTTCTTGATGTTAAACCACTTCTGCTCCTCGTCTTGTGCCACCAGTATCCGTCTGCGTCGTTCCCGCTGTATCGCTACCGGGTCAACATCTTCCGCATCGGGAAATGCTGCTGGTACAGTCCTGTGAGGATGGTCTGGCAAATCTTCGCCGAATGAATCTTCGGTGGAAGTCTCTCGTCGTTCTTCATGCTGTTCTTGAGCTTTTGAGACATCCTCCGAGTGTTCATCTGCAAACCTGACGCGTTTCTTGGCTTTCGTCTGTCGCCGAGTCATCACTGCTATATTACCATAATCGCACTTTGGTGAGCTGTAATCAACCACGAAATTTTCGAAAGTTTTCCACTTTGAAGACTCGCTGCCTGACAGTACATGTACTTGACGCTCTGCTCCTCGTGACGAAACATCTACCGAGTCTTCATTCGGCTCGTAGATCATTTCCTGGATGCGGTTCAGCGATGCCAATTCCGACTTGCGAGTTTCAGCCAAGATGACCCGACTGACTTTTGATTCCAGCGCTTCAGTGGCTAACAAATCCGCGGCAGCGTTGTATTTTCGTACAAAGTGGAGATATTTAACTGATCGAAGCTTGGCCGTGAGTTCCTTGTGAGTATTCAGCAGCGCTAGCAAAGTTTCCTTCCTGCATGCGATCACCCCTAGTGATTGTTGAATCGCGAGCCTTGAGTCACCAACGATGACTAAATTCTCGGCACCGTGCGCAATAGCAGCCTTGACACCGTTTATCATACCTGTATACTCTGCCTCATTCACCGTGGTAGCCGAGAGGTAAGCGTTTGCAGCAATCACTACCTTCCACTCAGGAAGGCTCCACAGCACCCATGAACAACTCCCGTAGCCACCGTACTTCTCTGTCTTCGCTGATCCGTCAAAAGACATGACAAATCCGCTGTAATTACAGGAAAGCCTGGCGTACAGCAACGCGGGGTCCATTCGAATAGTCGGGGAACCCTTGTTTGGAGGCGCCACCGGCGCGAGCGAGTCTTCCAGGTCAACGAAGCTCGTGATGCTTGACTGCAGTAGCTGCGCAAAGGCGACATCCTTCTCCTTCACGCGCTGCACCTTAAGGTGCCACTGCGATAGCAGCACTGCGAACTGGACCGCGCGTCCGAAGAGAGACTTCGACTTATGCACCCACTCTAACGTCGAGAATCGTGTATAGACATGTAGCGTCTTTCCTGCCAGCTGGACGTAACAGATCTTCAACAGCAGAAGTAACGCCAAAACTTCCTTCTCAGCAGGATGGTAGTTCATCTCGGCCTCCTTGAGCACCCGACCGAGGAACCGTACGGGGTGTAACTTGCCTTCATGTTCTTGCATTAGCGTAGTGCTCAACGCCCATTCATTCGCAAAGAGCATGACGTGAACTTCTTTCGACCGATCGAAGTGCCTGAGGATGGGTGAATGTGAAACACTCGTCTTCAATTTTTTGAAGGAACGACGTGCCACAGAAAGGCCACCTTCAACGACAAAGTCTTCATCCTTGAGCTGGTACAGCGCCGCACCGTAGACCGCGAAGTCTTGAATGAAGCGGCTGTAGTAATTAACCGCTCCAAGAAACGACTGCATGCCCTTCTTACTCGTTGGAAACGAAAGCTCGGTGATGGCCGCAAGCTTCTTGGGGTCAGCTCTGATACCTT
>NW_003303741.1:2333279-2354364 GCF_000142945.1 Phytophthora infestans T30-4
GTCGTCGACTAGCGGCATTGCATACTCATGATCGCGTGATAGCATTCACCATCTCGTAATCAATGCAGAGCCGGATGTCCAGTCCGTTCTTTTTCATCACAATCACGATCGGCGATGCCCATGGACTGTCTAAAAAGACGATCAGTCCTGCACGCAATAAAGCGCGCAGCGGCTCGTACCGCTTGCCGAGAAATCGTAGCGGCACGCGCCGGGCACGCTGTTTAATTGGGGCGTGCCCCTGTGTGTCGATATCGCATACCGCACCGTAGGCTGGCGGCGGCAGTGCGTTACCACTAGCAATCAGGATGTGCTCGTGGTTCTTTAGCGTCGCGACTAGACGTTCTCGGCGTTCAGTTGACATCTCAGGATCAGCAACATTAGGCGCAGTGTAGTCAATTGTCGTGTTGATCTCCTCGGTCAGGTCCGGCAGAAATGCAGCTCCTTCGCGTAGTCGTCCAAGCCAATGTTGTTAGCTGGGTGTTCGTAGAAATCATTTCTCGTATCCTCCGTTGCTTCATTTCCCTTGGTTGTTAGCACTCGAGCAACCGAGATGTATGTTCCGTCCAACGCCGCTACGGATTCTTCCCTTGACTCAACATTGGCATCCGCTTTGATTTCAACAGTCGGTACTTGGTCCATCTCCTTCCCATCCTGGTTTCCCATCTCTGGGCCATCTGCCGAGTCGTCGTTCGCAATATTGAATGCGTGGGCAGCCGACATATTGGGTTGTTGACTTTTGTTCCGCTCCTCGTTCTGCCGCTGTCTTGACATTTCGGAATTCGCACCAATCTTGCAATAAATCATCGGTGCCGTACTCAACACCTTCTGCGCGATGCCTGCATCCTCTGGATCAACCACCGATGTCTCGTTCGCAGATTTGGTGACACACAAGGCCGGGACAGCTTCGTCAAAAGGGGTGACTCCATTAAATCCAGTGATGTTGCTTGTCGCTTCCGTGGTCACCCTGACTGGACACTAACACTCGTTGGCGTATAACCACGTTTACCGGCCTCAGTAGTTCGTGTGTACGCACTACCGAGGCTTCGTTCGCGTTATTGCTTCCGCCATGGGTTGTCGTGTACGTGTCCAAAGGTTCTGCGGAAGGCTGACCGTCGGCCGAATCCCCGGCTATCGCCCCAGACGCCAGACAGGCTTCCACGCGTTCACGTTCTTCCAGGATCAGTGCCCAGCGCTCTGCACACGTCAGACGATCACTAGAATCCACTAGCGAGTCTTCTAGAGGTCGTGCTAGCACCCCACTGGGGTCTGGGTAGTCTGGTCGATCAACTGCCGAAGGCTGAGTTGCAAGCCATTGTTCGTAGATTTCGCATTCACGCTGAAAGAGCTCGCGGTCTCTGCAGCCTTCGTAGGCCAACACTTGCCAGTCTTAGTACTTCTTGGACTCCAGACGCACATAGCCGTCACCTCGTGGCAAATCCCCATCTGGAATCCACATTGCGATCGAGTCGTGTGCTGGTAGGTACACAGTTCGATCGGACACGTTGGTCAATCGAATGCTCTGAGGCCGTCCACGTCGAAACCTCGTCACTGACGGGATTAGCTTGTTCGTTCGACGAACCCACAGTACGTGTTCCTCCAGACCGACGTGGCGCTTCGCTAGTCGATATTCTCGCCACTCGTGCGCTTGAATGTCCAAACGCTCGGGTGGCCCGGCGCTAACATGGGAGCCGTACTCTTCGCTGTCGATCATGTTCTTGGTCTTGATCAGCGGGATTTGGACTTCGTGCGGTAATTGCGCCGCGCCATGAAACAGGTCCAACCGGATCCCAGCTGGGATCATAAAGTCGGTCCCAAGTACCACGTCGACGCCTGCACTATGCGCCATTACCCACATCTCGAACTCGTACACCATCTCCCATCCAAGCGTAATCTTGACGCACGCTCGTCGCGTCGTAGACACCTTGCCTTCATTAATTCCTTGAATGTCAATGCGGCGTCCGTGATCGGGTACATCTCGGAGACGCAACTTCTTGGCAAAGGCGTCAGTAATCACACTAACGTTCGCTCCCGTGTCGAGGAGGATCCTCTTTCGCTGGTCGTTCACCGCGCCTTGCACCAGAGCTCTCATTCTGATCCGTCGGTCAAATTTCTTGGCCGACCACCACCCCTGTCTCTCGCCAGGGTTCAACTTCATCATCTTGGAGTGACCCTTGGGCTCGTCTCGCGCTGCACTCGAAACCAAGCCGAACGAACCCTCGCTGGTCCCTTCATCAGCATCATCACACTCCACTCTCTCTCCAACACCTCCACCGAGGATTCTACTCCTCTCCTTTTCATTTTCCGTCGCGCTCACACTTGTTACGTATTTATCAGGCCATTCACTCTGCCCCATGAAAGCAAAGATACACTCTGCTTCCATTGAAGGCTCGGTTAACTGTTGCAGCCCGATAGGGACCAACCCAGTTGTAGTTAGCGAGCTGCCTAGTTTAAATGACGTTCTTGAACGACGGCCTTGAGCTCTGGCGGGAGTTCCTCCTTCGTGCCTTTAGTGCGCACGAATTTGGCAAGGTCTTGGAAGTTGCGGAAAAGTTCGCATTGTCCAGCATCGTGGAGTTGTTTGCAGAACTTGCATCGCTTGTTACAGTAGTGGGCGGAGTGACTCATGCCACCGCACACCGCGCATGGTCCGTACTGTGGGCGTCGGTTGTCGCGGTTGAAGTCACGTCGACCGCGTTGGTCCTGATTGAACCCACGGTCACTACTTCGGCGATCTTGATTGAAGCCATTCTCGCGATCACGCGTGTTTCCACGTGATTGACGGTTATCGAAACGTGCGTAGGTGCCTTCAGCAGCTGCACGGCGCTCATTTTCGTTAGCAGCGGCGAGGTATCGGTCGTTTTCATCCAATGAGAAATCACCGTCCGTATTATCAGGCTGAAAGTCGTTGTACTCATCTTGGACATCGTCGTAAGCGTTCGGATCTTCGTTTGAATACTCTTTGCCTTTCTGAGCAGCTTCACGATCTTCCAATTCAGCTAGTAGGTCATCCACCGTGGCTTCAATAAGCGTCACTCTCGGTTTGTTTCGATTGTCATCGCGGCGACGGTCATCACGCCGATTGTTGCGAGCGTACGCATCGTCGCGTCGCGCATCACGACGCTTGGAGTATCGATACTCACTGTCACGCTTGGCTGTTCTCTCCTTGCCCTTGAGAACATCTTCGATGATCTCTTCGAGCTCGTGAATGTCGGTGACTCGAGCGTGGTAAAGACGCTCCGCCAACTTGTCATCATCGCACGTTGCCATGAAGTGCTGTACATGTTCTTTCGCGTCACGACCACTCTTCTCGAAGTGTAGACAGGCGGTTCGAGCGTAGCCATTCAACCTGTTTATGTAGTCGCACAGATGCTCGTTACGTTCCCGCTTTGCAGAGTAATAACAGGACAGTGCCGTCTGCGTGAGCTGCGAGCAGTAATAGCGGATGAACGCATCGCTCAACAGCTTCCATTTGCGCTTCGTCTTCTTCGAAAGTTGACGGAACCATTGAATGGCCCGTCCCGGCGACTTAGCTCAAATGGAATGCACCATTTGTCGGCATCTGTGTGGGTTCCAGTCATTTCACAGACGAACCCACTGAGCCACTGCATACAGTTCTCGCTCTTGTTGCGAGAGCCTGGTCCCATCGTCATAATCTTCGTAGGCCGGTTCCGGTCCCTCAACATCATCGAGCTCGTCGGCGAGGTTCCTCGAAAGGGACCTTGTCGCCCCGCTCAGCCCCGATGATAGCGTGGCCGTCTCCGGCGTCGCTGCGCCTGGCTCTGGAGCCGGCGTCTTGTCTTCGTAATCTTCATAATCGTGGGCGTCAGGACCGATGTCCGCTTCGTCGTCGAAGCTCACTGAAAGCTCGGTGGCGGCTGCAAAGCGCGCAGCCGGTCTTGAACTCTCGTTGCGAGCCCCGCCAGACTTGGCAGGCGTAACTGGTACCGTCGGTTGTCCTTTCGCCATGTTTCTTGTCTTTTTCTTGTTCTTCTTCTCTTGGTAGCTCGTAAACTGGAAGGCCATACAAACAGTTCACAATGGTCACAATCTGTTCCCGGGTCGCGGCACCAGCTGTGGTGTTGGAATTCCCACGTGAACTCTAGCTACAAATGTAGTTAGGACGTTCCCACAACAATACGTCTACTAGGATAGTAAACGATCGTTCGGGCGGACTTGAAGACCCCAGTTCTGCCCTTGCACCGGGACAAACTGGACCTTGTAAACTACTTATATAGGCCAACCAGTAAAAATAAGAACACGATACTAGCACGAGCAAAGCTAGCAGGTGCTTTGAATTCTCGTGGTCCCAACAGCGGAAGGGTACCAGGCACGGGTAAGCCTTTTACGAGATCACCGAGTGTTCAACACTCGGCTGGAAGAATAAAAGGGATGCAATACAAGCACTCCCAGTCGTGCAAATAGGCAACAATAAGCCGTCACGTAAAACCTCCCGATAGTAATTGGCCAATACACAAAGTCTCTTGGCCTTGCCGGATGAACCCTCGCTACAGAGCTTCGAGTTCACCGACAGGCATAACACACTCAAACAAGCTTGACCAGACGCTTACCTTGAAGCCGGACGTCGCTCTGTGTGCTTGAGTGGAAATTCTGTTCTGTATTTAAGCTTATTCTTTCGGGTCTATTCCTAATAAGAAGTCCTAATCAAGTATACAAATATCCAGTGAACAATGATCCGTTATGGATCTTCTTGCATGCCAAGCGTCGTCTGCACCGTCGCATGAGCATCTTTAACGGTCCGCGCCCTGTCCCAGACGGTGAACGTGCCTTCCAAGGGTCGCTGAGTCTTCCGCGAACTCATCCCAGCCGCCACTGAGGGTTCGTACCGTAGATGGTCCGCTGAATGCGAATCCGGCCAGTCCATTATTAATAATAAGGACAGCCTGGATTCAGTGACATATGCCCGTATCCAATACTCGTTGAACGTTCGGAGGTGACGCCGTCGAGTCCCTGGCACCTTGGCGTCTCCGTACATCACCTGACCGAGGGTTCGTCGCTTGAACATTTTGGGCGGTGTCACGTCTTTGTCGACGGGTGATAATCCGCAACTACGGAGAAATCACTACACCACACTCCGAAGACACGAATATCGTCATTCCATTATGTGGTGTTGCCAGTTCACCTAAACGGAAATCACTGGGGCGTCATCATTGTTAGACTGGCCTATCAGCAGGAAACGCCCAGCATCACACCGTACTATTACGAACCCTTGTGTGGGACGGAATTTCTAGCAACAATGGAAGCCATTTTTCAGGACACAATGGCTAAATTTTTACGGAACTGGCATCATGAGACGATGAAGTGTGGCTCAATGCGCCAACACAGCCAGATGGATCTTCATGCGGGGTGTTGTGTATCGCCCAAACATATGCAGTACTCAAGGATAGCACCGCTTTTGCTAACGCAACCGTCACACGAGACGATGTCGCCATCATGCGACTGCGTATCATGTGGATAATTTTGATGCAACCAGATGTGACCACGAAGTCAAATAAGCGAGCGAAAGCGGTAGAAGCGACCGGTCAGGAACTGTTTTCAGCGTTTAAAATATAATATGCATTCGTTTGTCGTCTTGACTTTGCTACGTAAACCTCCTGCTGCCTTTATCGCTTTTGTAATTCGTTTACAAAGCCTGATCCAGCAAAATACTGCAGCACTCCTCGAGCGCCACAGCATACGACACAACGTATCCGACGTCGTGAGCAGAAGCCCCGGTAGCAGCTGCTAGACGCATTGTACTTTGTTTTCTGCGTGCGAGTATAACAGCAATCTCCTCATGGATATCCATCAGCTTTAGCTGAAACTCGGAAAGTCGCTCGAGCTTTCCCCCCAGTAGCTCGATTTGCTGCAGTCGAGACCGTAGCAGCTCCTTGCACATCCGCTCCTTGTGGCGGGAATTGCGTCGGGGGACCTCGTCGCCAGTTGAATGCGTCCGGTCGGTGCTAGCTGAATCGTTCATGGAGCCCAAGTTGGCTTGGTCACTGCGAGTCTTTTTTTTCAAATAATGAATGAGCACTTATAATGTGAATTTTGTGAATCAGCGGAGTGGTAGCTTTGACAATAACGGTAATCTATCAGACACCGGATAATAGTTTACCGAGCTGTGTTGCTTTGACACATTTTTTATGTTGTTCCTTGTGTCATAAGGGGCAGATGTGTTGCCGTAAGAGCTGTCGTCTTGTCGCCGTTGTGTTGCAATAGCGTCGTTCCTTCTTGTTCGCTGGTTACAAAGTTCAACGTGCACCTCTCTTAGTCCACAGGTGTTCCGATAGTCGCATGTTCGTCATCATCATCGGCTTGCTGAATGTCCAGCAGTTTATGCCTTTGTGAAAACGCAGCGTCATACGATCACTGTAGTGAGGGCGGGTCTGCTAGTATAATCTGTTTTAGTCTTACAAATTCCCAGTGCAAACTACAGCTGTTTGGGGCGCATCGAGTCCATAAAAAGATGAAAAATAAGTTTAATTGTTTTTATCCCTCGCGAAAACATTTAAATATGTTTTTTGACCATCCGGCCAATGACAGTGTGCATTCGATACGAGCGCAAGAGTAGCATGTGCTTTTCTTTGACAAAGGATCACGTGGGAATCCTGAGCCCGGTGACTCCGGCTCGGCATTCGTGAGAATCGGAGGCGGCACCATCACTCATCATATGCAGTGGATGGCGAGTAAGTCATACGCCTCTAGGTCTAAAACAAATAATCTCGCGGAATATCATAGACTTCTCGTTGGCCTATGGCGCGCTCTGCATCTCAACTATCGGGGTCTCCACGTTGTCGAGGACAGCTTGCTCACCATCACTCACACGATCTACCGCCGGCTCCTTACCTTTGGGGCATTTTCGAGCAATACCAGGAGCTTGCTCACCGACTGAGTTTTCAATCGATAATGTTCGGACACGTCATCTATGAGAATTCGACAAGATCCGCGATGCCCTGGCGAACATCACCATGGACTCCAAGACCACTGACTACATGAGTCGGATTTCGCAGCTCTCCCAAGTGGTAGCTCTATTACCAGAAGATCTCAACCAATGGCTTGACGATCACCCGATCCCAGATACATGTACGGGCGGCAAGCGGACAATTCTGATGCATGTGCTAGCACCAATACTCGGTAGTTGGCAAGATTTGTTGGCCTTTGCTTAGGCCCTTGTTTAGTTAGAGAGCCGTGTTCTGTGCTTCCGAATGGGTTAGGGCTTTCTGCTTGCCTACATTTGTGTTTGCAGCTTTGATAATCTGTGCTGTGGTTATCCAAGTAAATTCTGTCTTCTTTCGCAGCTATTGACTGCGTCATTTATCAATTCCCCGCTGGAAGTACACTACAATATCGAGCAGCCGTGTGTGCTTTCTACTGCTGTAGGGGAAACGGCATCATAGGCGGACCTCACCAACCACTACTTGAACCTAAGTGCTATCTCTCATGTGCCGCGCGACCCCTGTCGCTGCCTAGCGCAAAGCACAGGTGCGAGCTTCCCGACCTTCCGGACTGGAATCCAAGCGACCAGTCTTGCAGGGTAAAAATTGCCTTTCATTTCCCAAGCACCATTGTTTTCTCACTAGAACACGTCTGGCTGGTGTTCTGAAAAACTGCATCCGGGAACGCGAACGAGCAAAACATATGCAGGAGCGCCGTAGCTCTTAGCCAATCCATTTGCTCAAATGATTCGGCACAGAACGCGTTCTCCACTTGAACAAGGGCCTTAGGGGTTAATGGTAACTCCAGAAGTTAATATTGTGATAATATCACCTGGTAGCAGGGGCTAATGCACCAAATACCATTTCATATTTTTGTGTATATATATACGACTGTAATAGTTCTATTTTGGATATTAATTATTAATAGTAGCTCAGTTTTCTAAAGTTAGCAGAATATTTTAATATTAACTCAGAATTTTGAAGAATATTAGATACTAGATGCTATCTGATAATATTTCTCACTAAAGTACGTTTCTTGCCACTACTGACCATTCTCAACCGGGCTGGTGCGGCCGCATGCGTCGAATATCGCCTTTTGATTGGCTTGTGGAGACAACCCTAAGTCTCCGACGCATGCGTCGAAAAACAAAAAAAGACGCTCGTGCGGCGGTTTGGCCGCATGCGTCGAATTGGCCGCACGAGATGCAATAGGGTACGCACCGAGCCCACCAATAAGAATGCCGTATTTCTTCGATTCTTACCGCATGGCAGACTTCAACAGCATTTGGACTCGAGATACCAGACCCACCTCGATTTGAGAGTAGAAAGCTCGTGACACTTCGCCGCGCTGAAGAGGATGAGTTCTGCACTGTAGTTTTACCGGCTATCGCAATGGTTTTAGCGGAGCAGGAATCGTTGCTCTTTGCTCTGCTACTCGTTTTATGAAGTGAAGTTGGCGGCTCGATTCTCCAGGTGCTACACGGCCGCTTGCTTAAGATAATCCAGGTGGTTTCTCGAGTGGTTAGGCGCTTCCAACGGCCGCACGGGCGTTCTCAACCAATGCGACCGCACGGGCGTTCTCAACCGATGCGACCGCACGGAGCATAATTGTGCGATGCGGTGCGTCCATGCCGGTTGAGAATGGGCCTGAGTGAGCCGAGGGCTAGCAAAAAACTCTTTCAGTCAGGTTCTAAAACAGCAGTAGTGATGACAGGCTTTAAAATTGACGAGTATTTGCTCTAGTATTTCACTGTTACACAGACAAAGCCCATCGAGAAAGAATACTGCAAACGGTTGCAGTTGTTTGAAGTCGATTGAGCGAAATCAAGGTATTTGTTCTTGCTCTCTGTTAGTAGCTTCGTCGGAACATATTATTATAACACTACTGAAACAGGCCAATTATCTTGTCCGGCCGTAGGGCAGATCGTATTGCTCGTCCGTAGTGCAGTGCCAGAAGTTCGTGCCGACTGATCTCCGAATATTACACCGAGATGGTCGACAGGATCTACGTGATCCTGCGCCGGAACGTCGACTTCGTGTCCGCTCCTATTTATTAAGCACACTCTGTTACCAGCCTCTTGCTAGTCCCTACCCTCACTTGTGCACTACCTGGCTAATTCTGTTGTGAGCGACTCGCGCACCAAGCTTGACGCGCTGTTTCCAGCTTCTTCGTTGCCCAGCTGGCACGCCAGCGCCCACTCCAACTTTCCGAAACACCCGCCGACCCAACCGACGCGCTGCACCCAGCTTCATCGTTGCGCCTGTCGATCGGCAGGTACTCCACATGCATTCCGCTTTCGATATGAGACCCTTCGTCATGGCTCCCGCCAATAGTCTTCATCGTTGGGCGCGGCGCCCCCACACACATCTCGTGCTTCATCTCGCTTCCGGCTGAGAACCCCTCGTTATGGCGTGCGCCAGTAGTCCCCCACCGATGGGCGCGGATCCCATGTACTTCCATCGCGTTTATCAGCAAGAACCCACAACAACGGTCCCCACCGATGGGTGCGGTGCCCATATACTTCGTTTCGCTTTCGGCAAGACCTCCACAACAGCGGCCTCCACCGCTGGGCGCGTCACCCAGACACTTCGTTTCACCATCGACAAGGCCCAGCCTTCGCCGATGAGCTCTCAACCTCCGGAAAGGCCCAGCCTTCAAACCGACGTTCGAGACCTCTCTCAACCTACGGCAAGGCCCAGCCTTCACCGAGGGTCATAACGTCCGTACACTTCACTTCCGCTTCCGGCAAGGCCCAGCCTACACCGCTTAGGGAACGGTACCCCCACCCACTCACACCGTTTCTGACGGACAACTTCATCGTCCGGCATCATGCCCTTCAGCTGCCGTCGTGGGCGGTGCCCACCTACTCACTCTCTTCATACGTACCCGCTTCGTCCGACACTCCACACCTCAGCAGCTGGCTCCAACCAGTGCTCACCTCCTCGTGATCAATTTCACTGCATGATCCATTACACTTCGGTGTTGCGGATCCGCAACATTACAGAGGTCGTGTCGTAATTTATTTTTCTTGCATTTTCAAAAGCACTACGAATCAAGATCTGCATATTGCATGAAGCAGATAGGTGGCTACATTGACATCACTGTTTTATAGTTCATTTGCGAATTTGCAGGCTCATGCGCAAATAAAGATGAAAAAACTGCTCAATATCGGCAGCAAGTCAGGTTTGTTGCCAAGTTTAGCCTAAGACATTCTGGAGGTAATATCTTTACAGCTATCGGTTTTTCAACAGCGACTACCAGCACGGCTCGGAGGCATCTGACAGCGGGGGATCCGACTTCGTGGCTTTTGAATCACCCTTGGTTAAGAAATCAAAGCGGAAAGCATGCGGCGACAGCAAAGGTAAGTGCTACCTTACCAAAATATCATGTTTATACATTGTCAAGATATATTCACATGTCAAATGATGACATGACCTGTGGTGCTATCAGGTCACGAATTCCCTGTCCTTCAGCAGCGCAAAAAACAAAAACAAGCACAAATGCGTACGTGCTTCGTTTAGTTTTAACCCCCCCAAAGCGAGCGGATTTCGTTGCGCCTATTTACCGAAACCCCATACACGTTATGGATAGTGGGTTACAATAGTAAGACCCAGCTATATTTTATCGTGTATTTAACAGAGTCGGTACAGCGCCCCACCCCTAGGGTCTTCATATCTCGATATCGTGTATCAGGTATACTAACATGTCTGCACTGTACGCGATAACGCTGATATCGTGTCCTGAGTGAACAAAGACAACACAACATTTGTACAAAAACACATCTAGCGGGGAGTGACGGGTCATATTTTTGTCGATATTTAGAGAATGATTCCACATGGCGATCTGCACAAAAAACATATATTCAAATCAAGTTATTTTTACAGCCGGAACATGTGCTCTGACGACGATCTCACTAGATGCCGTCATCGTTGGTGTGTGGCCGCCATCCCGAACGACCCTGAGAGGAAACACTTCCGATTTCAGCTCTAGACTGCGACTCCGAGTCGCTGGCATCAGAGCCACCGTCACTTGCAGCGCGTGCGGGCTTCCGGGCTCGAATTTTGCGCTTGCGTCCTGATTGAGGGATCATAGTCCCATTTTTCCAGTGTTTATGCCAGATATCCCCGCACGAAGTAGGTTCGCCTTTGCTGCAATGCTTCACCTTGTTGCAGAGGAATACGCGGGCGGCTAACTCGTGTCTTGATGTTGTTTTCAGCTTACATTCAGCACAGTAGAATGTCGTTTCCCCTCCTCGAGACGTGGCAGCGCCTTTTAGCACCGAACAAACCTTGCACGCACGCTGCCTACGCTTTCTCGTCTTATCGGAGTTTCCTTTGCGCCACTCGTCGGCCTGTACAGGCATGTGCGCCGCTCGAGCTTGTCGTGCCCGCGTTGGCGTCGCGTGATGCCCGCGGTGGCGAAGAAGCGGCACCCAATCTTCCGGTAGCAGCTGACAGAGCTGTAGATGAAGCGTCCTCAGAAAAGTCACCTGGGAAACCCTTGGCTTCCCGGTTGCCGCGCGATGGTAATTGTGCACGATGAAAGCATTGATGATAGCCATGTCTATCAGTCCCAGAAAGAGAGATTTGTAGTACTTCTTGTAGCGCCGAGCCAATTGCAGTGAATACCTAATAATACGTACAATACATGTTAAAACGATGACTTCAACGTGCATATACAGGATATGAATACTTGCCGTTGTAGACGTAACTGGTCGTGAACGTCGACTCCGCCCATGAAAGTCTGATAGTCTTTAACGATCCGTGGACACATCAACTCTGTCTGATCTCCAGCTACTGGATTCCTACGCACGATACGGTCTGGTACTGCACTTCCTCCAGCAGCAAGCAGATACACCGCTTGATTATCCCACCAACGGACGGCCTTGATCGATGGCACCTTTTGGAGGGTGGCTACGTCATACGTTCCTTTGACGATCTGTGCTGGTCGCTTCTTTGATTCCTTCCTGCCGTTTTTAGTCTTCTTTGGTAGAATTGCTTTGCACAGCCCCTTTCTGTTCGTCATTATTGTGCCCAAACTGTAGAAGTTCATGGTCAGCAGCTGCATAGCCAGCACGGCAGAGGTGTAAAACCTGTCGGTGACTATGAGACGTCGCTCAGTTGGTCCGTTGACGCCAAAGACTTGACGTAAGTTCCGTACGACTGCGGCAGGTCCCGATTTTTCATCACTGGGTGTGCTACTGTCTTGCATTTGTTGCTTTCCACAATAGACTTCAAACCTGTACAGTAATATACACAATAGTTCAAAAGGTTTTAGCACGCCGAAGACACGATAAGGTAACTTTGAAACCAAAAAAAAGAGCGTGCCTTCGGGCACGCTCTTTTCCTTACCTGATGCAGTATGCAGACTTGGAACAGCACAGCATAAAAAGCTTTGTGCCCCAGCGATGGGGCTTGTCCTTCATGAAGATTCTCATCTTGTGAACGGAGACGTGCACGGAAGCATCGCTTCGTCAAACGCCATTATTGGAGGTGGGATGAAACTGGCCTGAAATGTTTCTTGCAGCACGTCAATCACCGGGCGGAGTTTCCAAGCTCGATCGGTATGCGCTCTTGCGTCAGCATTGCCGCTAAAGTGGAGATTCCGCGAGATATGAAGATATGATAGAAGCGATCTCTAGTCATAAATGCGTTAAAACAGCCACGAGGAATAGCACCTTCATCTGAAGTCTTCCAATGGTTATCAAACCTCTCTTTGTTGGGAGCTATGGTTCTTGCAATAAGTAATCCAAGAAAAATAGCAATTTCTCGTCCTAAAATGTCCTTCGTGTTCAGCAGCTTAGTCTTTATGATATCCGGAGGTGAGACATGGAAATCAGGCCTTTTCAGCTTCCTATCTAGCTGCTTGGCGTGTAGACTCTCCACTCGCGCGTCCAGGTTCTCCATAAAGTAGTCGTTACTAGCACCCGCAATTCTTTCTAGTAAGTACGGCGGGACGAACTGAAAAAATGCACCAATTGGGGTCTCGGCAGCGCTCAACGCTGCAGCAGTTGGTCCATGTTCACCGCGAAATAGATCCGGATAGTCAATATTTGCCCAATCATCGCGACGCATGTCGTAGGGTTCATCCATGTATGGGTAAGGCGTCTGATTGTGCCACCCGTTCTCCTTCATGTCGGCTAAAACATCAGCCTTGAGGTTGCCACGTGCAATCTCGTGAACACCACCTACTGCTTCAAGTAGAGACGCATCAAATGGAAGCTCAGGTGGGACGACATCTTCATCTATAATGCTGGGATCAGGCTCAGCGAGCTCCAGCTCTTCATCATCGTCGTACACAGAGAATCCTTCCCCCTCCTCGTCCGAATCAAGACTTGCAAAGACATACTTGTCATCGCCGGGCGTTACAATGTTAGGATCGTCTGTTAAAAATATACATGATAGTTGTTATTATCATGTATGTGTATCATGTATACAAAGGAATTGTATATCGTGTACATACACGTTTGAACCTACCAGATAAAGACGAACAGGAAAACGCAGCGTTCGATGCCGCGTCCACGCGATCGCCGTCTGCGGACTGTTGCACATTTGTGGGGCTTTGCGGAGAGTCGTTAGAGTCATCTGACTCATCAGAAGACCCAAACCGTTCATACAGATTGCGCCTTGAAGTGGTTGTGTGGTGTAGGGATTTCCAGATTCGACCATACGCCGACCTACTTTAGGTCAAGAATCGGCTCGGTCTGATAACCCAGAGCTTAGGAGCCAAGGATCACGGTAAGTACTCGGCGATCTGTCCGGATATGCTATCCGGACAGCCGCTGAGCTCAACGGTCGCCGGAACTCAGCTGAAGGGTCGGTAGAGATCCGAAACGACTACATTTCATTAGATATTTGTATGAGAAGCATAGGATTAAATAGGGGAGCCGAAAGGGCTCCCAGAAGATAACAGAGCAGAATTTGCCTAGTCCAAGACACGTGTACACTTTTCCGGTAAGTCCCTGCATAGGGCTGGATTATGCCTGCCGTCAATACTCGAGAGGCATAGCTTGTAGGGTATTGACTGGTAGCGCCAAGAGATTAGGTCGGTCCGGGTAGGCCAAAGTCTCGCTACGCGCGAAAGAAAGTCCCGCATACTCAGCGGGCCGGTACGTCGGATAGCCCGGGTGCCGTAACACTTCTAGCTGAGCTGCCTCTGCGCTCGGTGACCTGTAAAAGCGCTCGCGCGCCGTCGTCCATCCTTTGGTGGAGGGCACAGGGTTGTGAACGAGCTCAGCCGAACCAAACTCGGCGGAGCCTCGGAAGTGTTCTGACTTGGTTAGTCGGAACCGAGTGGAAGCGAGCCACTCGTCTGTCCCGGAAGGGCCGGACCGCGAGGGGACCACCCTCTGCGCAGGCCATACAAACCGCCGACCTAACTCAGCGATTCGTTGTGGTTTGTGTAAGGAATCCACATCTGACCGTATTTGGGTGTTCTACTACACCACAACTGGTGCCGCGACCCGGGAACAGGAGTGTGTGCTTGTTTTTATAGGTGCCAGCTAACCAAGTTAAGAGGAAGAGAAGAGAAAGAGAAGAGTGAAGATGGTCAAGGGATCAGCAACTCCGAGCGACGGAAGCCCAGCGACGGCTGGAGGATCGCCTCTCGCGGGGTCGGACCCGGCGGATCAACGACTCATCGCCATGACGATGGAGGTGGGACGAACCGTCCAGTTCGACGAGGATGGCCAAGACCAGGAGAGCGAGAACGTAGATGCAAGTGAAGGAGAGTATGAAGAGAAGGCCGAGACCGCTGAGCTCGGAGAAACGAAGACTACCGCCGAGCTACTTGGCGAGGTGGAAGAGTTGACGCTGCAGGTGGGACGCATGGGAGCCCCACGTCCTGTCGAGCGCAACTTATCCGCCGAGATCGACGAAGGTGCGGACGATGAAGAAGATGAAGAAGAACATGGCGTTGCTCAAGGGGACCGTCCGCCCCTTATTCCGAAAGCGACGAGGAACGCCGATACGCCGAGCGCCAATAAAGTGTTAGCTCGACTCGGCGAGGAGATTAGAACGAGATCGGAATGGATGATGATGTTCGCGCCTGTAGCGATGGCGCAGGCGAAGTGGCCGATGTTGGGTCCCGAGTTAACTCAGCCGGTGCGTGCAGCCAACATCAACCAGTTGGTGGAAGAAACTGTGTTGCTGTTGAAGGCGATGGGCTATCGGTGCAACAGCCGACCAAACAGCCTCATCCTGTCCGACTGGAGTCTGACCCGTGGCGGAGCCGAACTCTGGCAATGGAAGAAGAAGCTGAGAGTGGCGTTTGGATTGGAGAAAGCCCCTGGTGGAACGAAGAAGGTGTACAGCCGAGTAGCCGAGTTCAAACCACTCGGCGAGGACCCGAGCAAGATTCCTTTGCCGAAAACGCCGGAGACGAAGAGACGTGAAGTGTTCCGCGCTACGCAAGGAACTCCGTACTTCGAAGACTCTCACATGCTGACTCCACTGAAGCTAAACCCGACTCAGCGAGCGCCGAGTCGTGGGCAGCGAAATGTAGGTCGTTACCGTGAATTGTATGACGCTGCAGATGAGGCTGAGGCTTACGAGGAGGATGAAGAAGACGACGACGCCTTCAACGTGAGAGGTAACCGTGAAGAAACCGTGAAGGACTACATCCGAAACTTGAGCTTTGACGCGACTGAAGAAGACTCGACACAGTACCTCGAAGTCCGAACCCACGCCTCGCTCGACAAAATCGCCGAGTTCGAAGGAAAGCGCTACCGCTCTGACGCGTCGCTCCAGTGGCTCAAGCGTTTCATCTACGAGATGAAGAGCACCCGGATGCCCCAAAGTGCATGGTGCGAGCCTTTCTCGCTATGCTTGGGACGCCCGGCGAAGAGTTGGTACAGGCAGCTGCCGAAGAAGACTCAGCGACGTTGGAAACTACTCAGCGAGGCGTTCCTGGATTATTATTGCTCACAGTTCGACCAATCCGCCCGCACTCGTTACTACTCGGCGAGACGTAACGTCAACGAACCGATCTGCGACTTCCTGATCCGACTCAACGGGTATGCTCGGACGGCCAAGATCCAGTACGAGAAGGGTGGCGCCGACGCAGCTGACCATGTCGAACACTTCTTGCTGCATTGTGGTGATGACGATGTGATGGATTTGATGTACCCCTTGCAGTTGGAAGACATCAGTAAGGTGGAACAGATAATCAATCGTCGGATCCTCGGCGAGAAGCGCAAGAAGCAACGTGACCGACTCGTGATCGCACGAGGCCGAGATGACAAGCGGAAGGATCAGAGCCGCCGAGATGAGAAGCGAAGTCGCAAGGAAGAAAACCGCGACCGCCGAGTCACTGTCGTTGACGCTGACTCCGACGGAGAGGAACTCATCGATCAGAACCCGCCGAGTCCGTACAACTCCGAAGACGAATGGGATGATGAGGACCAGTCCGGAGGACACGACTCAGCGGAAGACGAAGACTACATTGACGCCGGCGTTTCCAATGATAAAGGAAATACACCGGACCGCCGAGAGAACTCGGCGGGAGACCAGAAGGGCTCGAACCGAAGCTGGGGAAACTCAGCGAACCGACCTCCGCGACCGTACAACCAACGAGAACAGTCGAACCGTGGAGATGGATCACGCGACAACACCCAACGAGGACCTTGTGCAGCTTGTGGAAGAATGGGGCACTCAGCTCACTACTGTCGACGACGCTGCCAATTCTGCAGACAAGTCCATGAAGGCGGCCGGTGCGAGCTGTTTCGTCAAGATGAGAAGCTGGCTGCGTTCGTGAAGAACTCTGTCGACAAGTCGCAAGTGCCAGAAGACCTGCAAAACCTCTACGCGCCGAGTGATTTAAACTCGGCGGCCCGCCAACACTGACTGGGTTGGAATATGCCGGGCTGCCACAGTCAGCTGAACCTGCAGTTGAGGCGAACTTCTTGTTTGCCTTCGTAGGCGAAGCAGGACGGCCCGAGGGAAGAAGCAGGGATGGCAATTGGATGTGTGAAATCGACGGAATTGAACGTGAGCTCGGTGAGTTAGATGATAACAACCGAGCGATTGCAAGTGTAACTCGGCAGTCAGACCAAGCTGTGCATCGTACCAGGATAATGAAGCTGCTTCCGGGAGAACTACTGGGATGGTGGTCAGCACAGACGTTTGATCGTCGAGTTAGAATGAGAGCCCTCGTATTGGGTGCAGTGAACGACCGAAGGACCAAGATATTATTGGATACCGGAGCAAATGTCTCGGCGATAAGTGAGTACTTCGCGAGGAAACTGCGTCTCAAGAGAGTGGCCAGCAGAGATAAGCGAATTGACATACAATGAATAAGTAAAGACAGGATGGTGACAACGTCAAGAGCAGTGGTGAAGGTGACACTCGGCTGGGAAGTGGCATACGAGTTTGAAGTATGGATAATGCCTCATCATGCCGGAGTCGATTTGATTCTCGGCACCGACTTCATGATCCCAGCTGGAATCCGTCTGGATCTGTACAACTCGGCGGTAAAGCTACCCGATGAGATGGTGATCCCACTCATCCGATCAAGTAATGCACCGACCAAGACCGAGTTCGGACCAAATGTCCCATGTGGGCCACCAGACGGGTTGACGATCGAAAGTCGAATGACCGCTGAGTTCAAATTGCCCAGGCGACAACCCAGTGAGTCGACGCATGACTTGTGGGTGCGACGGACGAAGGGTTGGATTCCAACAGTTGTTTTTAATCGCCGAGGAAGACCAACCCATGTCACGTACGACCCAAGTCAGTCTGGTGCCCACCTCACTTTTATGTGATAAAATGGCAACCACACGGAGTACTGGCCAATGAGGGATATGACCGCGTGAACTCGGCGAAATACCGTGACTGGCAGATATTGGCATTTGAGTCGGCGATGGATAAAGATTTGCTGCAGAAAGAACAACGACTGTACGACGACTGGTTGTCACACCAGCCGCCAGCTGTGGAAAGACGAAAATACCCAACTCCGACGGCGGTGGAAAGACGACCTCCTCCAGTGGACAGTGGACCAGAATTAACATGCGCCGAACGCTGGAGAAGGATCGAAGCCGACGCTGAAGCCGGCGACTACGAGAAGCTTCGCGGTAACGCAGACGTCATATCGACTTCAGGAGTGACAAGGGGTGACCCGGCTATAAACTCAGCGTTCAAGCTGGAAGACGTCCGAGCGGACCGTACGTCGGCGCTACACGATGGCCAAGATGTCTCCTATCAGCTGTCCAAGTTTGAAGACGATGGCGCCATTTCTGACGTCAACACGAACTCAGCGATTGAAGGAACAAGTGAAGTAAGGGCCACGGAAGACGTGTCGGCGACTGAAGACTCAGCTATAACGGAAGGAGACCTTGAAGAACGCTCGGAACACGCCCTATGTGACGCTCAACCCGTTGCTGACAACCGAGCCAAGTTTGGAATAATTAGACCAAGTTCTGCAGCCGCGGTGAACTCAACGATGGGTACACCGGAAGCCTGCATTACCCAGTCGGCGGCGGTGGACTCGGCGTCAGGAGATCTAAACACTGAGAGCGCTTCGGACGTGGGCACAGCATGCGGTGAGGATGGCAGCTATACCGAAGACGCGTTTGCATGCACAGAAGTTAGTTCTGCCGTCACAACCAACTCAGCGGTTGATCACTCCGACGCGACCAAGGACTATGATAATCGGGGAGGTATTACTGCCTGAAGGAATAAAGCCGAACGACGACCCAGCTACGACGGACTCAGCGTTGGAGACTATGGAAACTACGACCCTGTCCGAAAGTGGTTAGACAATATGACGATGATACCATCTACCTCGGAGCCACGTTTGAGAACGCAGGAGTCAGATCGGACCATCGCAGTGAACTCAGCGAATACGGACCCTGGACACAGCCGACAACTATGAATTACCAGAGGTATTACTGGTGGAAGGTACTATAGCTGAGCATCGGAGTGACGAACTCAGCGGCGACGGTGCTCGACCCCGGCGGAATTGACTACGATTTAGGACACGATGAAGGTGACGAGTGCAACTCGACGAGAGACGCAACGGAAACTCTAAGACAACACTACTTGGCTATCGCTACGACCGAAGACGAGCAAGAGGATGATGTTGACGATAGTACGACCAACGCCTTTGAGCGTAGTGGAACAGATTTGGAATTGACGGACTACGCTCACGAGCTGGCCTTCCTTCCCGATCTTACTGAAGTTGAACCTACCGAACTCGACTATGGCGCTGCAAACGTCAAGTCGAGTAGTCATACGCCAGCACAGTCGGCTAAATTGGTGGCAGAGCTACAAAAGCACGAAGGGATAATGATTTCAAGTGGTAATGCCCTGCCGCCTCCAGCGTACGGAGCATTGTGCGACATCGACGTTCAAGGACACGCACCCATTAAGCAGAGAGCTCGGCGGACACCTCTCCGCCACTTGAGCAAACTTTACGAGTTGTTGAAGGGGCTGCTTCGAGCTGGGTTGATATCATTCTCGAGCAGCCCTTGGGCCTTGCCAGTGGTGATAGTGCTCAAGAAAAATGGTAGGGATATTCGACTATGCATTGACTATAAACTGGTTAATGCGGTTACGACACCGATGGAATACGCTATGCCATGGTTGATGACCTGCTTACCGAATTGGAAAGCTACTTGTGGTTTTGCTCGCTCGATGCTGCGAGTGGATTCTGGGCAGTCTTGATGACACGCCGAGCTCGGCAGATCTCAGCGTTCGTATGTGCACTTGGACACTTTGAATGGTTACGAATGCCATTTGGATTGAAGAATGCGCCTATGATTCACCAGCGACTAATCGACAACGCTCTATGGGGATACGTTCAACCAAAGGGAGGATGGCAACTGTTTGCCGAACGAATGGCTGTTGCTGAAGCCGAGTCGGGAACTCGGCGAGTTGAGCTCGACGGAGTCAGCGATTCAACGCAGAGTCAGCTGACGAAGTTTGAAGCTGACCACCAATCACAAGCTGACTGCGATCCGGTCCAAGACCTGGTCAATGGACCGGACGGCGACATGTTTGCTGATGGAGAGCCTGACCAGTCGTCCTTGATTCCGGTGTTCAAGCGGAGGTCGTTTGTCGATGATATCTGTTTTGGAGGGGAGACGTTCGACGCCTGCTTGGAGACACTCGACCGATTACTGGCCCGGTTCACAGAATGTCGAATTAGCATCAGCTTTACCAAGAGTATCTTTATCCAACCCAAGGTTGATTTCCTATCGCACGAGATTACGCCGAGTGGCATACGCGCTGATGCGAAGAAGATAGCCGCGATCGCCGAGCTCGCCTTCCCGAAATCGAAGAAGGGGATGCAAGCGCTCCTCGGTGCCCTCAACTATTACGGCCGATTCATCCAGAACTTGGCTGTTTACGGAGCAGTACTCTATCAGCTAAAGGATACGGACTTTGGCCCTGGGGGTGACCTGGCGTCAGCAAAAGCATCATTCGCCGAGCTCAAAAGACGGGTAGCAGAAGCTCCAATTCTGCGTCATTTCGACTCGGCGAAAGAAGTCCATATAATGTTGTACGCCAATGAGTGGGCACTGAGCAGTACGTTGATGCAACCACACGACGACAAGCTGCACCCAGTTCGCTTCTGCGGACGCGTACTTAAGGAAAATGAACTCGGCTATCATCCCGCTGAGAAAGAAGTAGTAGCGCTGTTACAATTGCTGAAAGTGTCCTACACACTATTGGCGGGAAAGACGCTACACGTCTACATCCGTTTCTCCACGCTGGAGTGGTTGTTTAAGTCAAAGTCGCTGTACGGCCGCGAAGTCAGTTTCGCAGTTATGTTGTCGCCCTACAATTTGAAGGTGAAACAAGTACGTGAGCGAGATGTAGACTTCGCCCAGTTGCTCCAGGCGTCGATAACCCCGTTTATCGGACTCGACGATTCCTTGAAGCACCTGGCACCTCCCTCCAAGAACTCGGCGACAGTTCGAATGGACCCAGCGCTGCTATATGCCCGAATACCAGCTGACTTTGCAGGATGCTTGCTGTCATTTGATGGATCAGCGAAGACGGCTAAATACGGCGGGTATGGCAGTTGCTCGTGGATACTGTGGCGCCTTCCGAATTGGGACATTGAGATTGCTGCGAGTGCGTACCTGTCCGTCACACCAAGTCCACATCCCCGAAGTACACCGGTATGGAACATTGAGAGTCTTGGGCGG
>NW_003303741.1:2354491-2449916 GCF_000142945.1 Phytophthora infestans T30-4
GCCTAGTCATCCAGCAATCCATGGGGGTGATAGCATGCAAGAAGGACACGTTGCAAGTGGAACTAGCCCGGCACAAGGATCTCACGAAACAACTCAACTCGGTCCGGTATCGACACATAGCGCGACACTATAACGCAGCGGCTGATTCTCTCGCTACAGAAGCACTGGAAGCTAAAGCCGGACGAGTAATTCTTGGGACGGATAGGAAAGCAGAGCTGAGAATGATTAACCGCGTAGCCGAAGAACTGTACGCCACAGACAACCCAGCGGAAACACCGATTGTCACGGCAGTCACTCGTAGCCGAGTACGCCGAGTTCACTTTGAGGACGAGCTGGATGAAGACTCGGCTAGAGCAAGAGGAGGAAGTCAGGATCATGAAGCCATGTCTACCAATCCTGGAGAATCCGCGTTTGAAAGCAGTGGAGATGAATTCGAACAAGTCAGCAGGGCGTCGACTCGGCGGATTAACCACACGACCCCGAATGTCGAAACAGGGTCGCAGATGGAGTCAGCCCAGACAGCTCAGAATGCCAACGACATTGATCCAGTGACGGTACAGACTGAGCGGAGACGACGAGTCGCGAAGGTACAAGATGAAGAACTCAGGTGGGCCGATCTAAAGGCGTACCTGAGAGGTGAATTGGAGGACCTTACACACCGTCGAGCTCAGAATGCCGGCAAAGTCGCAGAAGTCTTTGTACTCAGCGAAGACGGCCTGTTATACCGCCGAGATGAAGCCCGCCGACTAGGCGAACTCGGCGAACCGAACCTCTCATTGAGATTGGTGATTCCGTCAACTATGGTCGACGAGATACTTCATAACTGTCACAACTCGATCGAAGGGGGTCATCAAGGCATCGTCAGAACGTATCACCGAGTCAAAGCCGACTACTACTGGATTGGTCTTTACGCCGACGTGGTGAAACATGTTAGAGCCTGCGAGGACTGCAATACTAGTAAGAGCAAGCCACAGTTGAGAGGTTATTCGCCGGGAAATGTGGTGTCAGACCATCCATTCCAAGTCGTGTCAATGGATTTCGTGATTCCCCTTCCTCGAACTCAGCGGGGCAATACTGCACTGCTGCTGTTCCAGTACCACTTCACGGGGTTCGTTATCGCTAAGGCTATGAATGACACCGGAGCACTCGAAGTGGCCAAGGTGTTTGAGGAGTGCGTCTTCAGGCAGTTCGGGGCTCCGTCTCTGATACGGCACGACCGAGATCCAAGGTTTATGAGTGAAGTGTTCCAAAGGTTCTCCGAGATGATGCAGTCGAGATCAAGAGCTACGCTGAGTTACCGACCACAAGCTAACGGTCAACATGAAAAGGTCAGTCAAGACAATTGGTTCAGACTATACGGGTCTACGTAGAAGACCCACTTCAGCCGACTGGGATGACATCGCCGAGAAGATGGTACACGCTATCCACAATTCAGAAATTCATTCGCCAAAACCCTTTCTATCTGGTGCATGGTTGGGACGCCAAGTCTACACTCAAGGCTATGACGAGTTCAATACGACGTGGACAGGGACGCCCAGTCAACTCGGCGGACGCAGTCGAGTGGCGCCGAGAAGCGAACAGACAACGAGAAGTGGCACTTCGATTAGCCGCTGAGTTACAAGTGCGAGAGAAAGCACGACGAGCTCGAGAGCACAACGAAGCGTTGAGCAAGAAGGAGAAAAGATCCATTCCCAACACAGCAGATGACGAAGATGAAGTTGCAGAACCAGGCGATGAATCCACCAAATCCTTGTTCAAAGAAGGAGATCAAGTCGGGTTGTTTATGGAGCGAGTCAAGTCGGGCCTGACCAAGAAGTTAGCCCACCGATGGCATGGACCATTCAGGGTGAAGAGGAAGGTGGAAGAATTCGCCTATGAATTGGAGTTACCCGACAAGAGTGGATATAGGTTCTACCCAGTGGTCCATGTATCACGTCTGAAGGCAGTCACCGAACTCGGCGGAAGACCAAAGACGAGGCTAATCGCCGACCTCGAAGAGACTCAGCGATTTGACTTTGACGAAGAATTACTGCCTGAAGACAGCTGGGAGCCAGACACAGGTACGAACCAGTATGAAGTCGAAGCAATTTTCGACGATGAGCTACCATTATCCACAAGTACGTCACGATCACAACGGAAGTTTAAAGTTAAGTGGGTCGGCTACGATGAGCCTACTTGGGAACCACTGTCGAATTTGTCATGTGGGGGTCTCCTGTTTGACTATCTACGACAGAAGAAGCGCGAAAACCGTCTGCAAATGGTGCAAGTTGCAGATGAGGATTAACAGCTATTGCACCAAAAGTTACACCAACTCAGCGGACGACACAGGCCGAGCTGAGACGGAATGCTACTGTGTCGAAACTACATATACTGAATAATTACGAAATGAAGTCCTGAACGATACCTACGGGACGCCCAGTCAAAGGAAGAAAACTAAAAGGTCGGCGATCCGGATTCCAAGTGAGTTGAACCCGACGGAGACAACTGGGAAGAGCTCAGCGGACTCGACGATTGGGGGCGTGGCGTCGTAGCAGACGTCATCCCTTGGGAACTTGCGGAAGGAGATGCAACATTCGCAGCCGTGGCAAGAAGTATCATCGCCGAGCTAGCCAACGAAGCTGACGCCGAACCAGGTGCCTCAGGACCCGACGCGGCGGAAGTGGGCTGAGGATCCGTTCCACTGGGGAGTGGGGTGCCGAACGGAGACATACTCGGAGACGCGCCTCGGAGATTGGGAGAACCCAACCCATCGTCCGCCGAGTCGTCATCAGACGCACTCTCGCCATCTGAGCCGAGCTCACCGATCGAAGACCCAGTGAAGATATGGATGCCTTGACGATTCAGCCGAGTTGGAGCACCCGGGGCATAGGCAGGAGGCGCTTGTTCAGCAAGATCGAAATCTTCTTCAATCGCGTCGTCAACAACCTGAGGATCCATACCGCGCGGAGCGAAAACCAAGAAGTCCACGTTCCGAGCGCGGAAGCAAGTATTGTACGGATGGACCGCCGGGTCAGTAAGCCACCAAGCTCGCCAGGGCTCGGCTAGATCCACATCGGGAGCACACTGGACCCAGTCTCTCCCGGAAGGAACCCACGAAAGGTTAACGGGAGAGAAATGGGGAACGGACGGATCAAAATAAACCTCTGCGTCCACCAGTGGAGCAGGTTCATCGCCGAGCTTCTGAGTGACCGCCGAGTAAAGCTGGTCGTAGACAGCAACAACCAAAGATCGCAAGGTGTCACTACGACGTTTGCGCTCGCGCTTGTACACCAGCCACAGTTCGTATACCTCAGCAAGCTGGGCGGGCGTGGCAGCCGGGTTGACGTCAGGATGGAGACCCATTAACACACTCGACTCGACAATCCAATGACGACGCTCATAGAGACCTACGAAGTAACGAGTCATTTGGCCATCTGTCTGGATGGGCCTCCCCGCCGAGTCCAAGGGACTGTCGCCACGAAGCTTCACCCACATATCTCCAAGAACTTGCATCAAAGTTCGAGGCCGGGTTTGAGAAGCCAAACATCGCCGAGCTTCCTCCAGTATCGACGGAGAAAAGAAGAAAGGAAGCTCAGGGAGCATCCGCCGAAGACGCTGACAAGGACGGCTCGGGTCGAAAACGGCCATGAAAGCTCGAATGCCGTCAAGAGAACACGGCGTAGGCGGAACACGACTCTTGCCCCCTACGAGCTCCATCTGCACCCCTCCGCTCAGTGTATCCAATAATGCATTCCAACAACGAGTTGAGCCGAAATGCATGAATGGTACCTCGCGGAGTTGAGCCATGTGAAGAGTCAGGCGACAATCCTTGGACACCGCTTGCGAGGCCCGAGTCCGTAACGTCGCCAGCGGGAGTGTGAGAGCGCTGGGAAGTGCGACCACAGCCGGACGTGAAGCAGTCGAACTCGGCTGAGAGAGAATCGATATAACCGGGAGCCTACTCGGCGAAGGAGCAGCCGGAATGGACTGAGCCGGAGCTGGATCAGGAGTCGACGGAAGCTGCCGATGCTTGTGGTGTCGGTGCGTCTTGTGATGCTTCTTGTGCTTCTTGTGCTTCTTGGATCGCTTCGACCGATGACCGGTAGGACTCGACGAGGCACGACGTTTGCGATGCTGCTGCTTCCCCGAAGCCGGCGCAGAGGCAGAACTCGTCCCGTCACCAGAATCCTTCGATGAAGGCCGCGAGGAGTGGCGATCACTCGACGGCAAGGACTCATCGTTCATCTCGTCGTCAGAACCGAAGATCGCCGCATGAAGACTTCTCGCTTGGACAGAACGACGAGCATCTGCGGTCGCTGAGTCGGAACCTGAAGGACTGCCAGCCGAGTTCTCTGATAAGGAAATGGGATCCAAGAGCGACCCAGCGGCAGGATTCGTCGAGCCGGTGGACAGTACAGAACCATCACCAGGCCCTAACACCTCGTCGTCAGACGCGTCGAGATCCTCAAGCAGCTGAGCAGTCACAGTGCGGGCGGTCGCAGCAGATCTCCGGATAGGGCGCCCAGATGGGGACGTCAACACGGCCGTGGTCACAGGGAGAGACGGTCTGAGGACACTCACGGCCGGAGTCACTAAGTCAGTCGGCCAGGTGGATACGCTCAGACCCCGAGAGGGCGACTGGGAGCGTCCAACCACCGTTAGCACGACGCTGAGTGGTGCGCTCGACTGGGGCAACCCAGCGGAGATGGGCGAAGTCGAGCCTGGGGCACACACGCTCGTAGCCGGGACAGGCAGTAAAGCCACGACATCGGATGAAGATATCGGCGGTGGGCGAATAGCCGCGACTGACGAAGTCACCGGAGGACCAGAAGACGAAGAACCCGCCGAAGTCGTCGAAGCAACTACAGGAACGGTGTCGGCGGGCGGCTCAGGCAACTCAAACTCAAACTCAGCTTCGCTCGAAGCGTCATTGTCGTCTTCGGAGCGAGCAGAGACAGCGGGCTGAGTAGCAGAACTCAGCTGAAGGTGACGAACCTTCTTTCGCCGAGTCCGACGACGGGACTTTCCAGAGCGAGGCCTTCCTCCATCGGATACAGTAGCTTGAAGTGAACTTGAGTGCAAAAGGGTACTGATAGCCTCGTGTCCATCCTCGCCGGGGAGTGGACAAGCGTACGGTTGAGGCGGATGCGGCGCCGGTGCACGATGACGAGGACCTGCAGCAGTGGGAGACTTGGGGTTGGCATAGCGCCGAAGCCGCTGAGTCGAGGTCAAGTTTGCCAAAGGCGTACGGTGAAGCTGAGCAAGAGTCGGCTCAGCCTGGGTTGTTACCGCCGCTGAGCTGACTGAAGCCGCAGCCGAGTCTGCCAATGAAGTCGCCGAAGACGCTTGACTAGCTGAGGGAACCACACTAGTACCAATAATGGAACTCGCCACTGGAGCATCTCGGCGAGGATGGACAATCAACTCCAACCGCCGAGTTTCACCAGCGGGGATGTTGAGAACCTCAGGAAAGCGAGACTCCAAGACACGACACAGCCGGGCGTTGAGGAGAAGGTCGGACGGATCAAGCCCAGGAACTTGCAAGCCACCGCCAGCAGCAGCAGCCATGTGAGGGTCGTGCATCGGAATAATGCCATTCCGACGGATGAGCCGCTTCTGTCGCAAGATCACCGCTCGCTGCTCAGCGATCACCGACTGAGCGTGCCGCAAAGGTTGAGTGCCTGTGGAGCTGTACAACCGCACCGACTCCTGCAGCTGTTCGAAGTGCTTGGAAGCAATGCCCTGAAGGGTGACGAACGCCGCATCCCTCTCAGAAACGGATCGGAGAAGGACGTCGATCTCGGCGTCTCGATCCAAGACTTGCTGATGATGGAGCTGGGTCTGACCCAACGCAGCGTCAACCTTGCTCTGCTCAGCTGCGATGGCCCGAGCAAGTTTTTCCTCACTCAGAGCTACAGCCTTCCGCAGTGACGCGAGGAGATTAGCCGATTGCGTGGCAGCAGCCTCCAATCGAGACACTTGCTGTTGAGCCGACGAGAGCTGAGTTGACAAGTCGACATTGCTGAGAGCAAGCGAGTCCAGTCGCCGAGTCAGTGCGCGGTTCTCCTCCTGAGCAGCTTGATTGTCAGCTCGGAGATCGCCGATGATCTTTGGATAATCAAGAGCGGCGTAGTTGCCTTTCAAGATATCCAACAGTTCCCCCGCGGAAGCAGCATGCAAAATCGCTCGCCGCTGCACGGGATCGGAGGGCTCCACGGAACGAGTAAATCCGTAAGCCATGAGCCTCGCCAAGAAGGTCAATTCTTCTCGGCGATCATGCCCTTGCTCGTTAATTCTGGCCATAAGGGAGTCAAGACTCACTGGAGCAGCCGAGCTTGGCTGATTGGTGGCGCCCGAAGTGGTGTCGCCCGGCAAGCTCGGTGGACCAGGAAGGCGCACGCGAGAAGACTCTGCCGACTCCGCGTCAGACTCATGGGAAGTTGTCAGGTCAACCAGCCCAGCTTCATGCCGGTCGCTGACCCCACGAGTACCGACGGGTCGAGGAATCGACTCAGCTGGCACGCCTTCACCTCGACGAGGAGTTGGAGAAGAAGGATGGTGCCAAGGGGTGTGCTGGAACAACATGCGAAGAGTAAGGAGCTGCCAAGTGAGTGACAGCGGAAGCAACGAACGTACCAAAGAAGGTGGTGGGGAGCCGCGAGACGTCATCAGCCGAGTACGGACCAACGGTGGCAGAACAAAATGAAGGATTAAGACACTCACCAGCTCGGCTCGTATCATAACCGGGGCAGTTGTGGTGTAGGGATTTCCAGATTCGACCATACGCCGACCTACTTTAGGTCAAGAATCGGCTCGGTCTGATAACCTAGAGCTTAGGAACAAAGGATCACGGTAAGTACTCGGCGATCTGTCCGGATATGCTATCCGGACAGCCGCTGAGCTGAACGGTCGCCGGAACTCAGCTGAAGGGTCGGTAGAGATCCGAAACGACTACATTTCATTAGATATTTGTATGAGAAGCATAGGATTAAATAGGGGGAGCCGAAAGGGCTCCCAGAAGATAACAGAGCAAAATTTTCCTAGTCCAAGACACGTGTACACTTTTCCGGTAAGTACCTGCATAGGGCTGGATTATGCCTGCCGTCAATACTCGAGAGGCATAGCTTGTAGGGTATTGACTGGTAGCGCCAAGAGATTAGGTCGGTCCGGGTAGGACAAAGTCTCGCTACGCGCGAAAGAAAGTCCCGCATACTCAGCGGGCCGGTACGTCGGATAGCCCGGGTGCCGTAACACTTCTAGCTGAGCTGCCTCTGCGCTCGGTGACCTGTAAAAGCGCTCGCACGCCGTCGTCCATCCTTTGGTGGAGGGCACAGGGTTGTGAACGAGCTCAGCCGAACCAAACTCGGCGGAGCCTCGGAAGTGATCTGACTTGGTTAGTCGGAACCGGGTGGAAGCGAGCCACTCGTCTGTCCCGGAAGGGCCGGACCGCGAGGGGACCACCCTCTGCGCAGGCCATACAAACCGCCGACCTAACTCGGCGATTCGTTGTGGTTTGTGTAAGGAATCCACATCTGACGATATTTGTGTGTTCTACTACACCACAGTTGGCACAGCTGGAAAAATACAACGTTGAAAAGAGCTAGCTACAACACCTTCGAATTGTATGGATGGCACAGTAAACGTACCGGGTGTGTCTGGACTTGACGAAAATAAAGCATCGATATCGTCGTCAGCTTCATGCGGCGAAGTAGTAATTAGCGGTGCACTGGAGTGAGATTGCATTGGAGAGCTGGGGTGCGTCTGTTGTCGTACTGGGGTGGTTGAGAGTGGCTCTTCACGCA
Organism: Phytophthora infestans T30-4; assembly: GCF_000142945.1. Classification (NCBI taxonomy): domain Eukaryota; phylum Oomycota; class Peronosporomycetes; order Peronosporales; family Peronosporaceae; genus Phytophthora; species Phytophthora infestans. The sequence continues at coordinate 2,362,273 of NW_003303741.1, forward strand.
CTGTACTAACTGCATAATACACGATAGTGTTAGACAGGTACGGTGTAATGTACAGGCGCTGTAAAATATACCTGTTGGAGGTGTAGTAGCGTCATCAGGTGGAGTGGCTCCATCGTCTTGCCTCGAGGATGCGTGTGTGGCGTTGTCGGTCTGTCGTTCATCTTCCTTTTGCCTCGCAAGCTCATCTATACACGCGTCAACGGTTAGGCTCAAGTTTTCTATACATCATTAGAATAAACAACTGACCAAGGTCTAGTCGATCCAAATACGACATCAGCTCCTTCTCCCCTACAAAGAAGTCTATTCCGCGGACGTCTGTCTTGCTTTTACCGGGCTTCAGATAGGTGTGGTCATTTGAGAGGCCTGTAGGAGGCTTGGAAGACCAGCCTTCTTGCCGTAGTTCCTTCCACCGGGCCCGAAAACCCGACATCTGACTGGGAGCGGTGAAATGAGCGCCAAAATGAGTGGCGTTGAAAATCCCTGCAGTTTCTTATATTGATTTGGCGTGAACCACATATCGCTGAGTTTCCTCTAAATTTTTATTTTATGAAAAATTGTGCAATGCACCGCCTGCGCACACCGCACCAGGAAGGATGGGGATCAGGCTTCACATACCTATCCCTCTTTGGCTTAGCGTTTGTATGACCGTATACAAAAACAAGGTGAAAAACTAGCAGATCATTCATGCACCATTTATCGTGTATTATACAGGATAAGCCCTCCCTACGAAACGTGTATAATACAGGCCGTCGCTCTGGGGGGGGGTTAAAATGAAAGAATAAATTTAAAGGTAGCCAATACTGACACGCGTTTGAATACAGACGTACAACCCAAGAAAGCTTCTCAACGCAACCAGACTCGTAGGTGCTCATGAATTCAAGTATGCGCTGAGTACACTTATAATTTACGTTATTTGTCTAGGCTTAGCGAAATACAGGCGCTCCAAGTATCAAGATGCACGAAAAAGCGCATGACCAATGGACGGGACGCTTTTCTACACACCGCTGAAGTTTTCGCCGGTCGAAAGATGTTCAGCGAGAGTTTGACAGTTATCTGCAAAGGAACTTTTTGCACTACCGTATCCGGACATCTACAAAACAAGCTCGAGCAAAAATTCAAGGTATGCATAACTAATTAACTTGCATATTGATTTGCTTACATTTTCTATAGACAGACCCCAGATGCAAAAATGGACGTATGTAAGGTTTCAAGTTCCAGAAGACAAATTAGTAAAACAGAGGAAGCACTTGAAGAGCGCCTGGCACAGCATAGCGGTAGCGGGGACAGTGGCTGAAATGTTCGTACACATAAAGCCTACAAGATGTGACAAGAACATCTTAGCACCAAGCGTTATGCCTTACTCTAACAATCACAGCTTCATAACATTTTTTTGGTTAAATGGTAATCGGCTTGGAGTAGGCATGTCTAGCTGCTAGAGCTGTCGGCAAGCTTTGCCGACTCTTAAGCTGAGTAGCACAGCGTAGAAACTGCGATTTTAGTGACGTGCAAATACCGCGTCCGATTATGGTTTTTAAAAAGTCAATCAGCGATGCTGCTGCGTTTCACTAGTTTGAAATCAGTCAACACGCAGCTTGTGCGGCACATGCGTGACCAATAGCGTGTTGGTCACGTGCATCCTAATTAGGGTGGCACAGAACTGGCCAATTGCGCCTTCGCCACGGTCGTCCACGCCACGGGCAGCTCGGAGCTGGACAATAGCGTGTTCACCACGGTCGTACACACCCCAGGCAGTTAGAGCGGCATGGAAGCTGAGCTTGCGATTCGCAGGTGCGTGGATGTCTTCGCAATATTACATGTTAAATGACGAATTCTAGTGTTATTCATCGGCAACATCATACCCATAGTGTTGGTGATGTGCAACACCGTAGTGTTGCACTAATCAGTGCCAGCTTCGTCCAGATCGTGCGTCTCATAAACCTGCAACAGGTGACGCTAGATTAATGCGCTCAGCAGTGCCAACACACCACACCAACCTTGCCGTCACACTCACAATCGTTCCGGACCCGGTTGGAGATCGCACGTAAAAATATTATCTAATATTTTCTTTTTAAAAATGGTAATATTAAATTTCAGCTTAATATTAGTTAAAACGATATTATATTTTTCAAAGATTTCGCTCTATCGACTTCAAACAACTGCAACCGTTTGCAGTTTTCCATCTCGATCGGCTTTGACTGTGTCACAGTGAAATACTAGGGCAAATACTCGTCAGTTTTAAAGCCTGCCATCACTGCTGCTGCTCTAAAGCTTGACCGAAAAAGTTCTTTGGTGAGCCCTCGGTTCACAGAGGGTAAGGAGGCAAGAAACCTAATTAAGTGGGAAAATATTATTAATATCATCTAGTATCTAATATTTTTCAAATTAATAACCCCCAGCAAACGTACTTGCTGGTCTCGCGAGTGACCACGCGTCATGGATTGATCGCAATGGCTCCAATAACAGCAAAACTTGCGGCATGGTCAAGCCGCCTATATACGCATTACAAGAAGAAGAACGACTCCAACATCTTAGCGACATTACGTTAGCGGGGTTTCACCTGCCAGTGACCGCCAACGTGATCGATTCTTCGATGCAGTAGTCGTCAACCCCAAACTGGAAGCCTAACTCGCCATCACTTTGCATTAACACAAATGTAAGCAACAACAGCCATCACGCTTCGACGGAGAAAGCGAGGCTCCAACGAGAGAGCGAAATTTCCGAGAGAGCGAAAAGCACCTTCTGAAATTGTGTGTGCACTCTACACAACTCACAGGTTGCTCGATTGTGGAAAAAGCCCTTTTTGGGTGAAGCATAAATCACCCAGAAATGTTGTTCGATTACAAAGAAAAACCAATAAGGCATATGATAGTTCTTCGAACTACAAATAACCATTAGCTCCTAGACGGACTATTGTAAAACTTACTGCCTAAAAACAACAGTGTTAGGTAAATCAGTGCGCTGAGATGAGAAACATACTTGAAGTACTTTGCTTTTCAGGACCGGAGAAGTGAAATGTTGCTCAATTAAGTACGAAGTCACAAACTCTTTTTTTTAAATGATAGTTTTAAAATAGAGCATCATTAAATGATTTTGTGCATTTCGCATCGCCATCTCACCATTTTGATGAGACCCGGACGTCCTTGTTGAAACTTGAGCACTTGATCACTTTTCGTTTCAATCGGTTATTATGCGTGACTCGGTCTCCACCACTACTGCTGCCTTTTGCAGCGGGATGGTAGGCGGTGCCGCCCTATTGGCTGCCTTTCAGCACATTGCGCGTCGTAGAGCGCTCGAATCCACTCACCGACTGGACGTTCAAGACCCAGGAGCCATCCGCCACCCAGCCGCAGCGCTTACGGACCTTCTGGTGCGTTACCACGAGAATCTCCAACGTCGTGACCCTCACCGAGGCGAACAGGGCAACTCTTCATACCCCGTTCGCTCCAAGGTGAAACCCGGAGAATTGCGAGCCCAGCTACCTGCTGCATGCCCCGAAGACCCGCAGAGCTACGCAGACATCTTCTGCGATGTGGAGGAGCTCATCTTCCCTGCGCTCACACACTGGGCATCGCCCAATTTTCATGCCTACTTCAAGATCTGTGGCAGTGACCCCAGTGTGCTAGCCGACTATTTGTGCTCGTCACTGGACGTCGTCGGCTTCTCGTGGGTCTCGGCACCAGCGGCCACGGAACTCGAGCAAGTGGTATGTGACTGGATGGCCAAACTACTGGGACTACCCGAGTGTTTCCTCACGAGTTCTCCTGGAGGTGGTGTTATTCAAGGATCAGCGAGTGAGTCGGCACTGTGCGCACTCATTGCAGCGCGCCATGCAGCGTTGGAGGGATTGGAAGGCGCAGCACGCGAGGAAAAGGCAGCTAAGCTGGTCATGTACGTGTCGGATCAAACGCACGCTATTGCAGAAAAAGGATGCATGGTGCTGGATATTCCGCATCTTCGAGTTGTCCCCACGATTCGAGGCAAGGCTGATTCCGACAACTATGGGCTGGCACCTGATGATGTGGCTCAAGCCATGGCGGAAGATCGATCAAAAGGTTTGGTGCCATTCTGCTTGATGCCTACACTTGGCACCACTTCCACTACTGCAGTCGATCCGCTGCGGGAGCTGATCTCTGTTGCGCGAGAGCAGCCTGAGCATGTGTGGGTTCATTTGGATGGAGCTTATGGGGGAGCTGCTGCGGTATGCCCCGAGTACCAGTATTGGTTGGATGGCGTAGAAGGCTGTGACTCCGTTTGCATCAATACGCACAAGTGGCTGCTCGTAAGTTTCGACGCGAGTCTGTTGTGGGTGAAGGACCGCCGTCCTCTCGTTCGTGCTCTTGCTTTAAATCCGGAGTATCTCAAGAACGACTTCACAGAGTCTACTCCGAGCTACAAAGACTGGCAGGTGCCACTCGGTCGTCGTTTTCGAGCGCTCAAGCTCTGGTTTACCTTCCGTCGATTCGGAGCAACTGGTCTACGGGAGCACATTCGTCGGTCGGTTTCACTAGCCCAGCATGCTGAAGAACTACTGGAGAAGGATGGGCGCTTCAAGCTCTTTGTGCGAGCGCGCATGGGCCTCGTGTGCTTCTATGTGACATTCGGTGGTCGCGAAATGAACGAAGCATTGCTTCGACGCGTGAATGAATCTGGCAAGGTGTTCCTCATTCACTCGGTTGTGGACGATGTGCACTTCTTGCGTCTGGCGATCGGTGGTCTTGAGGTGAATACTTGGCACATAAAGAACGTGGTGAACGTGCTCTCGAATGCTCTTACCGAGCTGATCGATGAAGACCCGAAGTGGCAGTGTCTCTACAATACGCCGAATTTGGACATGTAGATGTTTGGTACTGTATCCGACTTTCTACGGAGTAGCACTTTCCCACTGGTGCGAAAGAGGTCTTTCATAGAAGTCCATTTAGAAAGTTTCGAGATACAGTACTGCACCCCGTTTTTCGCGGGGGTGGACCATATAGGATTTGCAAATACTGTAAACCATATTGTTGCATTCTTTATCGTCCAAGTTCTTTTAGATTCAGGACCATTATTAATACATCCGGAAGTTTATCAAAGGTCCGAGGGCGCGAAAACGGGGTGTATTAGTACTGTACAAGAAATCAACACACTTATTCTAACAATGGGTGCCTTCCAAAACCTACATAAAACAGTTTAATCACGCTTTGTTTAATACTACTACACCATTGCCCGACCAAGTTGAGAATAGTTTCAGCCAAAACGATACTGTATTTTTTCCGGTTTCCCAAAAATGTAGTTAGCAGCCAAAAATCAAGGTCCAAAGCGAGATTGATTTCATGCAAAGCGATCCAGCCGACGTGCAGCCAAAATTCGACGTGTTCGCGCGCGCGCGAAATCTTGGCGCGAAGCCTCGGCTCGAGGGCGCTTTAGGAGCTCACTTCTAATCCTGCCTTGTCCAGCAAAGATGCCCTCCCAAGCCTCCCTCCCCAAGCACTCCGCGGCCGAGAAACTTCGTGTCCTCGACGCCTGCCGCGCTGGAAGGACCGACTGGCTCACGGTAGCCAAGAACAACGGCATCTCCCGGCCGTTGCGTACCGCATCGTTGACACCGGCCGTGTCAACAATCTCCCCCGTGGTGGCGCTCGTCTTGGCTCAACCAAGGTTACTCCGCTGGTGAAAGAGCAGTTGGAGGAGTACTTGAACGAGAACTGCACGTTCACCATGGAGACCAAGCGCGGCATGCTCGCGCTGGACTTGGGCTTGGCCATCTCCACGTCCACGATCAGCCGTCACTTGCTGGGGATGCTGTACACGGTGAAGCAGACCCGCGTGAAGCCGACAACCTGCAACAGCATCACGAACAAGACGAAGCGTAAGGAGTTTGCAATCCAGTTGAAGCAGCACCAGCGCCAAGGTAACCTCATTGTGTACTTCGATGAAGCTAACTTTAATGTGTACTGTAAGCGCGGCTGAGGGTGCGCGAAGAAGGGTGACCGAGCTACGGTTGTTCTGCCGCCGTCCAAGGGTGCGAACTTGCAAGTCCAGTGCGCTGTGAACTCGGCCGTTGGTGTCGTTTTGCACTGCCTCGAAAGAGGTAGCATTCGGATGGAGCAGAACGCGGACTTCATCGACGAGATATACGCGACGGTCAAAGCGTCCCAGTACTTCCGCGAGAGCTACGCTGGGAAGACGATCGTTGTCGTCTTGGACAACGCCCCCGCCCATCGCCAGACGGAGGAGCGCGTGACGTCCCACGCCGACCTGGAGCTGCTGCGTCGAGCCCCCTACTCGCCGATGTGCAACCCCATTGAGGGTTTCTTCTCCGTCCTGAAGTCGCACATCAAGGACCACCTCGCCTTGGATTGCTCGGTATTTTGCGATCGCAGCGACATGACCGACGCCGACGGCAGCATCCTGACCGTGAAGGAGCGCACGATGCGCTTTCTGGAAAGGGCCGTCCGCGGCAGCATCAAGTAGATCACTCCCGCCATCGTCTCGAACATGGAGCTACACGCCCGCGACTCCGTGAACGCTGCCAAGAACATGGTCGACATGGTCTACGGAAAGTAGGCTGATAGTGCTAGTCGAGCTTGGGACCCTCGGCTCTGTCTGTTCGCTTTGCATGAAATTAATCTCGCTTCGGACCTTCATTTTTTTTTGGCTGCTAACTACATTTTTAAAAAAACCGGAAAAATACAGTATCGTTTTGGTTGAAACTATTCTCGACTTGGCCGGGCAATGATGTAGTAGTACCCCCTTTTATCATCTCTTGATCGCGTTATATACGGATTTAAAACAAGTTCACAAACACGACGTCCAAAACCACGATTAAAAGTTTCTTGTGGACAAAGAATTGTTGTCCCATTACAACTGGTATATTATAGTATTTGTATGGTGGTAAAAGGGGGCATTTGTTAGTGGAACAGACCACGCACGCACCTCACCCCTTACCTGGCAACCTTTGATTCCGTTGACGCACCTGATCCGTTCCCTCCGTCTGCTTTTATGGGCATGATACCTTCGAGTTCCTTCCCTTCTTCCAACTTTTCTCACCAGTGTCTTTATTTCTTTCCCTGTTTCATATCTACTTTGAAGATCTGTAGCTGCCAATCTGAAACTCCGAACGATGGATCCGCGATCTGTAGTCATGATCGCTCTGCTACAGAGCGTACAGAGTCTGTACTCAGAAGCAGAAGATTTGTCGACATTACCGCTAACACGTCTTCGCAGACGCATTGTGGAGGAAAATTAAGCGAATTGAGCACGCTCGTATTGTCAGGATACGGCATTATCTCACATTTCCGTGTCTTCCAAGGCCTGACGTAGCACCGTGGATGTATACTTGGTACTTCGGCTCGGACGAGAATCTAATGAATATCACGAGTTTGACCAGGTACAGAAAAATAAATCAAGTATTTGATTCTCCATGGTCCTTTACGTATTCAGTTCTTGATTCACTTTGTAATCGCATTAGGTCTTCGTTCCATTCACTGCTTGAACGATTCGAACCTTTCTGCGACATTCTACATTTCAGACCGAGAGGGGGCCGCCCGTGGAAGCAACAAAACCATCATCAAGTTCTTGGACTTCTTCTAGCGCTCTACGTGGACTTAATGCAACACAAATCGCGTTCTTATTTTGGTGTTCCGCATTCAGCCTTAAGCCGTGTGATGTCAAGTGCAGAGGAAGCCCTACGACGCTGCCTTGTTGGGTACTCTCCAGCTAGGATAGTGTGACCCAATATAACACATTTTCGGTTATGTAGGTGCAGGAGCCTCCTCAACGCGATGTCCAAAATGCTTACTACAACGGATGGCTACACGCAGTGTATGTGACAGGAATTTTCTGTTTTTCTGCGGATGGTCTCGTAGTGTGGTGCAAACATAATTGCCCTGGTAGTTGGAGCGCCTCGGACACGAGTCTCAAATTTCGTGAAACGCTACTTGACAGCAGGCTAAATCCGGACTGCCGTTACGGAGTACTTGCAGATAGCGCTTTTTCTTGCGGCGCTGAGATGGTTGGTCGGATTATGACACCTTTTAAGGAGGGCGACCTAGGAAGACTGGTTCCATCAGCTAGGGGGCAGCTACACTTAAATCTTCGGCCATTACATTCGTTCGTCAGAGCGCTGATTGGGGGATGGGGTCTATAAAAAAATATACAGACGCCTACTACACCCCTCGCCTAACGACAAGAAAAAACGCCAAGTCCGCCTCGACAATCTCTTCCGTCTAGCGAACTACCGAGTTCGAACCGTTCAAGTTTGCCAAATACGCACCAAATTTGTATATGGTAGAGAAGACAACCGAGAACACTGAAAACGGAATTTTGTTTTCGAGCTGTATTTAATACACCCTTCTTACTTTCTCTGGAGGTTGGTTAGCACTAGCATCATTTGCTCGTGCCGTTGTCTCGCTTCTTCGCGGTCAAATGCTAGATGTTCTTCGAACCGTCGTTTGTTCTCTTCCCGTTCTTGGTCGAGTCGTGCTTGTCGTAGTGTTTCTTCGCGTCGTTGTTCCTCGCTCAGCGATCGGTTAGTTTCCTCAGAGGCGAGTCTCCGGCGCTCGGCAGCTTCTGCTTCCTGCTTACGAACCTCCTCTATTTCTGTTCTCTCTCTCTTTTCATCATCGAGTCTGTCTTCTCTTTCAGCTCTCCGACGGCGATCCTTGTCTTCTGCTCTGCGATCGCTTTAAGACGATCATTTGCATCAACTGATCCCCCTTAGAGGACTGTTTCTTCACGAAACGCTCGAAGTCCCTCTCAATTTCATCCAGTCTCTGCTTTACTTTTAGCCGCTTTGTTTTCATGTAAGGCGTCGAGTCGTGCGCACCGTCGGTGCGTGTAGCATCAGAACTCGATCACTTGCCGCTGTCGTTGATTATATGTTGCGTCATGACTGAGATGTTGTCATGCAACACGCGGAGATCATGCCCCCCTAGCCTGTTGCTTGAGATACTTAGTCTTCGATTCGCATCAATCTCGCGTGCGTCGGAGGGCCCTCGACTTGGATTCCGCGTCAGGTTGGGGCCATCCGGGGTGGCCGAAGTGGGGAGGGTACCGCCACGTATAGCTCTGGGTCGTCCAGCTCCTCGTGGTGTTCCTTGTGAAGATCTTGATCTGGTGGAATCGCGTGAGCCGGGATCCCCTGACTGGCGACTACTGGATGCGTTGTTGTCAATTCAGTCTGTTGCAGCCTCGTCGACTGCATCTCCAGCCTCAGAGGCCTCGTCGTTTGAAAGATCGATCTCCGCTACCAAACTGACATCGATGAGGCCTTGGCGTGTTGCTACTGTACCCGCGGATTGGCGGCTGACCTGGGTGTCCTGCGTATGAGAAGCCAGCTGCCGAGCGTATTCTGTGATATCCTCTCCGTTTGGCTCAGTATCCGAGCCGCCTCGGCAGACCCAGCCACCACGCCTGCAGACGTTTCTGCATTGGCGTGGGTAGTATGCGCTGTGCCGTGACGCCCCCTCCTGGACGCGTCTATATCTTGGTCGTCCTCCCCCCATCCTAGTCGTCATGAGATGTGAGCACACCGCCTTCCGCCTCGATCTTCTGCTGAATCCCCTTGGCCCAGATCACCGGCTTTATACGAAGCGGGACTTCGCCACTACCCGTCGGCTTAGGGTTGCTATAGAGATTCTTAAACTTGCGTCTAAGTGACTTGAAGTCACGCTCGGGCGAACCCCTTGTTCGACTAGCGCTGTACTGAATAGCGACCTGCTCCCACATGTTCCTACTCAGTGGAACGATGTTCGCCACGACTTGACATAAGAGAAGTTGGTCCTGGACGGTGTAGTTGTTGTATCAAACGCGTCTCCCTCTCTGCCAAAATGTGGGCAACCATAATAAGCAGCGATACCCACCACCAACGCTTACAAGACAAATTGAACCTTACTCCAACCATGACAAGTCCACGTGTTTTTTTTTATGTCACTTGTGTCACGAATCGGCAAATTCCTTTATGGACAGCTACAATTGGCGAAAAACTGAAAACTAATGCCGTGCGTTAACCGGGAAGCTCTGGATATACGCAGAGTGCGACTAATAGCTGTACAGTACAACATGATTTCTTAACAACAAGTTGTGGAATTATGTAAAGTGGTTCGCATCCCAATAATGATGTGGTGCACACATCTCGTCGGCTCTTTTTCTCCACGCATCTCGGCATCTCATCACGCTGTTCGTACAGACCGGACTCATGCTCTCGAGCTACTTTTGGCTCGTGTACCTCGTGATCCCTGGTTATCTGCTGTTTCACGGCGGTCGCATTAACCTAACGGGCCTCAAGCTGGGATACCGCCATATTGACACCGCCGAAATCTACGGAAACGAGGAGGATGTGGGTCGTGAAGTACGTGACTCGGGTATCCCGCGAGAGAAGATCTTCGTAACCTCAAGACTGAGGTGTTTCAGCTCAATGAGGTCGAAGGAGAAGATCAGAATGAGACTGTAAGACACAAGAAGACGATGAGAAAGCATAAACGGAATAATTGCATTTATCATAGTTCCATCGCCTCCAGCCGCGAGCTCTCTTGCAAAACATCCTTAGGAGGTTTAAAATACTCGAGGAACTCTTTCGTAAGTCATGACATCAGGTATAACTGGTTCAAAAAATCGACCCGTGTGACGGCTACGTAGAACGACGATCGTTGTGGTGTCCGTCGTGTAGTGTGCTTTAAAGGTGCCAGGATCATTTTGTCGACAGTAAGCCCTTGGCACTTCTCAGTTGTCAATGAGTATGCTGCAACTAACGTAACTTGGTCGATTGCGATTGAAAATTCTCGACCGGGCAACTTGACCTTAATTCCTTTTTCGATCCTTCGACAAACAGAAACGACACCTGGTGGGAGTCCTGGAAGGAACGTGTGGTTGAGATAATTTTTAAGTTTCACAAAACCATGTCTGGAGGCAGCTTGTGCTGGTGTTCTTCGATTGTATCCGAAGTGTGAATATGAACTTCATCATTTTGCGCCATAGTAAATCCAACGACAGTACCAATAGACCCGTTTGCGAGTTTTAAAAATGGTGACACATTCTTGGTGCATTGGACGATTGAACCAATTGCGATCTCAAGCACAATCGGCATGCCTCCAGTTTTGTCATCACGGATGGACTCGAGCGATTTTCGTTGCGGACTGGTCAAACGATGTCTGGGTCTAGACACAGCCCCATGAAATCGATGTAAAATCACACCAGCTTTCTTGCAGAATACTCGCAGCGACGACATGTTGAACTCAGCACGGAGGGCGTTGGATGTGACAATAATTGGGCAGTAGGACTTCGTACCTATGTTGAGTGATGTCCAATTTTCGTCATGGGCAGTTTTATTCACGTGGTCAATGTCAGCATCTTCGTAATTTCCAACTCTCCACTTGTCGAGAATATCTCTCCATACCAGATCACGCCTATGACGCATATTTTCGGTAAGAATGACCACCGAGTTAAGTGAGCGGTACGCATTTATCCCCCTCACACGATCCAAGTAGTCTGTTGAGTGTCTTGGGCGCAACTGGATCACTTCATCGGCAGTGATAAATGCCGGTTGCCCTGCAACGGGCAGCTGCTGAAGCCAATCGCCAACTAGAAGTACATGACTTCCACCAAACAGTTTTGTCGGGTTACCAAGTATCTCGCGGAGGGACGAATCCATTTTGCCAAGAATACTGACATCACACGTAGATATCTCATCCACGATTAGTAACTTCAATTTTGCAAACTGTTCCCGTTGCTCTTGCGTCGGGGACCATCGTCGTTTGGTATTCACGTACCATCCAAATAATTTGTGAATGGTCTGCCCGTTTGCGGCTTGAGCAGCGACTCCTTGGTACGCACATGTTGCTATCGACTCCTCCGATTTCCACTTCTGGGCAAGAACCTGCAATGCGCCAATAACCCTGCTTTTCCCTGCACCTGGCTTTCCTCCAAGAAATGCTACAATTTGTTCGTTGACGTCATGACCCTGTAAAAGCGATTTCAACAGTTTCTTTCCTACATTAGCAAACATTTTGTGCTGTTTTTCGTTCCGTTGAGCTGCCAGAGATACTTGGTCCAGTGAAGGCATATCTGGTGTGTCATAAGTGCGGTATTCATCGTTTAAGACCGGCACCGCTGACTCATAACGTTGCTCCATTACCTCATCGTTCCAAATTGATTGTTGAAGGAGACGTACTCTAGTCGGAAAATCTGGGTATTTAGCCCACAACGTCGAAGCACAGGTTCCCGAACGCAGCTGTAATTCTGGTGCAACTAAGCAGTGTAGCTTTTGCTCAACATCTTTGAGAGACATTGATATGTTTGTGACCATCGTGTCTGCTAGAGTGAAGGCTGCAGCAAGGTCCACACAATCTGTAGATTTTTCGAGGTCCTTGATATACTTTGTAGGTTGTGTTGGGGCCATACTATCTCGTCCATATCCTTGGGTTTACTTTCGTCAAAATCGCCGTCATCTTCGGCATCCTGCATGTCAAAGCCGGTAGAATCGATTTCACGATCATCATCTAGGCCCGCTTCATAACGAAGGTATCTAGCAGCTTCAGGGTCATCCTGTGATTGAAGCAATTCTTGAGAGGCATATTAGTCGGTATTATTTTTTACGAACGTTCGAGCACTTGGTTGAGCTTCCGTTGCCCACCATTGCTAAAAAAAATGCACCAAACGTTTCACCATTTGTATCAAAGTCAGCGCCACGACGAAAAGGACGAAATAGTGCCATCACAGACTGTTGGTAGCGAAGCAATTTATACTTTGGGAGGCTAGATCTGCGAACGTCTGGAAGCCGTTTGTGACTGATTGTTACAACGCGTTCGTATGTGGACCCAACTATCCTATGTGTACCAAAATGAGGATGCTCTTTCAAAAACGGCACTCCACGTTTGCTCTTTTTTCTGCACCAATTTTCAGCAAAGGTCATGAGGTCCACAGATTCTAGTGTTGCTGGCCGAAATATATAGTCCAGCCAAATGCTTGATGGCTTAAAATTGAGCTGATTGGTGTCACCTTCGAGGACAATGTCAAGTTGCTCATCTTGCTGGAACAGTGCCTTCAATATAGTTGGGAGCGGTAATTTTACGAACTCATGTGACGAATACATAACAGTGCCTTTGATACCGTACAGGCACGCCATCGGTGCGGAGACCTCATGCGGATTCGACAGCGTGCAACACATGGATTGGATGCGGCGACGTCCCGCGGCAGCTTGAGTATCCGTATCGTTCGAAAGTACGCGATTTGCCTTATCAAATGCGTGCATATGAAGCGCCCATGAATTTTCGAGGTCCTGTTGGTGTTTGGTCGTATACTTGATAGTATAATATGCTTTTTCGGGACCTGTGTACATGAGATCGATGTATTAGAAACGGTTAACAGGTGAGTAAAAGGGAACATTGACATCCTACCTTCACCGGCGGCTAGAAATTTTATGTCATGATTGCACTTAAACAAACGCGTTGACAATCGGTACGTATGTGTTAATTTACTCGTTGCCTGGATGGCGTCTCAGCTCGATTCTATTATCCGATGTCCACCGTGTCATTTTACACGTTTCTTTCGGCATAAACATCCGACAAACCTTTCCGTCAGGGGTCCGTTTAGTAACCTTGAAGCATGAATTTGAATGGAACCAATGGTGATGTTGGTAAGCCAACAACGCACGAGAACAAAATACAGCCTCATTTGACGCCAAATCCGAAGCAGGGGATAATGGTCGCGGGCTAGCAATTATGCTAAATGTTTTCTTATCGTCACAGTCGAGCGCATTATTTTCCTGTAATATTCGATTGGATGTCTTCATGATCAATTCATCAGCCCCAAATTTTTCTCCACAGTGATCGCAATAACATGTTGCTGGTTTGGTTGCGCCAGATCGAGGTTTCCTCAATGCCAGTTGCTGGAGTGCGAGTGGTTTAATCTCGCCAATTCCACAGGAAGGACAGAGAGACAAATCAAGTGGCACATTTGCGGTCGAAATCGCTTCGACGTATTGAATCAGTGTAGACCGGAATCTCTCGGAGGAGCACATCGTATAGTACTCGTCAACTGTGGTCGGCATATTTTCAATCCAAATGAGCATGTGAGAGTGAAGCGATCCCGTTGAATTTTGTGATTCTGTTGCAGCATAAAATGATTTTGTGTGACCGAAGAGTCCTAAATCCTTTCGAGAACAGCCTTGATCTGAATCCCAATTCAAAACTACATCAATAAACATGTTCATCAAGCGATCAAAATGTCTATATCATAAACCGTTAGTCTGTGCTTTTGATAGGGTACAAATGAGTTGCATCACAACTTACCTTGCACAAATGGCTGGATTAGCCGTCGCTATCGATCCCAACTTTGCTCGAGTAAACTCCAAGCATTCATAGACGTCTGCTTGCATTTCTTCAAATACATCATCTGATATACCTCCGGCCAGATTAGCAATTTGAAAGGAGCTTGCACTGTCTGGCGAAATCGTAAAAAAAATTGTCGGCAGGCGAAGCTTCAGTTGCATCGAATAGAGGTCTGCACGTGCTGCTGTCCGCTCATCGTTAGACCCCCAGTAGGATCGCATCCCTGTTGAAATATTACCGTATAATTCACGGACCGATCTGTTAATTTCCGGTGCAGGTGGTATGGGCAACTGATCTGCTATAGCCTTTAATCGGCTCTGCTGGTATTGGACATAGTTTGGAAGGTCTTCACGAGAAACACTAGCAGACCGCTCCATTGAACCTGGCAACATCCGAGCTCTGGTTGAAATCGCATGAAGTGCGTTGTGCCTGGCTAAAACATCAAACGCAACCATGGCGAACGAGCGATGCTGGGCAATACGACGTGATGAGTGCCGCAAACAAAATCTAATGAGCTCCAAAAGGCTGATCGGTATAACACGAGATTCTTCAAGGCCTCCTCGCCCGTAGGGAAACAATTCAGAAAATGAGTTCGTCCAAAACGCCGAATCAAAATCGGACAAAATACTAGATGATCGATAGACCACTACGCGATATTATTCAATGCAAGCTGAACACCAGTAAGAACGTCAATATGCCTGAAGTCACTTATCCATCCATCGGCAGTTTGCTCACACACCTCATCTTCTTCGGAAACCGATTCATGGGCAGGTGCAGGTGCGCTATGCCTCCAGGTTGCACGGTCAAGTTCCTCAGACCCATCAGTCCCTCTATATAAACTTTGCTGCGTTGGGCTTGCGACTGAGTTGGCAGGGTTCAGAAAATAACTATTTTCATCCTGTATTGAACAATCAATTGTTGGTAGCGTCGCTTTAGACGATATTGCGTCACCGGAGTGATTAATTTCATAGTCATCTCGGGTGGGAAGTACAATTCCTATGCGAGACCCAGCCGGTGGGTTGAGCCGTTCGTCAGACGTCTGATCATTGGAAGAAGATATGTGTTCGCAATTACCATCACCAGCTTGATCCAGTACGACACGCGTACGAATTGTCGCAATCGTAGTTTGGTTTCACTTCCACAGATTTGTATAAATGATTATTTGCTTTGTACCAATCTAGCTGTTCTCTTAGGCGCGAGAGGCGAACATCATATTTTTTTAAGTTGCTGCTTTTTGAGCGGTCGTCATAGCCCCGATCATAGTCACACCAACCACGCCTTCCGAACACACGTCACGTGGAAGCATTTCAGCTGAAGGAGCAGGATCTGCCCGAAAAAAATACGCGTGAGAACATAGAGGAGTGTTTTCCTCCTCGAACCACAGAGATAAAATGCATCGGTTGCGAAAAAAAAAAAAATTCTCCGTGAAAGTACTGTCGGAAAAACACATAGGCAAACAACCCATAAAAAGATCATTGGCAACAGCGAATTTAGGCGGGTGATCTCTCTTTCTGTCCAGTAGTGATGTTCTGCACGAAGTGCACACCTGCATGGTTAGCTGTTCGTCTTTTACAACAATCCCTGATCTCGCCAACAATATCCCTGCCAGTTCAGCACTCAGACCCGACATATCGTAGTACGTTCGAGGTTCCGATAGGAGTGTTTTTGGAGGTTTTAGTCGGGTTTTCATTGACTGCAGAAGATACGTGCCAGAATCAACTTTTTCCACCTTGACGCGCGCCAGAGGGTGCATACAGTCACAGACACAGCAAGCAAGTTCTTTTACCAATCCACCCGAGAGATATTTGGCTCCACGTTCGGACGTACGCTTTTCCATTTCGTCAAAATGTTTAGAGAAGTTGTTAACGGCCGCTAAAGTTTTGCCTTCAGGTCCAATACTGGATGTTCGCCTATGCTTCCTTTTCACAAGTTGAGCAACATGGTCACCCTCACGCATTGATGCTCGAGCTTTTTTTTTTCATGTTTCGATCATGAGCACGCGCGTTATCCGCGAGTTGCTGAGAGCAAGCCTGGCAAAACGGTACTTTGTGAGTTAATTGTGAGCGGGTGGGTCTATTCGCCATGCAAGTACATGACACTCGCTCGGAATGCATTGTGCTTTCTAAGCAGAATGGTGCCTTTTGAGTGAAATCGTCATGTGACGGCAAAGAAAGGAACAAACAAACCATTTAGTACACCCAACAACGCGACGTGGAATTTCCAGGTGCCCAATGACTATGGATGGCTGTTTCCGCACCTAAATATCAAGGTAGGTAGGAGTCATTTTGAACGTTCGAATTACGATTCTACCACGCGACGCTGCCATATTAAATGTTCAGGTTCCGCAATCACATCACTTAATGATATGCTCAAAACAAACTTGTATATTTAAGTGAAGAAACCCTTTTACGGGTCTGAACACGGATGAAAACGACAATTGAACATTACACAAGTCTGTCACGGCAGTTGGGTTGGGCAAACCCACAGGCACTTAAACCATAGTTTCTCGCGGGTATACTCCACCGCTATTTCTTCACCAGCTGAAATATCACGAATAGCAAAGATGCCTATACGAGGTCCATCGCACGATCAAAACTCGACCCATTTGCAGTTAGGCGCGCACGAATGGTTGATAAATCTGGATTCGTTTCCACACTTGCCGGCATCGATGAATATCTTGTCATTCCGAATCGTCGTTGTTGCAACCTCGATTATATAGTCGCGACCTCGCTCACTCTTGATACTCTCAAATATGAGTTACTCAAGCACAAACGATCCTTTTGCCAAGAAGGTTGACGGAGCTAGACCCAGAGCAGTACGCGTTTGAATAATGTTGAAGGAATGTGTCCGGATAACCCGATAACCGCAGCCAAGACCAATTGTACAATTCTGTCGTCACAAAGGATCTTGGAGTGATAATTACCACAACAAGAGCCATTCTCATCGTAGCACATCTTGTGCTTGCAATCACAGGAGTAATCATCTTGGGCAGGGAAAATAGGACGAGTAGCGCCACCATTGGAAAAATTTGTCCAGATTGTCACGACACCGGGCGGCCACAGCGGGTCCATGGCTGTGCTGGATTGACAGTAAATCGCGGACTAAACATCTTATCAGTCGATTTGTGTTCATCCATGCAATGTCAACCTGCTCGAAGTACGGCCACATATTACACCAGGCAGACGTTGGACAGCTAATAACGGGCAACGTCCAAGGATGTAAGCATAGCACTTCGTTGTGGGTGCCAATTCTTTATTTGCATCGCCTGGTACAGTATGTGTTACCATTGGGCTGTATGAGGTCTAGTTCTCATTGCGTAGGTTCTACGGTCGATGAATTTGCGCTAAGTCCATGTGTTCGAGCTTTCGCCTAACGTTTTGGGTACGAAACAAAAAGACGATAAATTATTCGTGTTGTTGCTGTTGCGACTTTACAACAACGACACTCCACAGCCTTATTCATGTCAAATCTCGAGCTATCTGCGTCACTATTCGAAGTCACTCGTCTGATACGGAATCGATAAACTTTAACAGAAGCGTCATAGCGTTTTCGTTCTCCCGTTGATATCTCTACAGCATTGCTGTAATTTTGCATGCTCAATTTCGTCAATTCCTAATACTACATGTTTGATCGATATAATGCATCATTCAATATCAGGCAAAACTGGTTAAAATCTTAAGAAAGAATCATAGTTGGAAAATTTGTTCGTTCATTCTTGTACAGTAATGGAAGTGGTGATGCGTGGTACATGTACATCGGTTCTGTACTTATCAGCAAACTCGTGTCATCCCCGCCCGCCCCCCCCCTCCCAACACGCACACAGACACAGGCAAATACAAGGGCACGCACAGAATGCTAGCTGCAACGGCAAGGTAAATATTTGAACAGCCTACCCAGCTCACTTTTGAATTGTCCACACGAAGTATGGAGCTGGCTGATCTTCTTCGATCCAGGATCAAGCGCAAACAAGAAAAACGCCCACCAGTCTACGAGAAGAACCCTGACATCGTGGAAATGCTACTCAAAGTCACTGCCGTCAATCCGCCAGATTGGACGTCCACGCCCTCAGAACCCGCCAAAATTCCACCATACATCAGTTTGAATATGTACATCGCGTTTCTAGAAGAGTTCGCAAGTGGCTGGAACATCTGGCTAAGTGACGAACAAGTTACGAAGTTGGAGCCGGAACTAAAACAGGAGATGCCGTCAATGAGCTTTGACGAGAAGGCAGCCATGTTTTTCCGACTTTCGGTGTGGACCAACAAGAAGCAAGACCCCGACGCTCAAAACGTCACTGAGATCCCCGATGGATCGGAAGTGTACGTCGAACGAGTGACGGGGCTGGCCTTGTTCGAAAACAAAATGGCTCAAGGCAACACGAATCGCATCGAGATGGTCACAAAAGTCAAAGACACTGATTCCGATCTCGAGAACACCACTCCTCCCGAAGCTGAGAGTCAAAGCACGGAAGGCTATCAAAGTGACGCCGAGCGCCTTTCGCCTAAATTGCCAAATAAGCGCGGAGCTGGGAAGACAAGCCGGGACGTCGTGGAGCCTGGAACAGGCGAGGAATGCCTTCTCGCACAACAGCCAAATAAGGCACGAGCACCAAAGAAGCCGAAAACGGAGTAAGCTCGCGGTTACGTCACCTGACTGGTAGGCACTGACAATCTGTCTGGACAAGGATTGCTGTACACCATATAACAAATATATGATGTCTTGTTGTCTCTTTAAACATCAGTAGGCCCGCGCACCGATACGAATCGGGCATGCAAAGTTTGCTAGCGCTCTTTATAGTCACAATGAATCGACGTTAACAAAATACCACGTACAACTTCGATCTCGACGTTGTTATATAGGTACAAGTAGTATGAGGCCTTGGACAGACGCCGTACAGCATCCTGAGGTAAGTAAAGCAATAACGCAAACGGGTTGAAGGTCGAGTAGCGTAGAATGTGTCCTTGGTGCTGGAGCAGCGCAAAACTGCTACCGAATTCACCGGTTGTATATCCAAAACCACCACCAGTGGCAGGTGCCTCAAAAGCCGACGAAGCAGCAGGCGCAGCACCAAAGGCACTGCTTGTGGCCGGTGCGCCAAATCCTCCAGTGGCAAGGCGTGCTGCACTACTTCCAAACAGATCACCGCTTGTGGCGGGAGCACCAGGCTGCGATTCAAATCCACCAAAACCGCCAGTTGTTGTAGACGTCGTAGCTGAACCAAAAGCGAACGATCCAAAGCCTCCTCCACTAGAGGTAGCACCGAATGCAGATGGCTGAGTGTTGCCAAAGCCTCCTGGTGCTCCAAAGGCTGAACTCGTTGCTGGTTGCGCTCCGAAGCCTTCGACCGGTCCAGTTTTAGTCGTCGTAGCTCCGGGTGCCGGAGCATTCTGCGTGGCTGCCGCCAGTGCTGCTGCTGGGTTCGTGCGCTTCAAGTAGTCTTCATACCGCTGCGATCCAAATAGACCGGGAGACAGACGCCGTATGTGTGAATGAGTGACGTTGTTGTTTGAATGTATTTAATGAGTGACGTTGTTGTTTGAATGTTATCATTGAATGTTACTCAAGTATTCTGCTGCGCGAATGTCGTGTTTTTCTCCGACTGGGTCAACATTCAGGCATTGTAGCATAGCGTTTTAGTAATTATTCAGTATTGCGTCATTATTGTACCTGATTTTTTATTAGTATTTGCAATCTATCAAGTACAGAAGTATGTTCTTATGCGTTTTTATAGGATCCACGACGGTTCTGGATCCCACCTAAGACTCTGGATATAAATATCCAGAGAATAAGTTAATAAAAAACCTTGGTTCAATCAATTTTATTAGCGGTTATCTATGCGAAGGGTAAAACCTTAGCACCAATCCCATTGTAGACTCGACGCGTGCCACATCAGCACGGACAGAAGTCCACCAAGTGCTGGATGTCGCGGTGCTGACAGCCCGACCACCCACATTGGCAGATGAACCATAGTCGGTTGCCGTACGATACTGTGACCTCTTCACGACAGTTGATGTCGCGTAGTGATACACTATGACTGTAACGATACTGCCAGTTTGGAGCTCGTGAAATCTCGCCGAAGGATTGCAGGCATGGTTCATCATCCTGACCTTACCGCCCATTTGAAGGGCGTCGATGCCCAAATACGGATTGCCTTTAGCCCTAGTCTTGAGATGCATGCAGAAGCCCTCGTTGGCGGGGCCGTTTCTACAAGGAGGTCAGAAAAATTGGAGGTGGCCTAGATACTGGCCCAGTACCTCTCCGGCCGGTATGGTACTGGTAGATACTAAACCTCGTATTCTCGACTGCGAGCTCCGAGCGATAACAAGCGATGGACGTTCTCGAAGACGATTTCCGAATTGACCTCGAAAGACACAGTTCTGTTTGCAACATAATCGAAACTCCTTCGAATTGATGCACGTTGCCGCGTTGCATCGGGTTTAACATCCACAACTAGTTCCATCTCGTTGGTCCACACTGACTTTAGAAAATTTCCACTTACGTGGATTCCACTGTTCGACAATAAACCCCACGTCACTAGGCCAGTCTTAACGCGTCCACGCTGATCCAAGTGATAACGAGGATATCCCAGTGGTCTTACTGGGGTGGCGAGTCGCAGCAGGACGTAAACCGGCGATGGGTTCAAGGGCATCCGAGTCGTATCCGTCAGATTCAAAGGCTTCCGCGAACCATTTGGGTATCTCGCCCTCGGGCGTTCGAGGCGTCTTGATGCGCCACGATTCAACCGGTCCTCTGATCGGACTTGGAGTCCACTGCTAGAAATTCAATACCTTCGTAGGAGTGACAGAAGTTGCGACGAGGAAACAACAGCGATTGAGTCCTGCGACGAGAGACCGGCCGACGTCTCGTAGAAGGATAGAGATTCCGCCTCCATCGTTGCAGCTTCTACGATGCGTGGATGACGAATGACTGGGCCGAACGAAGCTGAAGAGGTGACGAGGTTGCGGGTGAGCTGAACTTCGTCCGCTTGGTTTGCTGCAGCGGGCTGTCAGGGCGATCACAGGTAGGTCTTATGATCTTCATGTTCGCTGAGTGGATAGTTTCAATTGAGTAGAGCAAAGATAATAGAGTTATTACTTGTATGCAGAGTAGATATTTCGTTAAGACAGTACATTACTCGATCCGTGCAAGTTGTTGTTTCGATCAACGAAGGCGAGGTACTCAGCACGCGAGTGCAGGAAACGCTGCCTAGCGCCTGGATACCAATTGGAAACCTGTATTGCAAACCGAGGATACTCTGAGAACATCTTTCTTCGTACATGGTACAAACAGCAGTTAAGGAGTGTACCGGAGTAGGGCGCCAATGCTCAGGCCGACGGGGCTCTCCGTTACGCGTCGTTATGAAATGATGACAGGACAGTAGAGCTTGCACTCCCCAGGCTGATTTTAAAATGAGGACCACACTATGGCTCCAGCCGACTTGGCGAGAATAATGGATGGCGAAAATGGCCGGGGTACCCGGCTTATTGGCAGTGGGTGTCGAAACCTAACCGCAAGTTCCGTTTATTTTGCAAAACACATACCTTGCATTGTACGATGGCAGAGGAAACACTGCTTCCCACATACAAACATACAACGCAGGACCTGTGAGAAATTGTACCTGCAAAAAGGTTAGCGAGATGGAAGCACCGTGATGTAGCTCAATTAGTCGACTTCAACATTGAGGTGTCGAAAGTAAAGCATACATACAAGCAAACAAAGCGTCAAGTGCAACCTATGAAAGGTATAATATATATACTACTTTCCACAGGTTAGTTGTAGCATCTGCAAAAAAGCAGGCAGAATGGAGGTACAGTGATCAAAGTCCCGCCAAACTGCGAAATATAGTTTGTGCAAAACCGTCCAAGTATCGTATACGCGCGAGTACAACAAAAAAACGAGTGAATGAACTTGGTACCTCGCTTTTCCCGCTCACGACGGGCTACCACCACAAGAAAGATGATAAGGCTAGCTCAATCAGCGTGGCGAACACTGCGCCACGGTACAGCGTACGACGCTTCGTGGCCAATGGCCGAACAAACACGCATGCATGTACACATCAAGAGCACCGTAACTCGCGCATATGCTGAACGTTGGTACTGTTACGGCATATTGGTGAGGCAGAAATACGTATCAAAGACGTGCATGGACGTAGACAGATCGTCAAGACGCTCCAGCAGCAGAGGAGGGGGCTTCGAAAACGGCGAGGGCACGGTCGCTCTAACAGTGATGAGAACTTGATGCTCGGCGCCCCTGCGACAGCAACATAAAGCAGGGGTTGTCAAACACAGCGCTATGCTTTCTGAAGCATGGTCGGACACGTACACGTACCGATTGGTGTATGTCTGGATGTCAACAACATGAGCGTAGACGTCGGCTAACGCTTGCATGGTGGCCGATAGCCATGTTGGCTGGTTTTGCAGTATTAAGTACAATGTCACCTTGCGCAGTGCACAATCAGAGCGAGGTTGGATGGGTACGCATTGCTGCCGACCGAGGATCAGGTACTGTGCTAATTCTGGGCTGTCATCGCAGAGGTTGTCCACTAACACGTTCAACCCGGCTTCATGAGCGGCATCCTTGCTTGCGATGGCCGCGATGCCATGTGCGGCTTGCTCACGCACTATGAAGCATGCACCAGCGCTGTCCCACGCCACTTGACGCACAATCGGTGAGCCTCGGTCGCTTTCGAGTTGGAGGATCAACGCCTCGTACTTTTGGAGCAATGCCGGGTCGGACATAACGCAGTCACATTCCCGCAGCGCCGTACCAGGCAGCGCGCTAAGACACAGCTCCATAGTGCACGCAATCTCGCCAACAATTTTAAGCGGCCTCGAGATTAATTGAGAGAGCATGAAATCGGGACGTAGTGCCAACAATGACGTGGTCGGCAACACGCAATAGTCGATTTCCTTATCAGTAAGAGCGTCCATCGTGTCGATTACGTGAGCGAAACCTACCCCTTCAATTAACGTTGCCGTTGTTGTGGGGCCCACTTGGAGCAGTGGGAACATGGTTCGCACTGCAATCTCAGCGAGCGTTCCACGTTGACCGACGTAACCGACATTCACGATGCCTGATTGACTACCAGCGTGGTGCAGCAGTTCGTTATGCGGGTGCTGTGTGAGAAATCACGAGAAACATCGTTAGTCCGCACAACATTTTTAATCTGACGCTACCCATTGCTGTTTGAGCTAACGCTGGGTTGTGTGACCACTTACATCTCCAAAATGTTGCCGGGGCGGCAAATCCTGTTGCCAGAAGCGATCCTCGTTAGCCCGCCACGAAATGACTGTACTGCGGCTGACACCGTAGGCAGTAGCGGCTTGTGCAGGTGTCCGTGTCACGCTGAGAATATAAAGTTTCTCGTACACCGTGCGGCGACGTCGACATCGTGCCGGATCTACTGGAGTCTCCATCTTCACGCGCTGTAAATGGTTGCAGTAGGCCGAGAAGTTAAATGATTACTAGCAGTCCCACCACCCATCGCCGTCTCCCAGAGAAAAGCTCTGTTAACGTAACTGCTGCCCATTCGTCAAACTGACGCACAGAAGAATTGATAGAATGGGGCATAGGATGCCAATCGCTAACTGTGTTTCTATTCCCTATCGACGGTTCGTAGACTTAACCCAGCAGCAACTGTCGTCACTGAAGCGAGCCAGAGAAGAGCATCACTCAAGTCAAAATGTGCAACAAGCGAAGCGTGCACGCACACCCCACCCAAAGTCACCATGGTTGTCGTACAAGCAACTGCAAGCGATCAATGAAACCGGTGCGTTCGAACCATTCAAAACGGCGACGAGTCAACGGATCGAGGCGGAAGTCGTGGACAACTTTGGCGATGAGTGCATCGACAGGCGAGCTTGCATTGTCACGGACACCTAGGTTTTTCGCAGAGATGCGTGCAGAATGTCCATCGCAGAGTTACCATTAGCAGCAATGCGGCGAGTTTTGGGGCCTAAAGCATGGACCACATCCTCAATCCGAGACTACTACAATTGTGGTGCGATTGATAACCGACTGACAGGGATGCTTTTGTCTCCACGCGGGGTTGAGCATACAGATAATGGCGTCCAAATATGGATGTCGCGTGATGTACTGAGACATTTACGAGCGCTGGATGCAAAATTAATACTATGCGAAAGCATAAAAGATGAACTTGTACCACCGCGGTTTGCGATCGCAGACTGTTTCGTCGCAGGTACGTTCAGCAAAATTGACGCGACCACACTGATCGGACGCCAAGCGGTCGGCCTCGTGCAAACACGCGGAATCGTCAAAGTGGTTTACGGCGGGCCTGGTAACGTTTTGCAGAGCCACTTGATCTCGTGGGACAACCGTCATGCAACAATTGCGAGTCGCGCTCCAAGTGTCCGCACATGTAATGACTTTCGAGTGGTTCTCGCAGGCCCAATGACGCCGGAGCACGAATTGGTGGTCGCCAAGCAACACGAATGTAATGGCGCACGCGTACATGCGCTTCAAATGTTATTGCGTCGCATTAATCCGCTGTACAAAGACATTGATGAGAGCTTCAAGTTTGATAACGGGGACCAGTCTCGAGATTTTTTCTGTACAGGGATCGGCAAGAATGAAGACAACGCTGGTCTCGTTGCGCGTGCGCGAGCGAGACAGCAAACAGTTGCAGCCCCTTCAGACATTAACAGTGCAGCTGCGGACGAAACCAGTATTCTTCCGACAGAGACGTGATCATCGAGACAGCAGTGGATGTAAACGGGGATGCATGCCTCTCATGCGCACTAGACGTAATCATGGGCCACCCAACGTATGTCGCGCGCCGATCAACGTCTATCCTCCAGCACAACGATCCCTACTACCTGGAGCGCGTCTATCCACATCTGCTGACGTTCGGAATTGGAGGGTTTTCAAGCTCACGAAGCAATCGATATAGCAAACGAGACGTCGTGTTGCATTACTTAAACGTCTCATCCAATCGAATCGCGGAAGATGCATCATTTAAAATTTAAATGTTCGACTACTTGGCAACGGAACGCGTAAAACCTGGTGTGTTTGTCCGCGTTCGACAGACCCCGATGCTGCAACACGTGCCATCCAAATCTCTGCAGAAGAAATTCGTGGAGCAATGGAAACGCGTGCAGCGATGCAACGCGCAGCACGAAATGAAAATTCGGTCACAACCTCCGAACGTCACGGCCGTGCCAACAACGTACTCAAAGCGATCAATGCGTCGACAGCCAAAATGTGGGGCAGTAATGAGGAACGTGATGGGTTCCAACGCAAGCTAAACACGATGGCGTTAATGTACGGAGAACCGTCGATATTTTGGACGCTGACACCGCATTCCGAAAGATCAATTGCGGTCGCGTTCTGGTCGGGATTCGACTTACCAAACGGCCGTCCCAAGGATCTCGCAGCATGCACGGTCGTAAATATGCCGAACAGCAGCAGAATGAAACGGCTGACGATGCAAAACACAACGCTACAGGCGCAGTACTTTCAAATGTGCTGTACAATTCTCATCGACGTGATGTTCGGCTGGGACTCGACGGCGTCACTTCCGAACCTGGGATATTTGGATTTGTCGAAGCATTTTTCTAAGCACAAGGACGTCTACGCGTCCACAACCATGGGGGTAATGTGGGTTGCGGGGTTACCGAAGACCAAATCTGATTGGCAAAACCTACTCGCTAATTCAACGATGCGTGTGAGAATTGAAGAGTACTGTGCGTCAATTTTCGCTGCCGAGCTGCCTGTTTTCCGCTCAATCGAAGAGATCAAGTGCCCAACGCCAAATTGCACTGGCAACCTTAATCCACTCAACATCCCTCCCAAGTTTAAGCATCGTCTAAAGACCGGCACACCCCCGCCTAAACCGCAGCGTGTAACCAATGCGAACAACAGCTCACTGACACAGATATCGCAAGTTTCGTCATTGAGCGCAAGTGGTGCGAACTCGACGCAGACCGTAAATCGATCAGTACAAGACAAGCAACTAACGCGCTTCGGTTGCGATTCGGCAGGCTTTCTGCACACAAACCTACCGCTGACGTCCAGCTCAGCCGACTCCTGCAACACGACCAGGTGCCTGCATACGAGCACACGTCATCTTGTGTGAAAGGCACCTCTGGTACAGCTTGCAGCCACCATTTTTTCCGTAACCTTGAAAAAGCAACACAGCTCACCGATGGTGGCGAAATGAAATACCGACGCAGTGTCGGCAACCAGTGGCTCAACCCATATATACCAATCTGGCGACGCCTACTACATTTTAATATGGACGCACGAGTTCTCTGGTCAGGCAATAGCCTGCAAGCAATACAATATGCGATGCAGTACGCATCGAAACGTCAGAGCACGCTTGACAACGTTGATGTGATGGAACTTGCATTGTGACGGCGAGAGGAGCGCGAGGCCGCAGCACCAATGACAAATCAAGCTGAGATGCAACAAGGCATCAGCCGATTCATGTCCCTAGCGTACTCCGCATCGTCGGCGATCGAAATCGGAGGGCCGCTTGCGACGGCAATACTTATGGAGGGAGGCGCCGGAAAGTTCAGTTGCAAGTTTGAGCGCTTAGCACTTGTCGAGGGTCTGCATATGATGGCAAATCAAGACATCGAGCTGTCAGTCGTTCGACAAGGCGATCATCTCGTGACGCAGTCATCAATCCGGCATTACATCACACGCCCGAAGTGTCTTGACAAGTACTGCTGGTACGATTTTTGCGCATGGTTCAAGCCAAGCACATCCAAATTTGCCGTGCCAGGAGACACCTGCACATTTGCATCCAACAATCCAGACGTGGTCGCTTCACACGAGCGCTTGCACGGCCTTTCTCGAGTTGAGTACCCAAACGTACCAGAGATCATCGGCCCTCGTCTACCAGATGCTCGTCTACTTGAAGACGTCGAACACGGCGACCAAGCAGAACTGTACTACCGTGCAACCGCTCTTCTTTACTGT
Source organism: Phytophthora infestans T30-4 (assembly GCF_000142945.1). Taxonomy (NCBI): domain Eukaryota; phylum Oomycota; class Peronosporomycetes; order Peronosporales; family Peronosporaceae; genus Phytophthora; species Phytophthora infestans. The sequence continues at coordinate 2,389,518 of NW_003303741.1, forward strand.
CCGCTCCGACATTCGCGAGACTTTCTTGACGATGAAGGATCAGTACGTCAACTTTTTTGCAGTGGAACCCAAATGCACAGCCAAAGATCCAACGCTCACTTGATTTCCATCAGCAACACTATTTTGCACTGGATGAAGCTAGCGAGTTCCGAGCGTCAAGCCGCCGAAAGTGAACACAACATATGTACTGATCCAGATGTGCTGGACGGCCGCATTGACCGTGACAGCAGCGCTGCTGCTGCACGGGGTGAAAATCTGTTTCGCTACAAGAACCTCAGGTATTGATGGGCGGCAGACCAAAATCAACAGACGAAGTAAGCGTGGAGACCATGTTGCCGACGGATTGCAGAGCTAAAAGTTTACGTGAAGTAGAGGGTGCGTTGATGAGCATAGCGACATCATCCGGACGGGTCCCTTTCAGTTTGGGGGCGCACTGCAATAGTTAAAGCGATTTGCAGTCGCATCAGACTTGTACGCATGCGCCGCCAACCCGACCAATTTGACTGACGAAGAAGCAGCAGTTCTGGAAAACGCTGCCGACGACAGCGTAGTGCAGCGATAGCTCCGCAATAACGTAGAGCTGACTGACTTGCCAACCCTTGAGATGGCGGACGTCTCGGTGCGATCAGTACCAGTAAGTTTGGGCAAGCTGGACGTGTTTGAACACCAACTAATAGCCGAGGAACCGGACCACAGCTCGACTGTCATTCACGAGCTTCTCAAGATGACTGAGATTACAATGGAACTGCTCAACGCTGCCATCGCCGACTAAACAGCCGGTAATGCTACCGAAAACCCCACGTTAGTTGACGATCTGCCACCATTCGCATCGGTGCAGAACGTATCCTGCGCATTTGGTCTCAACATGTAGCAACACCTCGCATTCCTACACGTTGCAGTCCCACTTCTCTACAAAATTGCCGACGTCGAGCTGTCGTTGGCGTCAAATTCAATTGTGATCCGTTAATAATAACGGGAGCTGGAGGCACCGGCAAAACCCGCATTATCGACGCCCTGCGATGCCTCGCATGCCGTTGGGGTCGCCCGAAATGTGTCATGGCAACGTCGTCCAGCGGTATTGCAGCGGCAAACTTGAAGGTACAGACGATGCACAGTTCAGTCCATCTCGGTATCAACCAAATGTGCCTACCACGCCACATCATGAAACCGGACGACAAGCTACGTGATAAGTGGGATCCGGTATTGTGTATAGTTGCCGACGAATTGTCGATGACCGACGTCAGTTTTATTGGGCCTCTGGGAAGAAGCACTGCAAAAAGTGAAAGACTGCCTACAGCCGTTTGGGGGACTGATTGCAGTGTTCATGTTTGACTTTTTCCAATTGCTCACTGTACGAGGAATACCAGTTTTCAAGGTCGCCGACCCGGAAACACCATACAGCGAAATGCAGGCTAGAGGATCTTTACGCTACAGATCAATAAACAAAGTCGTCTATCTAACGCAAAACATGCGCTTTGTGGACGACCCGGAATGGGGGGAATGGCTTGCAGAGGCACGTCTAGGAAATTGGACGCCGGATCTGCGTTCATTCCTCGGCAGCGTCGGTCCTCCGCCAGCCGACAATCGGCACGGTCAGCTCATTCAAATCATCTCAACAGACAATGCGTACCACAAACGAATCAATGACGCCGCGATCCGGACTGCCAGCCGCACATTTCCACCAGAACGCAAAGTATATGCCGTGCCAGCACAATTGCCAGCGACACTGACGCCCGCAAAAATTGCAAAAATCACCGACTTGCCAGACAACCAAACAGGCAACATTCCCGTGTTCCTAAAGACTTACATCGGTACGCAATTGCGCAATCTATCACATGATTATGACAATAACACTAATAATGCGATTCAATGACAGGCATGCCGGTGCGCGTAAGTCGAACCAATGTATCCCGAAGAACGTCGCGAACGGAGCTAGCGCCAACTTGTTTCACATTGACTGGCGCCCAGGAACCACATTCGAGCAAAAGCAGGATAACGTATTTGTCGCATCGGAGCCTCCAACGAATTTATACGTCGACATCCACAACAACCCCACACCAACGCGATTCACACGTAACCCAATGCAATGGCCAGCGTCAGTTATGCCGATTGTCCAGTCGAAGGTCTCGTTTAAGCTAAACAAAGAGGCGATTTCCATCAAAGGGTTTCCGATTGTACCGGCATTTGGCATCACCGTGCATGGCATGCAGGGCGACACGCGAGACGAAATTGTCGTCACCGACTTACGACCTCCGCACTGCCGCACAGTGGACCACCACGCACTGTACGTATCGCTGTCACGGGTTCGACTCGCGCCGGTCTATATTGGATCGGTCGCAACTAGACGACCTCGACTTTGAGTTTTTCAGGCCAAAAGCAGACATACTCGAGAAGATCGGCGACTTCACAAGCTCTCAGCACAAACGGCAACTCGAACTACCGAGTTACCATAACTACGTTTGCATGCATGCATGAGCTGTCAAAACAGAATTAAGTCCACATTTATGTTCAATTTCGACCACGTCACACACACACGACACGAAATGCACCGTACATCGCCAAAACACCATCTCGATCCTTCATTACACGAATGTATCTAAACTGAGAGAGGTGAACCGCACATCGCCCAAATCTGCAACGCGACAGTTAATCTTATTGTCCCGGCCACCAAACCTTGTACGGACTTTGCGCTATAATTAAGGTGTTTTGCCGCTCTAAAACCTATATCGACATTTAGATATATAGGGTAAAAAATGGGTGCTGAGTCCGAATCGAAGCCCTTCCCCTTCATTCTGGCTGTCGAAAAGACCCACTATTTGTTGCAGAATTCTTTGCAATTAATAGCCTGCCACGTACAGCGTTTCTGTCTCTACGATTGGCTTAAGCAGGATAGCAGCCGGAGATTCCCAATCATTTTGGATAAATTTCAATAAATGACGCCCATCGTGTTTTTTTTACCATCATGGTTAACATGATACAGCTGGTGTTACAATTCCTTTAATATAGCATAGATCCGTCAGTCGTTCAGCTCGATCTGAGATAATCAAATTGATTCATACCTGCAATATCTTATACATTTGCAGTACGACTACTGCAATGATATTTTTGATATGTAACAGCAACAGCACGGTGGTCACCGATAGACGATGGACTCGGCCTATAGCTTTCCTCACAGACGCCCGTATTGGCTCAAACCTGGCGCTGCATGAAGCTAGCATTCCACTTAGCATACTGGAGAAAGATGAGGACTTAAAGTTGCGCTGAGCTTAAGTTATGGTAGGTCAAGTATGTAAGGACTTATACCTTCCATCTTTTCGCTATAGAGATAATAAATTACGTGCTCAATTTAGACTATACCGCTCTCATGTAAGACGCACTGCATGCCTGAGCAGTTTCTTAAGACAGGCATCTAACAAAGTAGGGTAAGCACGTCTTAAGCTCTCATCAGGAAGACGAGATATTATCAAATTCATTTGGGCCACCTGACTTTTTTATTTTCCGTCCAAGCCTTTTTGGCCGGGACAATAGGGTTGTAGCTGTCCGTGCCATCCGCGCATGCACGCCACAACAATTCTAAACGCTCATGGCACATCTCGCCCGTCTTCAAAAGCGCCTCGATGCGCACGAACGACTTTTCACTACGGTCCCTGGGCTCGCAGAATTCGTATTAACGCTGAACACCACGAATGAACAAACATGCGCAGTGCGTATGTGTTTTCTTCGCGGCGACCACTTCACAAGCGGTAAGTACTGTCCGCTTGCATATGCATCACACTTACTTCATGACTTGGTACTCTGGCAGATAGCTCCAACGGAACGCACCTAGAATTCGTCGACGCCGAGTCCGCCCAGTCTTTCGTTAAGGTGCGCAAGATGATCCTTTCGGTCCCAACCAAAATAACAAACGGCGAAACCTGTCGCCTTACTATGTGGGAACCAATCGACCTCTCACTCTTTGTCCCCGGTACGTTCTCCTCATGTATTATTAAATGACAATAACATCTAAAAAAGCACACTTTTACTTACACTTGGTGAATGCAACAGGCACGGTGTACGAGATTCGCCACCTTTTCAATTTCAGCATGTAAAAAAATGCCACAAGCATGGGTGACGCATATTTGCGCTACGGACAGAGTGGTGTGTACGGCACCTTACACCACGGACAGTACAACCGATGACCACGGCGACGCAAACACTACTGAAACACTTGGTACCAACAAGCTTAAACGCAAACTCTCCGCAACGCCACAACACAACGCTCCAATGGCTTCTCCACCGACGAAACGTCACCACACAAGCGAGCAAACATCGTCCGAGACACCGAAAACACAATTGAACAACAAGTAGTAGCACAACGTCTTCGCAACAAACGACTAACACCTTAGCCATGCTGACTTCATTTTCGTAACGGTAAGGAGGGAATGCAGGATTAGCGTCGGATGGTCCAACAAAAATTAATGTGACACTCAATTTGCATCACGCTAACCAGCACATATATGTATATCGCTAGTGGGGCACGCCGGGCACCCCGGCCATAAAGCGAGCTGCTAGGTGAGAACTGCCTCAAATTCTCTATGACTGTCGTCTTCTACTGTAGTCCCTTGAAGATACCCATACTTCAATGCGTACGGACTTGCCCGTTTGGAGTTTCGCTTTGAGTACATACTAAATCCTAGATACATTTTTGATGTAGTTGCTAAATCGGAGTGCAATTAAGCTTTACCAAAACTCGGTTTAATGAATAGTTTGGTCCGACCACTTTTTGGTCTTATCAAACAATTCAAGTTTAATCGCTAAGTTTATTACTCCCTTTAATGCGCCCTAACCCTACTGATGAAAACATTCTATGTAGGTTTTGGAAGGCACCCAATGGACGTGATTAAACGAGTGATTTCGTATGGCACTCGTTGCTGCGCCCAACTGAGAAAGTACAATCCAATATTAATTTGCACCACCCTCAGAAATCGAGGACGGGTGTAATTTACATCTTAAGATTTGCTCCGCTTCGTGTCGCAAAGGCAGTCGCTACGCTCCTGCAATAAAAAGATTCTCTCACCTGGAGAGTGCAATGCTCGGCGCTCGGCGCTGGACCCGCCTCCGCAAATACCGCACGGCCATGCTACACGGGCACCCCGCGCGGGTTTGTTGCAGCTACGCGACCTCGCATCCGCTTGCCTCAGTGGGGGTCTTCTCCGTTTTGATTTGCACGCTTTTTCACCCCCTTCATCTCAGTTGGGCGCTGTACTCACTTCCATTTCGTAAACCATGTCATAACCGTTTTGTTTCGTTTGAGTGCTCCGCTAATACTACCGACTCCGCCAAGAGACTGAAATGACATATACAGAGTATACCCTCGCAAACGCGATCATCTACTTTCAGCCTTTTCAGCCAAAACATACGTGGTACTAATGATTTGCAGGAATCCAAAGCCTATGCTTACTCGATATCCTTTGGTGAGACGGGGTCACACAGCACCTTGCCAAGAGGAAGTGCTTAAGTGTATTTACTACCCGAGTAAACGTTAGTCCACGTGTTCCCGACCTCAGTGGGAACGGTTTGCCACTTAGAAGAGTAGATGTAAGACTGACTTATTTATAAGTAAGATTAGCTTGGGTTCCATACAAACTAGAGGTTACCTTTAGCGGAGCTAAGTAGTCGTGCCCTGACTGGCTCTGAGAGCACCTGGTACCATGTACTAGGTGTCCACAAAAGTGCCGGGTCACTCTATATGTAGCATGGGGCACACTGGATTGTACGCCGTTACATTTGGGAACTTAGAAGGTCCCCTCTTTTCAGTTTCTGGGCGGAGTCTGTATATCATAAGCGGTAAGTAGTACTCTTTATACTACCATTTGTTTTAACAGCTTTCATGCAGACCTTACATCGTTGAAGGAGACTAGGCAAGCTTGCGACGTAGGCCTAGAGGCTGTGTTGTTTGGGCACTTGCTCGGCAAAAGGTAGAAGTGAAAGTGAGAAATTTATTCAAAGGCGTTTTTAGTTAAATTCTACATGCACACTACACAATAACCTGAAAAGACACGCACCTTCACTCGATCCGATCGGTCTCAATAGTGAAACCAAATCAAAATGTCGTACCTTTAGCATTGTCGACTCGACACTTGCGTAAGGGGGTCTGGCTTCCGATCGCCTGCCCGTTGGCTGGATCTTACATCTATGTCCAACACTCCTCCCTAGAGCATCGGGGTTCCTGAATCACTCGATGTCGACGAGTCCGATCATCTCCCGTAGCCTCTTCACCCGTGGCGCCGGCAGCATCTTCGCCAGCAGGTTGACAAGCATTTTCGCGCTAGCCACATAATCTGGCACCACGACGCCCTTCTTCGCGCAGTCTTGGATGAACTTGAGCTTGACGTCTACGTGCTTCGCCTTGGCCGAGCTCGTTTCGGTCTGCACTTGCACGATAGCCGCTTGGTTGTCCACCAGCATGGGCATAGGAAGCTTGGTGGCAATATCCAACTCACCCAATAGCTCTTTCAGCCCCAGTAGCTCTTGAGAACCCACCGTCGCAGCAACGTACTCCGCCTCGGTCGTCGATAGTGCCACGAAACTTTGCTTCTTACACTACCATGACGCCGTCATTCCGTTTACTGGGATGATTGCCGCGCTCACATACTTGCGGTCGCTCTTTTCCGCTGCAAAGTCGGCGTCCGTATACGAGCGCAATCGTAGTGGTAGCCTTTTAGCATTGTCATCGTCAGACATATCCATCTCGTGCGATCGGGTGCCACGCAGTTACCTGGCTATGCGCTTAGCCAGCTTCCAATCCGCCATCGTTGTTGCATGCGTCTGTCGCGTTACACAGTGTACAGCGAACGTAATGTCCCGACGCGTGCATCTCGCAATCGACAGCAAACTCCCCACCAGTGACTGGAAATTTGTCTCCGTCGGCCCTGCTGACGCGATTTCCTTTGCTGCGTGCGGAAGTAGTTGTGCCAAATCTGACTCTGCCGCGTCTTCTCCTTCGATCGGCGATCGCACCGAATTCGCCTCGTCCAATCCAAACTTGGTGAGCATCTCGACGAGTGCAGCTTCTTGGTCACACCTGTAGCCACTGAGCTCGTCGAACTGCACGCGCATTCCAAGAAAATTGCTGGCAACACCGAGATTCTTGAGCTCCAGCACGGACATGTCAGCGAAAAACTGGAAAAACCCTGTTCTTGTCCGTGCCAGTAACCAGCAGTACGTTCCGACGACCGTCTTTCCGCCGCTGTCAGCGTTGCAGTACAGGCACGCGTCCGTAATGCACTGAATGAACCCAAGCTTGACCAGTTCACGATGAAGGTGCTCATGCCAAAGGCGTCCTGCTTGTTTCAGACCGTAAATGCTCTGACCAAGAAGTAGACCAACTTCATCCACGCTCTCAGCCCCGAGCGTCTTCAGCTCTTCCTCCATGATAACGAGTCCGTCGGGGACAAACAGCTAAATATTGATACCCTCCTCCTTTCGCCTTAACATACGCGTTTGGAACGTCGTCGTGTCTGGCAGGCACCTTCAATATGATTGCAATGACGGAGATAAAGTTGACACCAGTCATGGTAATCACAGCCGCAAACACGAGAAAGAAGTTAACGCCGAACTTTTGCTTGTTGCCACAGGCGACTCGTCGAGCCTTGTACCGCTCGATCAAACCCATGCCTGTTCAATTCTTCTTGTACACCCACTTGGTATGCAAGGGAGCGCTGCCAGGCTCGAACTTGACCAGCTTCCTCGTGTTATTCGCCTGTAGAGCTTCAAGTTCTTCCTTTTCAGCTGCCGCCCAAAGCGCTCTCTCGGCGCATTTCCGCGCCTGCCTGTAACCCTTCGGTTCTGGGTCATTAGCGTGGGAATTGATATCCTCAAATTCGGATTCGGTCAAAGCCACAGGTTCAGTGTTCAGCCTTGACTCGTCGACCTCCACGTCTCCATCATCTTCAGCACGGCGGCGCGACTTGCGGCGTGAGCGACAAGATCTTCGTGGCGTGGAACGTGGTGCCGGTGGCGTCGTCGTCGTGGGAGATTGAGCAGTCGGTGTCTTCACATCGGATTTCTCCTCCAGCGCACGGATGTTCTGCACATGCCTCGTGACGATCATCTTGTTCTCCGAAGGCAGGTACACCTTGTACCCCTAGGTCGATTCGTCCTTGCCGACGACGACGCCCTCACTCGCCCTCTTCTTCATAACGCGCTTTCAAGGGTCACGAAACACGTATCACTTTGATCCAAACGCGACAATATCGCGAAGGTTTGGTGCTTCGCCAGTCAGCACTTCGAGCGGCGACTTCCGATCCTCGTTAGCCCGTGACAAGCTACTGTTCAGCACATACGTCGCGTACTCAGCCGCGGCACCCCAGAAACACAGCGGCAATCCTGCACCGAACACCATGCACCGAGCCATGTTGAGGACCGTGCGATGCATCCGCTTCGCCTTGCTGTTTGCAGCTTGATTTCCGACTTCTGACACCTGACGAGCCACTTCGTTATCTTTGCAGAAGATATCCACGTCTCGGTACGCTCCTCCACCGTCCGGAGAACATGCACACGAACGCCGAACCGTTTTTCGAACTCGAATGAAAGACCTCGAACTTCTTTGTAGCCAGGTTCTTCTTCTTTGCCATGAACACCTTGCAGTAGTTTGACTTGTGGTCTACGAAGTTAACCATGCAGCGGCTACCTTGGCGGTCAAGTGGCGTCGTAGCATCCTTGAGGTCGCTGCAGATGACTCCTCCCACTTTATCGATCGGTGCGTGTTCCCCAGTGTCTTTAGTCGGTTGATTCGCTCGAGTCTGTTTACCCTCAGCACAAACCATGCAGGGCTTCCGGTCGCGATTCGATATCTTGATGCCGGTTGCAGGGTCATTTGCCATACGCTCAATGGTGTACAATGCCAAGTGACCGAAACGTGCATGAAAGCCCATCAACATTTCCGTGGCGACGTCCGGCGAGGCTGTGTCCGTACTCGTGTCCACCACGTTTATGATCAGTTGCTCCATCTTCGCATTGCTCGTAGCTACCGATTCAGGTCTAGCCACAAGCACGTTGTGCTTCACGTCGACATAGAATATTAAGTTTTGCTTTTCATCAACGCCAACTTTCCGTTGCGTTTGGTGAGAGAGCTATCGGCCGTCCGTATGAGATCAGGCTCTGCGCGAGTTTCGGTGCGTAGTAGTCCTCACTGAGCTCCACCTCAGCCGTGACTACGTCGACAATAGCTTGCAAAATCACCGACCCATTCTTTGCTACGTCTATCGTTCGACCATCCGGTAACAGGCAGGTGTCCTCACCAGAGCACTGCTCTACGTTAGCCAGTAGCGCAGGATCATTGACAAGATGTCGGTTGGCACCGCCGTCAAGAATCCAGCTCGTAGCGTCTACGGACTTAACGTCGTTACCGGCGGCAAGTGCGAGCTTTACTGGCTGGTCCTTGCTGCTTTCAGCGGAGCGACTCGGGGCATTTCTTCTTCAGGTGTCCAACCTTTCTTGAGCTTGTGGCATCGCCGCGTTTCCTCTTGGATCTCAGCCACTGCGCTCACGACTTCCTTACCTAGATGCTTTGGCGCTCGATCTTCATCGGTCATCATCTGCGCCCAAACGGCCAGTTCGTTCGCGTGTTGGAGAGGATCCGGCCGCGTGATGTCACACTTGGCCATCAAAGCGTGCCTCAAGTCCGGGTCCGCGTTCTGGACAATGCTCTCCAGCACGTTGGTGACGCGATCGTTGCCATTATGAGAGCATTCAAGTACAAAAAGTGCTTATTCCACGATCGCGACGGGTCCTTCTTCGCGCCGAAGAGCTTAATTCCTTGTTGCGTCGAGAGCGCCCGCTTGATCGACAAGTGTATATGCTCCATCACAAACCAGAGGGTCGGCTTCGTTGCCCACGAGCGCATGATGTGCTGCTGGAAGAAGAGCTCAGCTTTACCACGTAGATGCTGGCCGAACTAGTTCACTTTGTAACGTTCAGGCCAGGCGTATCCACACACCTGCTCCGCCATCTCAATCTGCTCGATGAACAGCAGAGCCCACTGCTCGAAGCCGCTCCCAAGTCCCTTGTAGACCTCACTGCCGTCGATTTTTTGCATGAAGATCTTCGCATCCTTGGCAGGTGGCACTCTCTCCTTGCGGAACGGCGGCGATGGACGATGTGTTTGGTACTGCGCAGCCGGCTGTTGCTGTGGCGCCTGCTGAGCTGCTTTTTGGGTTTGGAACGTTGTGCCTCCTGCTTGTTGGCCAGCACCAAGACCACCATACATCCCAGGCGTCTGCACACCCATGCCGAAGTTTGACACGCCGAGCTCATGCAGCTGCATGCGCTGCATGCCGAAACTGCCTCCGTGCTGCAGTGCTTGACGGTACACGCTCTGGCCCATCCCAGCTCACGAACCGGTTGGCGTAACGACCGCACGCTGCTGGTGCGTCTCCAGCGACCGCTCTAAGCTGTCCACTTTGGCCGTGACCTTGGTGATGAGAGCCGCGAGCGCTCCAGCGTCCGGCCCAACCTTCTCTAGGTGATGATTTTCGCCCCTTGCGTAAGCGGCCGGGGATACTGCCTCCGCAGTAGTGTCTGCGTCTGAGTTGCTGACCATTGGGCTCCAAACCTGTTGGTTGGGCACTTGCTCGGCAGAAGGTAGAAGTGAAAGTGATAAATATATTTAAAGGTGTTTTTAGCTGGATTTTACATGCACACTACACAATAACCTTAATGGCCTCGCGCCTACACTCGATCTGATTGGTCCCGAAAGTGAAACCAAGTCAAAATGTCGTACCTTTACCATTGTCGACTCGACACTTGCGTATAGGTCCTTGGGGGCTGGCTTCCGGTCGCCTGCCCGTTGGCTGGATCTTACATCAATTTTCAACAGGCTGGATGCATGTCCCCAATTGGAAGAAGTCTCGTCCTATTGAGAGGCAGTGCTGTCACAGCATAAGCTACCCGTCATTCTAATTCATTATAACTAGCCGAGCGCCGCCGCTACGCGGTGTTAATTTAGGTTTTATTCTAGATTTGTACCTTCCCGCGTTAGCTTCGCTTCGTCGGGATAATTATTCCAAAACATCTCACCCCCCATGTGCCTAAGTCGACTCCTTTAATTTCATAAATCTATTTAGACCAGTCGCTACAAGATACTGAGCTCCCAGTAAGCCGTGCAATTATTTCTACCGGTACAAAAGACTGATCCCCTAGCATCATACTTACCATGCTCATAAAATATTGCTGTGGTGTAGTAGAACACACATACCGTCAGATTGGATTTCTTACCCAAACCACAACATATCGCCGAGTTAGGTCGGCGCTTGTATGGCCTGCGCAGAGGGTGGTCCCCTCGCGGTTGGGCCCTGCCGGGACAGACGGGTGGCTCAAATCCACTGAATTCCGTCTAACCACGTCAGAGCACTTCCGAGGCTCCGTCGAGTTTACCTCGGCAGAGCTCGTTTACAAACCCTGTGTTCTCCACCAAAGGATGGACGACGGCGCGCGAGCATTTGTACAGGTCACCGAGCGCAGAGACTGCTCAGCTAGAAGTGTTACGGCACCTGGGCTATCCGACGTACCGGCCCGCTGAGTTGCGGGGCTTTCTTTCGCACGTAGCCAGACTTTTGTACTACCGGACCGACCTAATCTCTTGGCGCTACCAGTCAATACCCTACAAGCTTGCCTCTCGAGTATCAACGGCAGGCATAATCCGGCCCTATGCAGGTACTTACCGGAAGGGTGTACACGTGTCTTGGACTAGGAAATTCTGCTCTGTTATCTTCTGGGAGCCCTTTCGGCTCCCCCTATGTAATCATATGTTTCTCATACAAATATCCTGTGAAATGTAGCCGTTTTGGACTTCTACCGACCCTTCCGCTGACCGCTGACCGTTGAGCTCAGCAGCCATCCGGATAACATCATCCGGACAGATCGCTAAGTACTTACCGTGTTCCTTTGTTCCTAAGCTCTGGGTTATCGGACCGATCCGATTGTTGGTCTAAAGTAGGTTGACGTATGGACGAATCTGGAAATCCCTACACCACAACAGACTGCCCCGATTACGATACGAGCCGAGCCGGTAAGTGTCTTAATCCTTCATTAGGTTCTGCCACCTTTGGTCCATACTCTGCTGATGGAGTCACGCGGTTCTCCACCACCTTCTTCGGTACGTTCGCTGATTCCGCTGTTGCTCACCTGGCAACTCCTTACGCTCCTCGTCTTGTTTTTCTAGTACTACTCACGGCGCCACCCTTCTCCACCGACTCCTGATCGAGGAGAAGGCGCGTCCGCTGAGTCGATTACTCGACCCGTTGGTACTCGTGGGGTCAGCGACCGGCATGAATCCGGGTTGGCCGACCTGACAACTTCCCATGGGTCGGACGCGGAGTCGGCGGAGTCTATTCGCACGCTCCCTCCTGGACAACCGAGCTTGCCGGGCGACACCACTTCGGGCGCCAACAACCAGTCGTGCTCGGCTGCCCCAGGTAGTCTTGACTCCCTCCAGACAATGGTTACTCAGCAAGGATACGGACGCCGGGAGGAATTGACCTTCTTGGCGAGGATCATGGCCTATAGATTCCTTTGCCCCATGGAGCCTTCTGATCCTGCGCAACGGCGAGTGGTCCTGCATGCGAGCTGCTGGAAATCGTGAGCGGTCACTACGCTGCTCTTGATTATTCCCAGGTCATCGGGGACCTCAGAGCCGACAATCAGGCTACCCAAGAAGAGAATCGCGTGTTAACTCGGCTATTAGACGCCCTCGCACTCAACAACGTTGACTGGTTAATTCAACTATCATCGGCACAACAGCAGGTGTCTCGGCGGGAGGCTGCGGCCACGCAGTCTGTGAGCCTCCTCGCTTCACTGCGAAAAGCCGTAGCCGTGTGTGAAGCAAAACTCGCTCGGGCGGTCGAAGCTGGGCAAGGCAAGATTGACGCCGCGTTGAGTTAGGCTCAGCTCCACGATCAGCAAATCGTGGATCGAGACGCTGAGATCGCGACTCTCCTCCAATCCATCACTGAGAAGGATGCAGCGTATGCCGCTCTCCAGAGAATTGCTTTCAAACATTTCGAGCAGATGCAGGAATCGGTGCAACTGTAGAGCTCAACCGGTAATCACCCCTTGCGGCACGCTCAGTAAGTGATCGCTGGTTACGGTCAGTGATCTTGCGGAAGAAGCGGGTCATCTGCCGGAACGGTACTCTTCCGATGCACGATCCTCACATGGCTGCTGCTGCTGCTGCTGCTGGCGCCGGGTTGGAGGGCTCAGGACTCGATCCGTTCGACCTTCGTCTGAACGCCCGGTTGTGTCGAATCTTGGCGTCTTCCCCGAAGTTCTCAGCGTCCCTGCTGGCGAGTCCCGACGACTAGAGTTGATCATCCATCTTCGTCAAGATGCCCCAGCGGTGGGTTCTAGTGCTGGTCCAACAGCTGATCCTAGTGTTTAACCACGGAATTTCGCACCTTCGATGGTTCCGGTTTCTTCTATGACATTTTCGATGGACTCGGCTACGGCTCATATGAGCTCAGCGACGGCTGTAAATCAACCCGTGCCGACTCTCGCTCAACTTCGTAGTACTCCATTGGCTGATTTGACATCTACGCAACGGCTTCGGCGTTATGCGAATCCGAAGTATACCACCGCTGCTGGTCCTCGTCACCGTTTGCTGGCACCGCCTCCGTCTCAGCCGTACGCTTGTCTATTTCCAGGTGAAGAGGGACACGATGCCGTCAGTGCGCTTTTGCGCTATAGCTCTCCTCAGGTGGCCGTGTCCGATAGACAGAAGCCCTGCTCCGGTAAATTTCGACGCCGGATTCGGCGCAAGAAGGTTCGTCACCTTCAGTTGAGTTCTGCTACGCACCCAGCCGTCTCCGCTCGCTCGGAAGGCGAAGTTAAAGCTTCAAGCGAAGCCGAGTACGAGTTTAACCGGTCTGTTCCTGCCGACGACACAGTTCTTGCGTCTGATTCGGCGACTCTAGTGAGGCCTCCGTCGTCTGGTCATCTGTTGACGTCGTCAGTCATGACCACCCAACCATCGTCGGTGTCCTCTTCTGATGTCATGACTTTACTGCCTGTCACGGTTCTGAGTGTTTGTGCACCAGTCTCGGTGTCGCCTAGCTCAGCCGAGTTGCCCCAGTTGAGCGTACTTCCCAGCGTCGTGTCAACGGAAGCGGTGCAATCTGGGTTGGCATCTGGTCCTCGATCGTCTCACGTCTCAGTCGACGTCTCTACGCCTCGAGGTGTTATTGTATCTACTCCACCGGCCGACCTTGTGACTCCGGTTGTAAGTGTTCTCAGACCGTCTCTCCCTGCGAGCTCGGCCGTGCTGACGTCTCTTTCTGGGCGTCCCATCCGGAGATCCGCTCCGCCTGCTCGCACTGTGACCGCTCAGCTGCTCGAGGACATTGACGCTTCTGCTGATGAGGTCTTAGGGCCTGGGGATGGTTCTTCACCGTCCGCCAGCTCGACGAATCTTGCAGCCGGGTCGCTCCCGGATCCCATTTCTCTGTCGGAGACCTCGGCGGGTAGTCCTTCGGGTTCTGACTTGGCGGGCGAAGATGCATATTGTTCTTCCAAGAATAGAAGCCTTCATGCGGAAAATGTCGGTTCTGACATGAGATGAGCGATGAGTCTTTGCCACCGGGTTATCGCAACACTTTGCGGCATTCATCGATGGATTCTGGTGACAACGAGATGCCTTCCACCTCCGCGTCGGCATCAGGGGAACAGCAACACCGCAAGCGTTGTGCCTCGTCGAGTCCTACCGGCACCGGTCGGAGAAATCCAAGAAGCACACGAAACCCAAGAATCATCATAAGAAACACCGACACCACAAGCATCAGCTGCCAGCGCCAACACCCGACATGACTCCTGCTCAATCTCGGTTGGATGCCCCTTCGCCGAGTGTAGCCCCGGTAGCATCCACTCCGTCTCGACCGAGTTCGACCGCGTCGCGTATCCCACGACCAACTCTAGTTACTCTGCGACGCGCTCTTACTCTCCCGTTGACGACGTTGCGGACCCGGGCCTCGCAAGCGGTTTTAAGTATTGCCGTTTGACCCTCCACATGGCTCAGCTCCGAGAGGTGCCGTTTATGCATTTCGGCTCAACCCGTTGTTGGAATGCATTTCTGTACACACTGACTGGCGGAGTGCAGCTGGAACTCGTCGGTGGCAAGGGTCGTGTACCGCCCACACCGTGTTCGCTTAAAGGCATACGATCTTTCATGGCTGTCTTCGATCCGAGTCATCCCTGTCAGCGTCTCCGGCGGATACCCCCGAGCTTCCCTTCCTTTTTCTCCGTCCGTTCTGGAGGAGGATCGGCGGTGCTTGGCTTCCCAAACTCGACCTCGTACCTTGATGCAGGTTATTAGTGATATGTGGGTGAAGCTGCGTGGCGACAGTCCTTTGGACTCGGCGGGGCGGTCTATCACAACGGATGAGCAAGTGACTCGTTTCTACGTCGCTCTCTCTCACGAGCGTTGCCACTGGATCGTCGAGTCAAGCGTGTTGATGGACCTCCATCCCGACTTGAACCCGACAGCCACGCCTGCTCAGCTCGCAGAAGTGTATGAGCTGTGACTGGTGTACAAGCTCGAGCGCAAACGCCGTAGTGATACCCTACGGTCCTTGGTTGTTGCTGGCTACGACCAGCTCTACTCGGCGGTCACACAGAATCTCGGCGGCGAATTTGCTCCCCTCGTGGATGCTGAGGTATACTTTGATCCCTCAGCTCCTCACTATTCCCCGGTCAACCTTTCGTGGGTCCCGGCCAGAAGTGAGTGGGTTCAGTGCGCGTACGACGTGGATCTAGCCGAGCCCTGGCGAGCTTGGTGGCTGACCGACCCGGCTGTTCACCCGTGCAATACGTGTTTCCGTGCTCGGAACGTGGACTTCTTGGCTTTCGCCCGGCACGTGTGGACCCCCAGGTCGTTGACAACGCTATCGAAGAAGACTTCGACCTTGCGGAACAAGCGCCTCCTGCTTTCGCCCAGGGCGCCCCGTCTCGGCTGAATCGTCAATCTATTCACATCTTCGCTGGTTCCTCTGTTGGTTAGCCCGGCTCGGAGAACGAAAGTGCGTCTAATGACGACTCAGCGGACGATGGGTTGGGTTCTCCCAACCTCCGCGGCGCGTCCCCGAGTAGGTCTCTGTTCGGTACCCCCCTTCCGGGTGGAACAGATCCGCCTCACCCTACGCCAGCTGTGTCAGGTTCTGGGCCACCGGATCCTCTTCCGCCGACTTCTGCATCAGTCTCCTTGGCGAGCTCGGCGATGATACGCCTTGCTACATCTGCAACTTGCACCATTTGCAAACGGTTTTCACGCTTCTTCTGTCGTAGATAGTCAAACAGGAGACCTCCACATGACAAATTCGCCAGTGGTTCCAAAGTAGGCTCATCGTAGCCGACCCACTTAACCTTAAACTTTCGTTGTGACCGGGACGTACTCGTGGAAAATGGTAGCTCATCGTCGAGAATTGCTTCGACTTCATACTCGTTCGTACTTGTGTATGGCTCCCAGCTGTCTTCAAGCAGTAATTCTTCATCAAAGTCAAATCGCTGAGTCTCTTCGAGGTCGGCGATTAGCCTCGAATTTGGTCTTCCGCCGAGTTCGGTGACTGCCTTCAGACGTGATACATGGACCACTGGGTAGAACCTATATCCGCGCTTGTCGGGTAACTCCAATTCATAGGCGAATTCTTCCACCTTCTTCTTCACCCTGAATGGTCCGTGCCATCGATGTGCTAACTTCTTAGTCAGGCCCGACTTGACTCGCTACATAAACAACTAGAATTGGTATCTTTCTTTGAACAAGGTTTCGGTGGATTCATCGCCTGGTTCTGCAACTCCGTCTTCGTCATCTGCTGCGTTGGGAATAGCTCTTTTCGCCTTCTTGCCCAGTGCTTCGTTGTGCTCTTGAGCTCGTCGTGTCTTCTCTCGAACTTGGAACTCAGCTGCTAGCCGTAGAGCAACCTCTCGTTGTCTGTTCGCTTCTCGGCGCCACTCGACCGCATCCGCCGAGTCGGACGAGCGTCCCTGTCCATGTCGCATTGAGCTCGTCATAGCCTTGAGTGTAGACTTGGCGTCCCAGCCATGTACCAGATAGAAAGGAGTATCTCGCCGAGTCGAGGCGCTTGCGTTGCTAATTGCGTATGCCATCTTCTCGGCGATGGCATCTCAGTCGGCCTGAAGCGGGACTTCTACGTAGACTCGTATAGTTTGAAGCATTGTCTTCACGGACCTCTCTTGTTGACCGTTGGCTTGTGGTCGGTAACTCAGCGTAGCCCTTGATCTCGACTGCTTTATCTCGGAGAACCTTTGGAACACTTCACTCTTGAACTTGGATCTCGGTCGTGTCGTATCAGTGATGGAGCTCCGAACCGCCTGCAGACGCATTCGTCGAACGCATTGGTCACTTGGACTGCCCCGGTGTAGCTCATAGCTTTGGCGATTACGAACCCCGTGATGTGGGCCTGGGACAGCAGCAGCGCAGTATTGCCCCGCTGAGTTCGAGGTAGGGGAATGACGAAATCCATTGGCACGACCTGGAATGGCCGGTCTAACACCACGTTTCCCGTCGAGTAACCTCTCAACTGTGGCTCGCTCTTACTGGCACTGCAGTCCTCGCAGACTCTGACATGTTTCACCACGTCGGCGTAAAGGCCAATCCAGTAGTAGTCGGCCTTGACTCTGTGATGAGTTCTGACGATGCCTTGTTGACCCCCTTCGATCGAATTGTTACCGTTATGTAGTATCTCGTCGATCATAGTTGACGGGATCGCCAATCTCAATGAGAGGTTCGGTTCGCCGAGCTCGCCTTGTCGGTGCGTCTCATCTCGGCAGTATAACAGGCCGTCTTCGCTGAGTACGAAGACATCTGCGACTTTGCCGGCATTCTGAGCTCGACGGTGCGTAACGTCCTCGAATTCACCTCTCAGGTACGCCTGCAGATCGGCCCACCTGAGGTTTTCGTCTTGTGCCCTCGCAATTCGTCGTCTCCGCCCAGTCTGTACTATCACTGGATCCATGTCGTTGGCATTCGGAGCTGTCTGGGCTGACTCAATCTGCGACCCTGTTTCAGCATTCGGGGTCGTGTGTTTGGTCCGCCCAGTCGACGCCCTGTTGTCTTGCTCAAATTCACCTCCTCCGCTTTCAAACAGGGATTCTCCAGGTTTTGGTGATATGGCTTCATGATTCTGACTTCCTTCTTTACTCTAGCCGAGGCTTCATCAAGCTCATCCTCAAAGCGAACTCGGCGTACTCGGCTACGTGTGACTGCCGTGACCATCGGGGTTTCCACATACAGCTCTTCGGCCACTCGGTTAATCGGTCATAGTTCTGCTTTCCGATACGTCCCGAGAATTACCCGTCCGACTTTTTCCTTGAGTGCCTCGGTAGCTTGCGAATCAGCCGCTGCGTTATCGTGTCGCGCTATGTGTCGATACCGGACCGAGTTGAGTCGCTTAGTGCGATCCTTGTGTCGTGCTAAGTTCACTTGCAACGTTTCCTTCTTGCATGCTATCTCCCCCATGAATTGCTGGATTGCAAGCCGGGAGTCACCCACGATACCTAAGTCTGTTACCCCTCGGTCAATCGCCGCCAAGGCCCCATTGTTCATGCCTGTATACTCGTCGATGTTGACCGTGGTGGACGACAGGTACACACTCGCAGCGATCTCAATGTCCCAATTCGGAAGGCGCCACAGGATCCACAAGCAGCTTCCATACCCGCCATACTTTGCTGTCTTCGCTGAGCCATCAAATGAAAGAATAGATCCCGCGCAGTCAGCTGGTATTCGGGCGTACAGCAGTTCTGGCTCCATTTTAACTGTCGTTGAGCTCTTGGAAGAAGGCGCGAGGTGGTTCAGGGACACGTCGAGTCCGATGAACGGTGTTATTGACGCCTAGAGCAACTGGGCGAAATCTATATCTCGTTCGCGTACTCTTTTCACCTTCAAATCGTAGGGCGACAGCATCACTGCGAAACTGACTACGCGGCCGTCAAACGACTTCGACTTAAACACCCATTCCAGCGATAAGAAGTGGGTGTAGACGTGAAGCGTCGTCCCTGCCAAGAGAGTGTAGCACACCTTTAGCAGTTGTAACAGCGCAACCACTCCTTTCTCAGCGGGATGATAGCCGAGTTCTTTCTCCTTGCGCACGTGTCCGCAGAAGCAAACTGGGTGCAGCTTGTCGTCGTGCGGCCGCATCGTAGTACTGCTCCGTGCCCAGCCATTAGCATACAGCATTATGTGGACTTCGTTCGCCGAGTAGAAATGTCGAAGAATTGGAGCGTCCGCTACCCGCTGTTTTAGCTCGGCGAATGACGCTTTTGCTGACGTCAAGTCACCCCTAGGACCAAAGTCCGTTTCCTTTAGTTGGTAGAGCACCGCTTCATAAACAGCCAAGCTCTGGATGAATCGGCCGTAGTAGTTAAGTGCACCGAGGAAAGCTTGCGTCCCTTTCTTTGATTTCGGGAAGAAGAGCTCAGCGATCGTGGCTATCGTTTTCGTATCAGCGCGTACGCCACCGGCGTAATCTCGTGCGACAGAAAATCGACCTTGGGTTGGACGAAAACACTCTTAGTAAAGCTGACGCTAATCCGACACTCGGTGAACCAGGCTAGTAATCAGTCCAGGGTCTCCAAGCAGACGTCAAACGTCTCCCCTCCGAAACAAATAGCATCGCAAACGACCTCCGTTTGAGCACTGGGACCAGATTAGACTGGTCGGGTTCTCCACTAGCGAACATGTCACCATCAGGGCCGTTGACTAGGTCTAGGACCGGATCGCAGTCAGTCTGGGATTGGTGGTCCGCTTCGAACTTCGTCTGCTGGCCTGACGTTGAGTCGCCGAATCTTTCGAGCTCGAATCGCCAAGCTCCTGACCCGGCTTCAGCGTTAGCCATTCGCTCAGCGACCGATTTCCATCTTTCCTTCGGTTGGACGTACCCTTATAAACCGTTATCGATGAGTCGTAGGTAAATCATAGGCACATTCTTTAATCCGAACGGCATTCGAAACCACTAGAAGTGCCCTAGTGCACAGACGAACGCCGAGATCTGCCGAGTTCGGCGAGTCATCAAGACAGCTCAGAATCCACTAGCAGCATCAAGTGAGCAAAACCACAAGTAGCTCTCCAGTTCGGTAAGCAGGTCGTCAACTTGTGACATGGCGTCTTCCATCGGCGCCGTAATCGCGTTAACTAGCTTATAGTCAATGCATAATCGAATATCCACTCCATTTTGCTTGAGTACTATCACCACTGGTGAAACCCAGGGGCTGCCCGAGAATGATATCAACCCAGCTCGAAGCAGTCCCTTCAGCAACTCGTACAATTTACTCAATTGACGGAGGGGAATCTGCCAAGCTTTTTGCTTGATAGAAGCGTGTCCTTGAACGTCAATGTCGCACAACGCTCCGTACGCTGGAGGCGGAAGAGCGTTACCACTTGAAGTCATTATTCCTTCGTGCTTTTGCAGCTTTGCCACCAACCTAGCCGACTGCGCTGGCGTATGACTACTTGACTTGACGTTCGGAGTGCCATAGTCGAGTTCGGTAGGCACCACTTCAGTAAGGTCGGGAAGGAAGGCCTGCTCATGGGCGTAATCCATCAAATCCAGATTCGTCCCACTTCGCTCAAAGATATCGGTCTTACTGTCGTCAGCATCACCCTCTTGCTCGCTCTCGGTCGCTGCGATAGCCAAGTAGTGTAGTCTTAGAGTTTCCATCGGGTCCTCTGCTGAGCTGCATTCGTCATCTTCCCAGCTGAGCTCAGCGGGGACATGTTCGGTCACGGTCTTAGAATCTGTACTATTGGGCTTTCTGCCAAGCAGTTTCTTCATCCACAGCACGTTCTAAACTGTAGACAATTCCGCCGGGGCGAATACCGTCGTCGCTGAGCTCGTTACCCTGGAATCCGTATCAGTACCTCTCAGCAGTTATACCTCTGGTAAAGCATGTTTGTCTTCGACACGAGGGCCCATATCCGCCGACTCCACTACGACGGCCGATCTGACTTCTACGTGTTCAGACTTGTCTCCGAGGTTGGCGGCATTTTCATCGTGTCGTATAACCACATCCGAGCCGTTTTCAGCATCCAGAGTATCCAACGCTGAGTCCGCCGTAGCTGGATCGTCGTTAGGCTTGATTCCTTCCGGTAGTAATACCTCCCGGCTATCATAGTCATTTGTCGCGTCGGAGTGCTGATCCGCTGAGTTCCGCTGACGCCGAGTCCACCGTCGCCACCCCAGCTCCAGACATGTTCTCTCTTGACAAGAGGACCAAGAGGCATAATGGCGTAATCACGGATAAAGCGACGGTAATAACCTCCGAAGCTTAAAACGCTTTGTAGTTGCTATTGGTTTAGCGGCGTAGGCCACTTTGCAATCGCTTCAGTCTTGTGAGTATCAACAGCACGTCCTTAGGCAGAAACCGTATGGCCGTGGAACTTAACTTCGGACTGGTCAAAGTGACACTTTAAGAGATGGTAGAGCAACTTCTCACGACGTAGAACCTCGAAGAGATCATGAAGATGTTCAACATTCTCTTCCAGCCTGGTGGAAAAGACACAAATGTCATCCAAGTAGACATCAGTACTTCGCATAGAGCACTCTCATGAGGCGAGGCCAAACACCAGGCATACCAGCCAATCCCATAGGAGCTACACACCAACACGTGCGTGCGAAAGGCAGTATACTTGCGCCTCTTGAGTGCGATACGCATCTGATGATATCCTTGAGCCAAATCTAGAACTGAAAAGATGACACAACCACACATCTGATCGAAGCGTTCGGCGATGGGAGGTAGTGAAATCTTTGAAACAATCTACTGCGAGTTCACATAGCGATAGTCGATAACCCAACGGATAGGCAAGGTCGAGTTTCCAGAGCGTACCCACAAAGCGCGATACAGCTGATGTCCAGAAAAAGGATTTTTCTTTGGAATCCCAAAGATGTTGGACACCCAAGGAGAATAAGAAACTTCGATCCATCCTTTCCTCAGCTTCTCTGCAACGAAGGAGTCCAGTGCATCCTCCTTAACCTTAGACAGGCGGAACGGAGCACGGCTACTTGGAACAGCATCAGAGTTCATTTGGAGCTCGAAATTCACACGACGTGAAGGCAGTAATCAATCCGGTAAAGTCTCCGGAAAGACGTCAGTAAAACGTTTCAATAAGTGAGTGATCGAATAGGCGTCGAATCACTAACTGACGTGACAGCACAAAGCTTGACACGGCACACTTCCTTGTACACATTTTTCTTCACGTTACGTTTAAAGTCAACAGCATTAATCTCTACAGCTGCTTGACTAGCCACCGTTGATGGAGTTGCACAAGACACACTTGGAAACGAAATCTCATGCGAACGCCAATTAATGCATGGCTGAAACTTCGTCAACCAAGGTTTACCCAAGATGCCATCATGGGCAGATCCAAGTGATCATTACATGACTTGAAGTTTGCAAAACGGTAGCGACCAAATTCAATAGTCTCTTGACCTTTCTTTATAGAACGCGCTTTCGTAGCAGTTCCATCGAACCGAGTGACTTGTGCGACACCAGACGTAGCGGTGTTAGCGCCTAACCCTGGGCGAACAATATTGCATGTAGCCTTACTGTCGAGCATGATGACGACAGGTTTCCAATCACAAGTCCCTTGTTTACGAATGAGCTCGTTCTCACGATGCATGGACGACAAGGTGGACGTGGAAATCTCTTCCACTTCAACAACCTCAACCTCATCATCGGAACGGGTCATAGACGCTCGTTCAGCAGCAGCAGCAGTTGTAGGAGAAAAAGAATTAAAGCTCGCGGCAGATTGCTCGTGACGGTTCTTTCGAGCATACTTCTCCTTGTTTTTTAACTTGAAGCACTAGTCAATGACATGACCAGACTTCTTGCAGTAGCGACATCGCTTATTAGACGAGGGATAGGAAGCAGAACGGCGGTTTCTAGTACTCCCTGAGTCAATTTCTATTGGCTCGGGCTCGTTCTCCTGAATAGGCATAGGCGTGGCTTGCTGTTAATGCGAATTGTTGTTGGACTGAGAGCGTGATCGGTCCTGCGAAAAGAACGGTGGGCGATAGTTCTTACCGCTGACATGATGCGATCGATCATACGCTAAAGCAATCTTCATTGCCTGCGACATTGTTGTACAGCGACGGTAATGCACCTCTTCGAGCGTAGGACTGACGAGTCCACGTGTGAAGTAAGTGATCTTGTCCAACTCACTCATGTCTGTCACTTGCATGATGGCTTCCCGGAAGCGAGAGATGTAATCTTCCAAGCTAGAGCAATTTTTCTGCTTTAGCGCGTACAGTTGATCACGCAAACGCTCTTGCAAATCCGGCGGCACAAATTTATCGGTCAACCTGGCCATAAAGTCCTGCATGTCCTTGATATCACGCTTGTTCAGCTTGTACCAAGCGGCAGCATTTCCTTTAAAGCTCGCAGTAGTAATGGCCAAAATTCGAGAACGTTGGTTGTCGTCTAGCCAATCGATGTTTTTGACTTCAAAGTACTGAGCAAGCTGCTCGAAGAGCAAATCAACAGATTCTCCCATCGTGTCATGAAATTCATGCAGACGGATACCTTCCACTTTCTCTTCACGCTTACTCATGGCTTCAAGCAGTTGTTGCTGCTTGTCAACCATTTCGATAAGTTTCTGTGTGATAGCGTCAGTAGACCATCCTTGAGGATTTAAGGAAGTCATGGTTGGTTGTCGAACAATTCAGCGATGAAGTACCGAAAAGGGTAGTCGGAAACCGGTGGACAGCGACGAGGGGAGCAGGTACTGAACTGATCCGGTTCTTATAGACCAAACATACAGTACAGACGCAATCAACGATAACGTTAATGAGGGATGGGACGTTAGGTACGGGTACTAACTTGATCCTGTTCATATAGACCAGACGCTTAGTGCAGTACACACGCAAAAATTGCAAACGGCAAACCGTATGAAATGAGGTCGCAACGAAGAAATCCGACGAATGTGGAGGCGAAGAACGACGACACACGCTCAACGAGCGGCTTTCCACATGTCGCGTAGCGAATAGCGAATACAGAACCCCTCCCGGACGAAAAACAGCAAGTGCTACCAGATGTGACGACTGATGAGAGCACTGCGCAGAGGAACAGAGGCGAGGGAAGAGTCACGTGGCGAGGAGCGAAGCGGAGGAGGGTGGCGAGAGTCCAGCGATGGGGACTTGAAGGTAAGGCACGGGAGGCTACTGATGTGCCTCGAAGAAGGTGAATTGGAAAGTGATATTGAAATGGTTAGTTGTTTGTCGGCTACGAGAAAGTGTTTGTTAGCATTCCCTTGGTATCCTATGTAACTATATGCATTTCACTATAGTAAATTCTAAGTAGTCCTTGAGTCGAATCTTGAAGTAGCATAGCGTAATAGTGAACCGCGGTTCATTTGAACCGGGTCAGAACCT
Organism: Phytophthora infestans T30-4; assembly: GCF_000142945.1. NCBI lineage: Eukaryota > Oomycota > Peronosporomycetes > Peronosporales > Peronosporaceae > Phytophthora > Phytophthora infestans. The sequence goes on from NW_003303741.1 coordinate 2,413,925, forward strand.
CCATAGTGAATTCAAATGAAAAGAATGACTGTCCATGTTTGGCAATACTCGTCCAAACATTTTCGGTCAGGCGTGTGTCTGCCTGGCCGCTCATTGGCAACTTAAGAAGACAGTCGGCAGTCAGCAAAGACAAGTAGGAATATAATTGAAGAAAGTAGGACGCATTGGTACCAACGCCATGGCCATCGCTGGCTGTGACGTTGGTGCGTCGTTACAACGCGGCTGCGGCCTGGCAAATTTGCCGGCAATGCCTCTTGATGTTGCTAATCTAGATACGGCGGAACTAGATAAGTTGACCACACCGGAGCTCGAGTGGCGCTTTAAGGCCAGTGCTGGTAGAGACGTCTGTTCAAAGAACGTTTAAGAGGTCCGTTTGTTTGAACATTTTTACCGGACGTCTATTCCCCTTTTTACAGACACTTAATAGACACCTACGGGTAATTACGGGTGCGTTTTGACTTGAATTGAGTATCATGTTTAATCGGGGACAGTCCACTAATCTGCATATTGCTCATGATGAACCATCCTGTTTTTTTTACTTGCGTCTGCACGCAGAACCCTCTATTCGGACGCTGACAGTAGTCAAAAGTACACTGTACCTTATGAACAGACGTCTGTTTGTATTTTCAAAAGACAATGGACACTTTAGACACTGTTTAAACATGTCCGTTGTAAAGACGTCGTATTTTTCCACTGCCAGCACTGTTAAGGCTGCTCCTGTTCTCATGGTGTCGCGCCCAGACAACCAGACGCTTTTTCATTTGCCTCTGGAGCTTTCATCCGTCCAATTCTTCGTACGGCTCACGCTGTTTGAGCGACGTGCAATCCATAATAATATTATGGATTGCATATTATGCTTGCAGAGCGACCGAATGAATGGAGCGAAACTCAGATTTTGCTGCACGCTGCTCGTGAACGCGAGATGATTGTCGATGCGAACGAGGTGGAGGTGGAATGAATATCGTCCTTAGATCTATGTCTCGTTTTACATGGCGAAACTACCTAATGGCTACAGGTACTCGGTGTAACCTCAAAAACCGCGTCGCTGGGTCGAATAGAGGGAGAAGGGAGTACGAGTTATTGTAGCTCGTAGTGGTCACAACGGATTCATTCACGTTAACAGATGTGACTTTAAGCTGATAAAAGTTCTTGTTATCTACCCCCCCCCTAGAGGGGTGGGGTCTGCGTCCGTCCGTCCGTCAGTCCGTCCGAGGGTAGGGTTCATAAAACTCATGCTAACACGTGCGTTCTACTGGCTGCCGAGGGCAGCGAAGGCGGCCTCGATTCGCTAAAAGTTGATTAATGTGGTTAGCACAATATATGTGATCTACACATCGTACTTAAATGCACCGTTCAAACTTCATTTTGCCCCCATTGTTAGCGCTGGAGCGCCACCTCACGCGAAGGGCGCTGCCTGTGTGCGCGTTAGTTAGCATCAGTATAAGGCGCCGATGAGCACACACGTACTATATCGTCGTAGGAGCTATTGAAAACATTTGTAGTCTTTGGTGACTCATATTTCGGCCTCAATTGAAACGTTAGTACTTATTGCTAATAGAAACATGTTTTAGGCTTCATAGTACTTTTCTAGTAATAAAACTTACAATACTGTTTTGCGTAGTACTTTAAAATTATTATACCAGCGTTCGATAATAAATCACAGTTTTACTACTACTAATAATAATGTGAAAACTTTAAAATATGACTATTGTGGCTTACACCCCAGCCCACACTGCCTCCGGGAAAAAGTATCATCTTCTTTTGTATTTCCGCGCGTAGTGTGTGACTTTAAGATATGCAGCGTACATCAAACGAAATGGGAACAGCGTTTGTGATTAAGTTAGCGCGGGGGCACGTGACTAAGCAAGAACACGAAACACAAAGGAACACCGACCCACACTATGTACACGATGGGATAGAAGAGCAACACGAAGCACGGAAGACGATTGAAGACTTAGCCGATGCAAACCACGAAGTTGTATGCGTAGCGTGAAAGACGGAAGAGCACACAGCCATGAAAAGGACAGAAGGACAAGAATATGACGGGAGCGTACGGGCCACGAAAAGGAATGAAATATATAGACACCCCAGCATGCTGAAAAGCACAGCTACGGAAGAGCACGGACGTCCGATGCCACGGTAGAGCACGTAGCGGTAATAGTGCACGGACAGCAATTCTCCTATAGCACCACTGTAGAACACAGAGTACAGTCGACCGATCAAACATGAAACCGCGGTAGACCACAAACGGAAGATCACCGAGCATTGGAGCACGATATTAGGGTAGAACCGGAGCTCACCGAGTCCGACAGTACGATACTACGGTAGCTAACGATCTCACGGACGATAGACCAACCGCGACACCACAAGCTAGCACGATAGTATGGACTGTGCCACTAAGCCATGGGAGAACGCAGTCGCAGAGCTATAGACGAAAAATCACCAAGCCACGAAGAGCGATACCAGTGTAGAAGCTGAGCTCCCCGAGCCACGGAGGACGATACTACATTAGAACACGAGTGCACCGACGCCAGACCAGCCACGAGACTACGGAGAGCAAACTAGCGTGGACGGTAGCCCAACCACTAAACCATGGAAAACCAAGCAGCCACAGGAGCTGTATACGGGATCACCGAGCCACGGAGCACGATACCAGTGTAGAGCCTGAGCTTACCGAGCCATGTAGGACAGTAGTACATTAGAAATGGATTGCACGGAAGGCGGGCCAGCCACGACATACACGGGGGGGGGCTTGGGGTGACCACGATTGCACACTGTGGAGCACGATGTCATTGTGAAACACGATAACACGGGCAGCGCAGACGCACTACGCAAGCACAATTCCATATCCAGCAAAACCACACCGCGATTGCACGATAGCGTGATAACGCGGTCGATGGAGCCTCACCAGGAGAGCACGATACACGAGCGACGGAACAACACGACTGCATGGAGGAACCAAACCACGGAATAGCACCCTTCGGCTAGAGTACCGGCGATGGGAGGCCAACGGACACGAAATACTTTGTACCACGAAGCCGGTGCAATCCACGTAAACGTTTGGGAACGGGGGATAGTTAGCAGCCACGAAAGTGGGTCGTACGTCTGAAGAGCATGAGTCCAAAAGAGAGAGCGCATTAACAGAAAAGGGCATGATCCGCGGAAGACCATAAAGGCCAACCAGTACTACGGAGCAACGGAAGCGTACGAAACCATGATACCGTACACCGCCACATGAGACTACGGAATGGTAAGTGTTTTAAATACATGACACTTCATCGCACGAGGATGACCGAAACCTCGTGGTACAAGATCCGACTGAAAGCACTCAACACACGATGTACGTAAATCTGTAGCCACCTCATATCCAACAAACCATGCCACTCCGCCGCGTAGCGGCGGCGGCCGGCTAGTCCTAAACTATCAATGCTAGCACGGTGTCCGCCCGTCCGTCACACGAAACGCTCAGATTTTTTAGTCTTCCCATTGGCTGCCAAGTGGAGCGAAGGCGGCTTCGGTCGGCTAAAACTGAATTATGTAGCTTACATCAATAAATTCATGTGGTTCACAGAGCACATATGGAGATTTGCACAAGACTATCCATTATCCGAAGGCGATATCGTTTTAATATTACGAAGTATTTAATATTTACTATTTTAGTGCATGTTGCTTTTAATATTTGAGTGCTAAATAGACAGAGCTACTTATTCTCAAATGAAATAGCCCCTAAAGACGCTTCCTATGCTGCAAGCTGCTTAGCGTACACGTAGGAATGCGTGTTTTCGAGGCCATACTAAAATATACGTAATACTCTGTTCTTAATACAGTGCTGTTATTAATTATAGGGTCACTAGATTTTTTCAACTGTGCTCACAATACGAGGAGTTAGATTGTGCCGCTGGGCTTAAAAAACACTTGCCTAATGTCTAACAATTAACGGCAACCATTTTTTAAAAATGTACGTATTGCACATGTACATTCCCCCTCCCCCCCCGGCCACACGCGGAATCCGCAGGCACCTCCACGCTGCCAAGAGGCAAGAAACTGTCTGAGGAGGAGATAGGACGGGTAAAAGTGCACTTTAAGGATGGAAAAAGCAAGCTCTGGATAGCACGAGAGATTGGCCGAAGTCCGAACGCTGTCTGCAACGTATTGAAAGCGGTTTGCTCTTAAGGCTGCAGGTGTGATGGTTGGTTTCTACTTGCTAGCCCAAAACTGTTGGTTGTCAGGGAGTGAAAAATATTATATGAGTGCTCACTGGATATCAAAAAAAATATGAATAGTTAGCAAATTTGCGACAAAATAAAATATAGCATATCAAAATATTAATATATTGCTTTGCATATTTATTTTTCGTGGCCCCTGTTTACTGCTGTAAACCAATGTTTTCTAAGAGTTGTTTAGACAGCAAAACCCGATACTACTTAACCGGCGGACGTTTCGTCGACAGGGGCGTAGAATACGATTTTAAATGGAGCGGCAAGAGAACAACACAACACGAGACGTGAAAATTATAGTTGGTTAAGTAGACCCCATAACGATGCGTTAATAAACTTGGAGCCTAAATAACGTCCAATAATCCTGGAATCATCGTTAAATTATCAAAAAGAAAACACTACCGTCAACAGCAACAGCAGCAAGGCGTCTTGCGACACATTATCCAAATGCTTTATTCATAACTGGCACAGATTAGAGTGTCTAATGACTCCTTCTGAAACAGCACAAAAAAATTGAGCGCTAAATGCATTAAATTGTACAAAATTAATTTTTTTAGTTTTGGTATGAAAGGTGAACAATCTTTAGTTACTTACAGGATTAAACAGCAATACAAGCGGGTAAGTAGTGCAAGCTGAACACGCCATTACTATCTTTCGCGTTGATGTGAGCTAGGTTTCATGGCTCAGAAACGGCCTACCACGACGCTAAACTAAACATATTGTGTAGCATTTGTATTAACGTTATTAGAAGTGCAGGTGGGGTTGGGTGAAAGATGAAGATACAGTGATAGCCAACATAATATAGAAGTTGTAGTAAGAATCATGATTCAAGACCATTAGAAAAATTATTTTTAACCCCTTTAGCCGCGTTTTTGGTTGAAAATTACCCTGTACAGCACAGGATAAGTGATTGACTTGAGTTAACTATTTGCGAAGTTTTGCAAGGCTCACAATCCCCACGTGTTATCTACTCGGTACAGTACCGGGTAAATGAAAAATCGTGATGCCCAGTTTAGCGTGATAAGCTGTACTTGCCTGACGAGTGGTGAATTTGTAGACAACACATTTCAAATTTTAGTAAATCTATTGACTAACCAAGATTATAAATGATGGGTGTTTCAATACACTCTGCATCACTGGCTTCACTAACTACACTACTAGCTCCGACAACCGATGTCCTCGCACTAATTGACGGTGCCTTTGAACTGCCGTCGCTATCACTTCCTGTGTTGAGATACTCTTCATCCGCTTGATCAGCTCCTGCATGAGGTTTTGGAGCACGGAGTCGTATCGCCTTGAGCCCAGGAGGAATATTTGTCCTACTACGCCAAAGATCGTGCTATATCTGGTATCAAGTAGCTGAGTTCGTCGCTCCGGTCGAATCGTGTTGGCGCACCTTTTGGCAGAGAGATATCTTCCCTCGGGCATTAGTACTATCCGCCGCTCCTTCTCTCGACCTTTCCGCAGAGCACTCAGCGCAATAGAACGTTGTTTCCCACGGGGTTTTCCCAGGGCGCAGCAAGGAGCACACCTTGCACCCATACTGGCGGCATTTCTTCGACTCTTGTCCAATTTTCGTACGTGTAGTGCGAAACGCATCAACTTGTTGTGTAGTGTGGCGTCCTGGTAGCGTGTACCGCGGTGTCGGTGACGGAGGCACTGGCGTCTCCGTCATTGCCTCAACGGACAAGTCTCCTTCAAAATCTGCGGCTCCTACACTGAGCAGTGATTACTGCATCAAACGCATAAACTCTGTGTGGGTTGGCATCGCTCTTCTGCGTTCGCCTCGGACGCGTCGGAAAATGATGGGGTATGTCTTGGACCGAGCGATACGGTAGGATCCTCGTTGCATAGTCTTCGGCCGTTTTGCTTGCTTGTACGGGATAGTTTTGCAGTACCCTCGTCGATTGGTTTGAATGGTCCCAACGTAGTAAATTCCGCGTTTCAGTAAGATGGACGACAAAAGCACACTCGAGTAGAAGCGGTCGGTGATAATCAGCCGCTTCTTTGGTAATCCATCGAGAACGTCTTCCACAGTGCGAAGAACGGCATTGGGGCCTTGATTCAGGTCTGCACTATCACTATCCAGCCGTCCTTGATAAAGTTTTGCCCTATACAGGATATTGCACAGGAATGTCAATAACTATCATGTATTGTACAGGCTTCTGACAAAGCATACCTGTAGCAGTAACCACTATCAGCATCACACAACAAGTAGCACTTCGTACCCCATGGATGGGGTTTTTCTCGGAGGTACTGGCGCATCGGGCTGCACTTACTCTTCATTGGTATCATTCCTTCGTCAAACACAATGCGCTGACCAACAGTCATTCCCAGCTTGAACGTTTGATTGATTGTGTCAGAAATCGGCTTGATCTTCCAGGTCTTGTAACGGAGAGCGTCAGGTGATTCGTTGTCGCTAAAATGTAGATAGCAAATGATCTCCTCGAACCGCTTTCTTGACATATATCGTCCAACTGTCCCTTTGGGAACCGCACCTTGGGCATCTACGGTCCAATGCTTCGACCGTTTCTCTCGATGAGGGCACAGCGCTCGTGCACATAGTAATCCGATAAAACTGACCAATTTGTGAGGCTGAATGGGTTTGAACGCTCTCAGTTCCTTTTGAACTTGCTGTAAACTCTTCATCTTGTACGCTGGACGTCTTTGCTTGATGCGTTTTTGACGTGCCATGATGACGTCCGCTGCCTGCGTGCAGTATTGATGTTGATACCGGTTGGACTCATCTGCGATAGAAACCCACATCTTTTTAGGAAGAAATAGAAAAAATAATCCTTCTAGATTGTTACCGAGTGCTTCAGCTAGCTCGGTAGCAGCTGCTGTGCATTGCGTAAGCTCAGCGGCAGGCATTTGTAGCGAAGTGCCTGCATAGTACATCAAGTTATGTTAGTATCGAATATAGGATAAAGAATAAAGTGAGGTGCAAGATAGCCTGTATCGTACAGCACAATACTTAGATTCGTCTTCAAAGTAGGTTGTCCAGCCAGGCTTCGCATGCTTACTCAATTCTTCCTTGCTCAGCTTGTCGAATGGGGTACCGACGGAGAGATCCACAGCATCCTCTTCATCACTGGTTACTTCTTCTCCTTCATCTTCAGAGCCATCACTGGTGTCCTCAATGTCAGACATATCGTCGTCTTCGTCGTCGATTCCGTATTCATCTTCATCATAGAGCTCATTCGGTCGTCGCCAGCCGAGATATCAACCACCTGATCTGCCAGGCGTGCACGCTGAGGCGGAAGTACACGTCGTTCCACAGCCTCTACTGGTGTTATAGCTGTAGGTCCACCTGCCCGTTTCTTTGGAGTAGCTGGCGGCTTGGCCGGCGACCTGACACGAATCTTGGGCGGTGCTTTTGCTGGAGACTTTGAAGACGTTTTAGCGGGCGACTTGGCAGGTGACTTGGCTTGCGACTTGGCTTTATGCTTGGCCGGCGACTTGACGGGTGACCTGGTCGGCGACCTGACTGGCGACTTAGCCGGGGTCTTGGCCGGCGTCTCGGTCGGTGTCGGCGCGCTGGTAGAGAACTCTGAGTTAGTATTGTCGGCAGGGCGGGGTTGCGAAGCGGGTGTGGTTGCCGCATTGTCTGGTAGATCCGTGGTAGTCGGGGATACTGAGGCGGGTCGCTTGGCAGGTGGGACCTCGTCGTACAACACTAAGAGCTTGTTAGGCAATGTAGCATTTGTAAGTCGTGTACATGTACATACCTTCTACGGGTAAGTGCTTCCACACCTCGTCGGCCCCATAAAAAATCAACGAGATGCGTTACGTTTGGTCTTTTTGCCCAGCCAGCAGGTGTGAAGTATCGGTTGTCATTAGATAGTCCTTTAGGACCCTCGAACTACCACCCCAACTTCTTCAGCTTGGTCCAGAGCTTGGTCCACGTAAGTGGCTTGATGTGCCTTCGTTTTGGCATGGCAATCTTCCTCTCTCGTTTACGTCCGATTCGCGAATGGCGCGAAATTTGCGCGCCCTAAATCTCGAGTTAGCAACGTGACTCTAAAAAATTATATTTGCATGTGTCACTTGTAATTTGTAAAGAAGGACTTAGCATTTGTATGAAGCAAATTACCTTGATATCGTATCCTGTATTATACAGGATACTAAAGTTTTTATCCTGAAGAATACAGGCGTGACCCAGATTAATGAAATTAAAGTATGTACTACGTAGTAGGAGCTTAGGAATTTTTTTTAATATTTATCCTGCCAAAACGTAGCGGAGGCAGGAAGGCCAAAACGTGTACCTACCTAATCTACCGCCGCGTAGCGGCGGCGCTCGGCTAGTTTTCTATTATTAATAAGTCTACTGTTGGCGCTGCGTACTTTATTAATAGAAGTGGAAGCCACGATCCTAATACCGCTCGAAGACGGAAGGCTGTGGAGGCCATGCGCAAGGAGCATCGACATCCATCGTCCGTGAATGGGTCAAACCTGTGGTCTTTGGAATTTCACCATCGCTTCGAGACACTGTGGCCCCACGAGCAGAAACCGAGTCCCATGATAACTTGCGTTGCTCCTCAATTGTTGCTTGAACGCCTTGTACCTGGCTCTCGACGCGACCAAGACGACTTTCCACGCTTGTAATCTTGCACATGAGTGCATTTGACATTTCATTGAGTTGGAGACTGAGGTTAGCGATTGCCGTCGCTAACCTATCGGAATCTTGTAAGCAGCTGCACGGCTGTGGTTGTGCTGATCTTGTGTCGTCAACAGCAAAAGTTTCTTCACTCACACTTTCACAAGCGAACTGCACTGCGACCTGCAGCACAACATTTCCGTCAGTTCAATCTTTATTTGCATATCTCCTCACTCACGTACAGCGGGTGTACTTTAGTATCAATCGGCCGTCCTGTACATACTGGTGCTGGTGGCACAGTCTCTCTCTCCTGGCGTGTCTGCACCGGCATCTCAATCGACACTCGCGGCACTCGTCGAGTCTGCGCAGTGTTTGCTGTCTGTTGCACATTCAGGTGTTGGAGGATATTGGCTGCATGGTTGGCGGGAAACACATGGTTCTCCACGGTAGGCTTAATCTCTCGCTTTCTGCCCCTCTCCTTAGGCGGCGACCATATAGCTCCCTCCCTCCGCTTCAGCCTCTGCAGTTCCTGGCGCTTTTGCGCCACAGCTGCCGCAGAGTCTGCCACGATCGCGATTCTACGGGCTACAAACTGCTTGGATAAGAACTGAGTTACGCTCAGCGACGGGAAGTAACGAAACTCGTTGCGCAGCAGACGGAAGGCACTTTCCACGAAGCGCGCGTCCGTCTTCCCATACAGATCGTAACCTTTGTTCACCAGGAACTGCGCCACGGCACGCGAGGAGTCCAGCAATACGAAGTGAAGCACGCGTAGTAGGTCCGACACATCTCCAGCTTCGAGACGCAGCGCGTTCAGCTGCGGGTACTGGGCGGCGCGCAGCAGCTTCCGCAGGCGCTCGGCCGCATTGCGTGTGTCCTCTTCACCCACCATGTCAAAGACCCAGTATACCCAATTCAAGTGAATCAGAATTTAAAAAACTTGTCATGTATTTTCGACAACAATATCGGATCGACAGTCTATGGCTGAATGAACTTCTGTACTTCAGGTGCAGTCGCGCAGTACCATACGCAGTTGTAATCACGAGCTTGATCATTTGCTCGAAACGCGGCGGCGAACGTGCAGCGAGTTGTACATGAACGAATCCACGAAGCCCGCAATCTGAGAGCAAATTGGACAAGTGAGTAGAAGCAGCTTCGAGGTATGTGCGGAAAACATACCGAGATGACGCCGCCCACAATGGCGCAAATCTTTGTCAGGAAGTGGGTGAATGGCACCCGGTCGTTCTCCACCTTGACCATGAATGGGGAGAGATCGAACACAAAAAAAGTTCCTTCAAACAAGTACATTTGCGTTAGAGCTTTGACACGGAACAGAAGGCAGTGACTGGGTATACAAGTATTTACTACCTGGTAGCGATGTCATCTGACCACGTGGATTCAAGTAGTTGCTCTGTTGGGTCACGGAGAACTGCCACAGAGGAGAAAGCTTGGGCTAACACTCGAATTCAAAGCATGATGAAGGAAATTAGACGCACCTGGTACGAGTGGATCGCGCTCTCGTCGATGTCGCTGTAGATCGTAGGCACAATCTTGATGTAGTACTGGAAGACCCCGCCAGCTGAAGTAAAGAGACACTAAAGTTTAGCCACCTGATAAATCGACCGCAATAGAAGGCAAGAAGCTCACTGACATTGCTCCGCGATCTTCGAGACGCCATCGAGAGGGCTCGTGGCACCAGGAATGGGCTCCCCAAAGGACAGACTGTGGATAATGTGGCTCGAGTTGAACGTGTGTTCCTGCCCAGGCCGAAACTGGTGCACCAGTCGCCCCTGGCGATGGAATGTGCGTCCAAGTGCGACATGGAAGTTGCCGGCCACGCGGTTGACGAACATTTTGCCCGTAAAGCGGCAACCTTCTCCATCCTGAGCAAGCTTCTCCGTGTCGATACTCTCTCGCACACACTGCTCCTTCTGCTCAGCCTCTTCGAGCGACAAATCGCTATGAATAAAAGCCTCCTTCACTTCCTCGCACGTATTGCAGCATTCTTTGCCTGCTGGGTGTCTGGTTCCATAGCAACTTCCACAATATCCAGCAGGCAGATCTGTCTTAGCGAGTTCGTCCGCGGTTGTGGAGATGGAGCGGCCATTGGCGTCTAGTCGCGTCTTGACCACAGTCTGGTGCATGTTAACCTGCAGCTCACCAGCCACGTCCATGGCGTTGATGTGCGCGTCGCGACAGTTGACGGCCAGGAAACTCACATCCAGATTCACCTGAAGCTTCTCACCTAATGTCGAGTCCACTACCATGTGCTCGTGTGTGTTGACAGTCCAGTAGGTGCTCAGCTCGGACAGGAAGAGGATGGCCATGAAAATACCTGCCACGATAGAGACCGTGGCTCCGAATTCTGTTTGTACTTTGAACTCTCGATGCATTTTCGGGTAAACATCCACTTTCTTCAGCGCACGGCGCGCCGAGCGGGCTACGCTGTTCTCTTCTTCGCCCATACCCCCGTCATCCACGTCGCTCTTGACGGCGCGCTGCCGCATCTTGCTGCACTCGCTCTCGTTATGACTATTTGCTGCCGCGTGGATCAAAAGGATAAAGTCACAAGACGTTGTTGTCACAAGCTGGAGGAGAGTCATGTACATGTAGCTTCAAGCCAGAGATGGTGTGCCGTACACAACATTTTCTGCATGCACAATGGAGTTCAATTGCAATAGGAGTAGCCCTTTGGGAGCGAGGGCTGGCGTTTGTACGTGTTTTATATCAAGATGCAGTCGCTTAATCATCGAAGAACAGGCAAGGATGAAGAAGACGACGCGTGGGCGCTAGAGCTCGAGGAGGAGCTCGACCTCACAGGTATTCGCTACGAGGGGCGGCTTAATCAATGTGCGAGACGGCTAACGCTGATAGAATCGATTGATTATCATGCGTATATTACTAGGTAGTGTGAATGTGCACGAACCAAAATTGGATCTAGAGGAGAAGCTATCACTTGGAACGAAGCAGAGGGACGAGGATAAGACAGCTTTGGCTCTACCATCGGTGGCTGCAACTTTGCCACAGGAGGTGCTCGCTCTCATCATCGGTTTCGGGCAAGTTGGACGAGTGTGCAAGTCCTGGAGTCTCGCTAGTGTTGCAGTCACCCGTCGTCGCTTCTCGTCCCGACTTGCAGATATTCTGCGTCCCATGGACCCAAAAGCTGTTGCAGTGGCTCTCGATGTGGAAACCGAGCTTTTTACTGCTTACGGGCAAAGGTGAGCTTTGGTTGTCGTCAAGTAGATTCGAATAGCGGTTGGTTATGTTGGTTATGCTTTATTGAAATCTCTGTGTGTTACAACTGCAGCTACTCATTGACGAAAGCGTACGCGCACAAGGCGCGGACGCTTCTATTTAACCTGAAAGATTCTCGTAATGTTGACCTGCGTAACCGACTTTTGACTGGTGAGCTACCATCCAACAGTCTTGTGCGTATGAGCGGACCCGATATGGCCAACCCTCAACTAGCTCGTAAGCGCAAGGAGTGGATCAAGAAACGCACGCACGAGGTGATGCGGGACGGTCGCGAGGCAGAAGGCTTCGAGTCGGACCTATTCGAATGCCGCAACTGTGGCAGCTCTCGCACCCGTTACCGTCAGTGGCGTCGCAAAGCTGTGGTTGACCGCACGCGGATTATAGTCATTTGCCTGAGGTGTCCGTACCGATGGGAATTGTAGAGGATACTTATTTGACTGTATTAAAATATGCTTTTAACATTTGAACATCTCACGTATTAAAAAGTGTTGACAACGGGCGCTCCGCTAAGGCTGGATCGAATTATCAGTCAACACGAAGTCGAAGTACCATAAGGATAAGAGAATTAGTTTGCCGCTTTGGCTCATCGACACTTCGGCTTTCAGGTCATAATATCTTCCAGATTTTTGTTTGGGAGCCGCAGTAGCGGTAATAGTCTGATAGCCAAGTAATAGGGAACTAATAGTCCGACTATTAGGAGTATTTTAAGCTCGTTATAGTAATAATAGAAGAGTATTATCTAAAATTGGGGTTAGATTGTAATAGTGGAGTACTATCTGGTTACACTGGCGATTCCCGCTTAGAGCAACGGTTAATGAGCAATGCAGAACTCATCCAAATTGGCACACAGGGGTGAAGCTCGCTGTACGCCGTCAGACGAGTGAGCGGTTCGTCCCACGAGAGCCCTGCGGTTCACAGATCAACGCTCATAAAATCTACAAGCAGCCGCTGGAGCGATTCTCGTTCATTCTTCAAATTTCCAGAAGACCAAGATTACTACCAGTACCAGCCCCTGCAAGCCGACCCCATGAAGTGCGCGAATCCTGACTGCACGTGCGCGGAGCTCGCCACGACTGATCCAGGTATCGTTTGTGGACGTGGTGTTCACCACATCTGCAGTGATGAGCTCTATGAATCCGGGAAGTTGTCGGAGCGTTTTTGCAGTGCGGCGTGCGTGTACCAGTTGAAGACGGTGACATCGCCTCCATCATCGGCTGCGGATAGTGACATTGAGCCACGGGAACCTCTCGTCCAACCAAGCCAGGTGCTTCAACTGTCAGTCTCACAAGAGCCATTTCTTCCACTCACTTAGCCAACGCAAGCAGCCACGACACCATCAGTGACGGATTTGACTGAGTCGAGAGCGTATTTTCTCCCGTTTCTCCATGCCGCTCGTCGCCCTCGTCTGGAGTCGATGCCTTTGGTATCCCCCTCGGAATTGTTCATTACCGCCAGGAGAATTGCCGTCACGAAGTGTGGGATGTTGCTCATCGCCTGGCAACACCGTTCGTGAAGACACGTGGTCGCGACAAGGAGGCATTCAGCCATGTCTGTCTCTTGTGTGCCCAGGAGTTGACTTGCCGGCCTTACGCATCGGCTAGAGCTTGGGAAGGCGCTCTGCGCCGCTGGACCAACACGTCCAATGTGAAGGCGCACATGGTGGCCGCTCACGAAGACCACCAGCTTGGACAAGCTGAGGCATGCGCAAGGTTGGAAGCTGCTACTCGTAACTTTGACGAAGCCACTGATCATGCCAGTAACTCCAAGCGATCACTTTCATCGGCTGAGAATGAGCGCGCGGTTAAACGACGTGGAAGACTTCAGAACTTGTGGGCCCCCACCCAGCGAGATATCAGCGTCTACATTGCACACTAGTTGATCAGTTCAGGGCTAGCTTACAACACGGTTGCGAGCGAAGGCTTCAAGCTTTTGGTTCAGCGATTGACCGGTGACCTTGGGGCTACGATACTAGCTGCATCGACATTCCGAGACTTACTGACTGGGGTATGGTTCAAGCACTGTAAGAAGGCAGGTGACTTCTTGCAGCGAGAGCTCAAAGCAGCTCATGGCCCATTCCTAAATCTGCATCACGACGGATGGACCACCGGAAACGGCAAGGTTGGTGTGCTCGGGACGTCCGCTTCGTTCATCGACAAGACTTGGACTCACTGTAAGATTGCTCTCCTTCTCACTGTTGGAAACCCATCGCATGCAGCTACAGACATGCAGCGGGTGATCTGCTCGCGAATTCGCGAACTGTACAATGTTGACATCTCCGCAATGACTCAATTTACGGTGTCGGATACCACTGCAAGTGCTAGAAAGACCTCCAAGCTGTTCGAGGACTCGATTGTCACCGACTGTACGATGCACGTGTTGAACTTATGCCTGCAGTACGCGATTGGAATGACGGAGAACAAGGAAACGGTGGAAGTGTATGATCCAGCCACGAACTCTTGTAAGCGTGAAAAACGCTACTGTACGGTTGGAGGCGCCTTTGAGGAAGGGCGGGATCTGATCAAGCGCGTGCGTGCGCTCAACAACTATTTCTCCACCCAACAGCGCTGCCAGCGCTTGGAGAAGATGCAAGAGTTCTACGGCTTGCCAAAGATTGGCCCCACGCTAGACTGCGACACTCGTGTTGCTTTCACGGTGAAGCTACTTGAAAGATCCATTGTGAACTACTCAGCGTTCCAGTACTACTCCCAGTGCCGTGAGAAGGGTGACGATTCATCGGTCTTCGAGTGCTTGGAGCACACCGACTGGCGTTTGATGGCAGAGATGGAGTCAATTGTGGGCCCAATCGCGAACCTTGCCCGGATTGAAATGCAGCGGAGTGACCTTGTAGCGTCCGAGCTCATCGTATTGTTGAAGTTCGCGGCCGATCGGCTGTACAGCAACAGCTTCTCGATGTTCCATCTTAATGCACCGCGAGATCCGATGACCACAGTGGATACATTTCGTCGCATCTCGATCTCAGGTGAAGCTTTCAGCGGGCTTGCACGTGTTTGCTTGGCGCGGATGAAGGGTCAGCTGAAGAAACGAATCGGGACTGCTACTGCCGAGACGGTTTTGATCCTGCTACTCGATCCACGGACCAAGTTTTCTGTGGAATCCTTGATCGCACCTTCAACCACACCTGGAACCGAAAAGCACGCAAGTGATGGAGAATCCCAGCAATCCCAGCAAAATACAGAGATTGTCAGCGCAGGCAGCAAGCTTTTGGTTGATGCGCATCGGGAGATGTTCTGCTCTCTTCGCGATCGTGATCTCAACGCTGTTGGGACTACCGCTACTACGACATCGCGTAACTTGACCTTGTCCCTTACGCTGACGGCGAGGTGATTTGTGGCGCTCCGATCGAGGCTGTGACGGAAGGTGAAGCTCTTACGCTGACGTTACACGAGCAAGCGGACAGAGTGCTGGAGGAATGGCTGCAATATACGGTTGACTGGGTCGCCACTACTGTGCAGCAGGCACCGGGGAAGACAAAGACCAGTGACGACTTCGCACCGCTTCTGTTGGTACGCCGAAACGGGTCCGTGTGTTGGCGAGTCGAGGCCGTCTGTGAGCATGTAGATATTCTCCGCTGGTTTCGTGAAGTCGGCAGCTCTCGCTTCCCATCAGTTGCAGCGCTGGCTCGGATTTGGTTGGGAAGAGCCCCATCCAACGCCTTTCAGGAACGCGTTTTCTCTACCGGTGGGATCGTAATGAGCAATCGGCGTACTCGGACGGATAACTACCAAGCGGAGATGCAAGTACTCCTGAAGCACAACCAGAAGGTGGTCAAGTATATCGAGTCCAGCGATGCCGAAAATGTGGCTCTGTAGGTATCTTTAGCTGCTGGTGTGGTGGTCAGTAGTAATACTCCACTAATATAGCAGTAATATTACTTAGACCAGTCAGTCAAGTCGATAATACGATCATGTTATTAGGAGCTAATTATGTGGTGGGTATTACTATATTACTTTTGGTAAAAAATCGTTCTACTATCAATCTCTGGCCATAGGTATTAATACTTTCAAAATAATCCTGAAATTGTCCTGTCCAAAGGTTCAATTTGTCGACGATTTTGGGTAGGCATTAGCTTTCTATTGCACTTTTTTTACACGCTCATTTCCGCCACCTACACTCCTGGACACAATTGTACGGCCATCTCGTCGAGTGCCCATAACTGAGTCAATTTTTATTATCTGACGGTGCGGTTCTCACACAAGTTGCAAAACATGCTTCGAAATAGCAAGGACGTGCTAACGTTCGCGTTTTTTTTCTTCACTTTTTAGGGAGGCTCACATTCGAAAAAGAGATTTGTGAAGGTGGTCAATTTACGGACCGTCAGATTAACAAAAATTGACTGTACGCGACGAGGTGGCTGTATGTGACGGGGTCACACAGCACCTTGCACAGAGGAAATACTTAAGGGTATTTACTACCCGAGTGAGCGTTAGTCCACGTGTTCCCGGCCTCAGTGGGAACGGCTTGCTACTTTGGAGTAGTAGATGTAAGACTGGTGTATTTATAAGTAAGGTTAGCTTGGGTTCCATACAAACTGGATGCTACCTTTAGTGGAGCCATATAGTTATGCCCTGACTGGCTCCTAGAGCACTTGGTACCGTATACCAGGTGTCCACAAGAGTGACGGGTCACTCTTTCTGTAACCAGGTGTACACCGGATTGTACCCTGCTACACCCTCCCCCACTTAACTGAGAATCACCTGATTCTCCAATCACAACTGATCCCCCAATCAGAAGTGAGAGAATTAAAACACCGAAACGTGAATTCTCACACTGAGCAGCCATGAGACTGGCGCGGCTCTCAGTCACACCCACAGTGACTTGTGCTCTCAAGGCACACTGGGATTTGCATCCCTTTGCTCACAACTGTGTTGACCGGAAAGCCTTCATTCAGAGCTGCCTTAGCCCCTGCGCTAGCGCGCGTACTGTGCTTTGGTATAGGGTGCAATAGCATCCGAACGTGTGGCATTCACCCACGGTTCGCACCGGAGGACACGACAGTCCTTGCGAACGCGTCCGGAGCATGGTTCTCCCGCGAGGGACGACACCGAGAAGGACAACATCTGCCCCAGCACTAGAGGCAGGAGGCCGAGGCCGTAAAGTGAGGAAGAATCTCGCGTCATCCTTCACAGCGGCGCACAAACTTTAATAGAGGTCCTAGATCATTTGGTAAGGGGTGGGGACATCAAGCGAAAAGTTTATTTCTATCCTGATCTTTCTCAGTCTAAATATGACAGCCGCCGTACACTTCGTGAATGAAATCCTTATATCGGGTGATTTAGACATGGAGATAGGAGAATTTAGTTTGGACGATGATTTTAACGAGCCGTTGCAACAACAATTGATTTTTTTTAAACATTTTGGATAGACGGTACATGCGATTTCTGGTCTATGTGCGAACACTTTTCTGAATGTCATAACCAAGGCAATTCGGTAGGCTAAGCTTAAGTTAAATTTGCAAACTATAAGTCACCTATTTAAAAGCAATGTCATCAGCCAATGGTTGGCCTCGGACAACCCTGGTACCTTGTACCAAATATCCCGAAGTATGACGTGTCACGCTTCATGTAACTAGGGGTACATTTAAGGCTACGTGCCCGTTACATCCTCCCCCACTTAGGTTCGATTTACCGACCAATCAGAATGAAGAAGTGAAAGTCACAAATGTTTATTCTTAAGGTCGAAATACATCGACTCGGCCGAACGAGCGCGGCGGAGGCTCACTTCACAGTTAGAGCTTCAGCGGTTGAGCGCTCTTCTTCTAGGTCTCCACATTGACCATTATCATGCCCCATTGCACTTCGAAGAGCGGTGCGAAGACACGCTCTGTAACGGGGTACGTAGCCCTAAGTGTACCCCTAGCTACATGAAGTGTGACACGTCATACTTCGGGATGATCTACATGGTACCAGGGTCGTCCGAAGCCAACCATTGGCCGATGACATTGCTTTTATATACGTGACTTATAGTTCGTCTATTTAGCTCAAGCTTAGCCTGCCTATAAATATACTCAGTTTACAACCTACCTTAAATTGGTCACTTCGCTCCCTTTAGGTAAAAAGGGGACCTGTGAGCTGCCGTTCACTGAGAGTTTGTATACTCTCAGAAGCCAACTTCCTCTAGCGCAAGGTGCTGTGTGACCCCGTCACACTTGGTAGCACTCGCTGTCAATCCACGCCAACGCGGGTAGACTATCTGAACCTCTCTGAAGTTTGTTGCCATGGATAAGAACGACTTCTCCCATCTGAACGACTCACAGTTCGAGTCGGTTTGGAAGATGGCTGGCATCTTCGGGATGGAGGCCCTGCAGAGCCTGGTGGTGTCAGCTCCGGCCGAGCAGCTCGAGCACGCCAATGCGTTTGACGCTTACGAGCAGGGGCTCATCGCGCATGTGCGGGAGAACCGGCAGGCCCCGGCGGCGGAAACAAATCCGCCAAACCCGAAGCCAATACGGCTGAAGTTTAGGCCGTATGAAGGGAAGGAAGGTGATAGCCTTCACTTCTGGGTCCGAGAGGTAGAGCTCGCGATAGACGCGTCTCTGATCTCGACCGAGCAACTTTGTGTTGCTTTGCTCTCTCCAACCTTAGTAAGGACGCGGTCGCGGCAGCCTCCATCTGTAGGTGGAGGCTGGATAATTCCTCCAGTTGAGGTAGCGTCGTTCTCCACCTCCATCTGGAGTATCTTTCCTTTCAAATCATCAGCAGCCAATCAGGTTAGACCTCCTCTCAACGCCGTCTACGCAATACGCAGTCATTTCCCCACCTGAGACCCAAAGACATTTTAATAGAAAAGTTATGAGGCGTCGTCCTTCCGGGCTGTATCAGCGGCGACCAGTACAGACAAGTGAATCTGGATCTTCGCGAACTAGTCAACCGCGAGATCCGTCAACGGAGACAGGAGTCTCGCAACCTGTGTCCGAAGGCGTCAGCGGAGAGCCGTTTGCATGGACAACACGTGCAGCTGATGCTCTTCTTAGAGTTCGTTTCGAGTCAATGGCGTATCGGTTCGGTGGTGCAAAGAGCTCCTCTCAACTAAGAGCAGCCTGGATCATGGTTGCAGCTGAAGTTTCTCGTCTTGGTGGCATAGTGGTGAGCCCGACACAGTGTAAATCGAAGGTGGAGTGTATTTGTCAAATTATTTATGTGCTTGGCTTGTGCTAACTTGCTGTTGCTATTTAAATATGCGTAGATTAAATACATGCAGAAACAGTATACAGAATATCGCGTTGATCAACGTGACACCGGCAACAGAACTGAGATTCCCCTTCGAGAGCCTGCCAGCTACGGGACAATGTGTGAGGTGTGGGGAAATATGACAGGCATGCAAAGTGAAGCTTTTTATTCAAGTGATACACGTCTACAACAACAGCCGGCACCTGATAGTACTGCGGAAAATGCTGCAGACAACACTGGCGATACGGAGGGATGAAACAGCTCGTCAGGGCAATATGAAGCGGGCATAGGGCGACAGAGAACAGGTAGTGCCACATCGTCAAGCGATCGTGGTCAAGGCTGGTGAGCTAATCGCCCATCAAAGCGTCACAAAACTGTGACACTGGCGGAAGGCATGCTAGCCGTACATGACGGCTTGCTGGAAATTGCAGAAGCCTTTACAGCTTCAAAAGCACCTGCTCCACCAGCCACTACGAACACTAACAATGAGATTTTGCAGTCGCTGCATACATTGACGGAAAGTGTTCAAGCGCAAACAAACATACTCAATTAGTCCACCTGGTCACTGCAGCAAACACCGATACCAGAAACCAACAACACCCGAGCCTGAACAATAACACTTCAACGCAGCAAAATTAAGATTTCATAAACAAATAATGCCAGCAATTCCGCTGCGCTTTTCCTTTCCAATTTTGCGAAGTATGGTGGCGTCTGCAGTGTAGCGTTCGTCCACCACCACCATTTCATTTTCAGAGGTCTCAACAAATGATGTTATCTGTGTGTCATCGTTCAAGCCCATCATCAAATTGTGAAGGACAATCGTCGCCATAACCACGTGCATCGTTTTAATCAGTGTATTCTCATCCATCACAGTTTGCAATACACGAAAACGGTCCTTCCAGAGTCCAAACGTGCACTCTACTGTCATGCGAGTGCTCGAGTGAAGAAAATTGTACCGACGTTGCTGCGAATTCAACCCCCCCCATCTTCTTCCCGCTCTGCAAACGGTACCATAAGATATGGCAGCAATGCGTACCCAGAGTCACCGATGAACTGAGTGTCAGCAGGGATAACTGAACAAGCATCGCGTCCAATTATACTTTGTTTCCAGCATTTACTATCAGACCATGAGCCAGAACGAATCTCCACACTCATGAACTTGTTGCTGGCTGATACTATAGCTTGAATATTTATAGCAGGATAGCCTTTTTCGACAGTAAAATCCTTCATAGTCCTCCGGCCGATCTATTTGGAGCAGCGATCCGTCGACTGCCCCAACTACACCAATATACCCACGACGCACCATGAAATCCATCTGAACTGCATCCCAACCATCTAGATCACGAGGAAATGACACGACCTCTTTCGAAACTAAATACAAAACGCGAGCAACTTCATCCACGATGTCAATCACGTAGCTTTTGCTCATTCCCATTGCTGTTGCAGTTTCTCGGTAGCCACCAGACGACGCGAAAAAGTAGAGAGCTGCTGCAGTTTTTATCTCGTACGAGTGCTGCTTGACCACAGCGTTTGCAAACAAAATACCACGTAGCTTTAATAGCTTTGCAATGGCAAGAAACGACGCCTTGGAACACCGAAGATGCTGTGGAAACTGCCCCTCACAAGTAGAGTCACAGAGCAACCTCTCAAAATGTAACACAGTCACAGTACGTCGCTGTAGTACCTCATCCCCGTGCCGACCGCATGCGACCAGAGCGACGACGTTGGCAACGAGTGCTGCGATAAGGAGAAGCACGTCCTCTCTGTCCATTTTCTCTAGATACTCGATGTTTATCCAGCCTCCTCCACCTTCCAAAGATGGAGGAAAATAATGACATAATCCTCCTGTTGTGCTATCGAGAGGTAATTTCACCAGCCAATCATAAACCTCTAACATTCTCCTGTCGAGGCATTCTCCGGATGGAGAACTGACGCGACCACGCCCTAAGAGTTGGGTGTACACGCGGGTGGCAACATCCCCTGAATGTTTCACATCCTGAGCTCAGCTGTGCGAACAGCTCCGAGCAGCGTTCCTCTTGGCGAATTACGAGTACCGCCAGCGCTCGCGCTTCCTCTCATGCAAGCAAGGGAGGCGTGAGCTGCACGAGTACGTCTAAGAGATACGGGAGCTCACGGCGTCCCTAGTGGGAAACCCACTCAATGAACACGTCAAGATGACTGTGTTCATGGACGGCCTTCGAGTGGGCCCAGCGCGTATTCAGCTGTTCCGGGTGCAGTCAAGCACCCTTGAAGAGGCGATTCAAGTGGCGCTTCAGAAGGAATACAGCCATCGCCAGGCGCGCACGCCGGCCTCATCATGGCCTGGGAGTTCTTTGTCGAATCCCGGTCGAGCGAACGCCAGCAGACCAGTTCCCATGGAACTCGGGTCCACCTAGCAGCGCGACATTCGCTGCTTCGGCTGCGGGAAGATGGGCCACTTCAAGCGCGACTGCCCTGCGGAAATACTCCGCAGACGGACTTTCCCCAAGCCCGCCCTCAAGTGTCGCTAGCAGAAGCCAGGATCCCGGGGACAGGGGAACGCCGGAAACCAGTAGGGGCGGGGCGCCCTACTGGGACCCCAACGGTGTTCTCGGTGTCATTTCTTCCACGCTTGCGCTTGTTCCTGTTTACTAGCACCTTCCTTCCCCTGCAATTAACGTTCTCGGTCACACGTAGTGCGTACACGTGTACACATACACCGAACGCAAAAACGTAGCTGCACGGACACCACTTCCATGAGAGCGTAATTGACGTTCATCTGAGCCAATACGGCGATTCCTTCCTCTGTTCTTTTGTGAGGAGAAGCTTAAACACGCTTCGCCGGTAAATGCACCACACAAACTACAAGAGGCCCTCTAGCATACGCATAGTGAAGCGCTAAGCCTTGAACGGTCCCAATCAGGTTAGCTCGCATCATTTCGGATACCCTACGCGTGAGGGTTTCCGATGTTGAGAAGTCGAAGCTGAATGGGCGAGCGCTTTGTGGCAGATCGTGACACCAGCCACTGAGTTCCCGCAGCAACGTTTTCATCTTTAGTCTGCGTCTTACAGTGTAGTCTATTTTCAATAATGCACTGAATGTTTCAGCTAGGTTGTTAGTGGAGGCGAATCTACTAGGAGTGCGGAAAGCCTGCCAAGCTGAATACTTCCCATACGACCACTGGTCCTTCATGTAGACCGCTAATCCACATAGGTATACACTGGAGAGCCACGACGAGTAGACTTGCTCCCGCAGCTGGGAAAATCGGGGCTCATCGCGAACGATCGTAGATAGAGCGAAGTAGCCCAGTCGAGACTACCGAAGGAAAGCTCTTAATTGCTTTTATCACGTTTTAGATAGCGTGAAAAAACACACATTAAGAACTGGTACTCAGGGTTGTGTCCGAAAAAGCGGTACAGAACGTTGTACTGCGTTTGTCAGCGTCAGTCATTGCCTGACGCACTACTAGTTCCCTCTGCGCTAAAACATAGAATATTCGGCGTAAAGAAAGCAGAGTGGTTTCAACAACCGTTTGATTTGCGTGTTATACTATAAATATAGCAACAACGCGAAATCTGCGGACGCGGTCAGAGATGCCGACGACCACGACTGGATACCGACGGTGATTGGTCTTGTAGGTTGCGTCGATATGTGTAATGAACCCATCTGGAGGTAGCAGCATTCGCGATATCAACGCCTTTACAGAAAATCCAACCACGAATGGATACTCGTCGGAGCCGTCTCCGACTACCGGCTTCCCATGACGGTCAAGCTCCCTTCCATTTGTGAGCGCCTGATCCATGCACTATATCCACGGAAAGCTCTCGAATGTACCCACTCCCTCATCTCATCGACATGTTTTGGTTCTTCAAATGAGCTCGACTATAGTGGTTTATAAGTTCTGGATTCACGGAGTGGTGGGAGATTCTCCAAAGGTGTCTGAAAAGTTCTGGTAAGCGCGTGTCGAAGTCGCACAGGCCGTAGATTGTGCTTGTCTTCTGTTGCCAGTACGTCTTGTGAGCCGACGTGAGCTTTTTCTTTTTCGGGTGAATGGCTTCCGTCGAGTGGGTGCCAAACTCGAATATAGAGACGCGGTGGGTGGCGAGGTATGTTAACATCTTACCGTGCCACGTGCACTACAGCTCGGAGGCTTCATCGAAAAGATTCGGAGCTGCATTACATCAACCTGTAACGCATCTTTTTGTACATTTGCGTCGTTGTACACTGTACACGCCATTGTATTACACTTTCCCACATTGAAGGCCTTGCGTGCGTCGAGAATAAGCTCGGCGTCACGCGCGTCGGCGGCTCGGGCAAGCTCGGTCCAGGGAATCCGCTTCAACATTTAGACTTACCAACGCAAACAGTAGGCACCTTTCGAGGTCTGTCTTGGTAGTGGGATGTCAAATAGTTGTGTCCCTCATACCACAAATCATAAACAACAGATGTTTTGCTACGAATTGGCCCGTATGTTGGTTATAGGAAGTGCTTACTTGCCCCCAGTATAATTTTATTGGAGCAATTTATGGAGAAAGAGCTCTCCTGTACAAGATGTTTTAGAACGTGATCCCCGGCCACTCGTGTACGCGCACGACCCAGCTGTAACGGGGGATAATCCCGTGTGCCCCCGGTTACGTCAAGAGCAACCCGTCACTCTTGTCGACACCTGGTACACAGTACCAGGTGCTCCCGGAGCCAGTCAGGGCATGACTTCTTAGCCCCACTATAGGTAACCTCTAGTTTGTATGGAGCCCAAGCTAAGCTTACTTATAAATTTTTCGGTCTTACATCTACGCTTCTAAGTAGCAAACCGTTCCGTTTGAGGCCGGGAACACGTGAACTAACGTTCCCTCGGGTAGTAAATACCCTTAAGCACTTCCTCTGTGCAAGGTGCTGTGTGACACCGTCACACTTGGTAGCACTCGTAGTCAATCCAACACCATCGCGGGTAGATTGAACTACCTGAATTCTCTGTGGGCTCAACGTTTGAGCCATGATGGACATAAGCGAGTTTCCTTGCTTGAACGACTCACAGTACGAGTCTGTTCGGAAGATGGGAGGCATCTTTGGACAAGATGTCCTTCGCAGCTTGGCGGCGGCGATACCTGCCGAGAAACGCGAACGCGTAGCTGCGGTTGAGAGCTACGAGCGTGGCCTCATCGCTCGCGTCCGCGGGTGTTTGGAGGCCTCGATGGCCGCTCCCCAGGCAACCAGGCATAAGCCAGTATGGCTGAAGGTCACCGCGTTTGATGGGAAGGAAGGAGAGAACCTTCACTTCTGGGTCCGTGAGGTGGAGATCGCCATGAAGGCTGGTCTCATCTCGGACGAGCCACTTCGGGTGGCTTTTGCTCTGTCCAACCATGATGGACGTGCCAAGCGCTGGGCATACACCAGGGAGACGACATCTCCTGGACGCTTTGCATCCTGGGCTCAGCTGTGTGAACAGCTTCGAGCCGCGCTCCTACCGGCGAACAACGAGTTCCGCCAGCGCTCCCGCTTTCTCGCATGTAAGCAGGGTAAACGTGAGATGCAGGAGTACGTGCAAGAGATGCGCACGTTGGCAGAATCTCTGGCATGCCTGAAGACATCAAGACAACAGTCTTCATGGACGGCCTGAACGTCGGTCCTGCTTGCGCCCAGCTATCCCGGGTGCAAGCGGCAACTATGGCGGAGGCGATTCAAATCGCCCTCCAAGAAGGGTACAGCTACAAGCAGGCTGGTACTCATCAAGGAGAGGAGCACCGTCACGATGAGGATGGGTTTTTTTTGGGAGGCAGAGCATCGCAGCAATGACGCTATTGCTCCTGCTGTCACGCAGCCCATTGATACCGGTGCGTACAGCGAGCCCGAACCCATGGACTTAAGCTTAGCCGAGAGCTTGGTCCGCTGCTACCGGTGCGGCGGACATGGACAGTACCAACGTATATGTCCCTCACCAGTCTTCAGGAAGAAGAGAGCCCGTTGACCCCACTTCCGGTGGTGCAGGCAACGGCCAGGTGGGCGCAGACACCACAGGCACCAGTAGAGGCGGTATGCCCTACTGAAGGGCGCTAAGCCCTCGTGATGGGCATGCAGGCTGTGCGCACCACTGAACTTAGCCCAGAGAGACGTGGTTCTCTCAAACCGGTGAAGGGCAGTGATGGGCTCCTGATAGTACACTCGCTGAACGGGGATACGATCACCCCTTTAGAATCTTGATCGTTTCTGGGACGTCGAAGAACTTCGCACGCCGCCAGACGGTTGCTCGTAATAGCAACAAGCTGTCCGATGCTTTGAGAGAAAGCTAAGGCAACGGGACGGTGTCATTGCGACGTCGCTGTCTCCAGCATCCAAATAGATCTGGCGGTCAAGCTCGAAGACTTCGACAGCCCAGAACAGTTTACCGTTCTCGACATTGATCCCTACGAATTGATCCTGGGCATGCTGCCCTGGCTCGAGAAGCACGAGCTCTGGATCGACTGGCGAGGCAAGACAATCGGTGCCAGCCGCCCTGCGAAGTCCGACAGAGCATTGGTGAGGCCTGTTCCCACCTCTGTCAGGACCCGGGGTGCTCGCAAGGGCTGCCAGGGTACCGAAACATCCGGCAGATTCTTGGGAGTCGTCGACGTATATGACGACTCCGAGGAAGCTTCGATGGTGGCGGCGCTAGGAGGCGCAGGCCAAGTGGGTAACTTAGGTCCACAAGCGGGTAACATAGTTCCGCAGACAGCTGCAGCTGTCACAAACGCTGGTAATAGCGTGTTCAAAGTGGGTAACAGAGTTCCACAACCAAGGCGGGAAACATAGTTCCGCACCGGGCTGGATGCCTTCGGTCGGCACGTCCGCCGCGGACGGACATGCCGGCGCAGTGCACGAGGCGGATACTCGTCGTGTCTGCCAGTAGCTATCACAAGCCACGAGAGACTCAGTAGTCTCAAGGTTAAGTGGGAGAGAGGCTCGGAAATACCTTTCCTCTCTGGTCTTGAGGTAAGACCAAGTCCCTTACGGAACCAGGCGTCGATATACATCGACAGCAGGCTGGAGGCGAACAGCCAGGCTAGAGGCGCGGTAGCTCTAGCCAAACAAGACATAGTGGCGACGGAAGCCACTGACGCAAGGTGCCTCGGAATCGCTGAGCGAATCAGCAGTGCTGGGTTGCATGCAACCACACACGAGGCGAAGCGCGGACCTGGCGCAATCACGGCATCGGTCCCTTGGTCATGAACGCCCTGTGAGTAGGGTGAACGGAGCGTCTCACCCGCTGACAAGGCGGCTGCGGATCGTGATGTACTCAACGCGCGGGGTATAATGGGCCGTGGAGCCATAGCCCAAGTGTGGTGCACGAGTGCACACACAACCGATCAGGTAGTGGTCGAGGCAATGCACCCAGTCGTAACTGGTACCGCGCCGAGCATGACACCGTGGGGATGGCTGCTTGCCTCACCATGGTTCGGTACCGCATGGGTACGCGGTGTCAATGCCAGACCCCAGCGCCACAGTAGTACGGTGGTGGGATGCGCTCCATCCACGGTCAAGTACCATCACGGTACGTGGTGTTGGTATTAGACACCACCACGCTAGTGGTGTAACGGCAATATTCCCCACCACGGTCGAGTACCAACAAGGTACATGGTGTCTATGACAGACACTGGTATGGGTGTAAAGGATATTCGCCATGCCACGACCCGATGCTGCTCTGGGCGTATGCGCCGTGAGTACATGCACGTACCGTGCATCTGCACTGGCTGCTGTCGAGCAGCCTGCCGGGAGTTCCACGTAATGAACTCGTCGTGCATGACACACATGAAGTCCACGAATCACGTATGGTAGCTGTGGTGCGTGTCGTACACATCGTACCTGGTGTGCGGGATCATGGACTTGTACACTGTGCTTGCACATGCGTCGTGCATGATGTGAGCTTTGGTCATGAATCAGTTCAGACGACAGCACAGCAGAAGCCGTTGCCGCCAAACATGGCAACCTTGTGGTGGGCGTACCGCACCAAAGGTTAGTACCGGACGGTACATGGGGTCGATGGGAGACACCTACACCACGACTGAGTACCGTCACGGTACATGGTGTCGATGAAGGACACCTACGCGCCGTTAATATGATGGCCAAGACGCGAAGAGAAGCGTGGCAGAAGCACCGTCCGCAAGGATAGAACCTTGCTGGATGCAAAGGCATGGCCCGAGGTGAGCTGAGAGCTCCCTCTAGTGCTGGGGCAGATGTTGTCCTTCTCGGTGTCGTCCCTCGCGGGAGACACCATGCTCCGGACGCGTTCGCAAGGACTGTCGTGTCCTCCGGTGCGAACCGTGGGTGAATGCCACACGTTCGGATGCTATTGCACCCTATACCAAAGCACAGTACGCGCGCTAGCGCAGGGGCTAAGGCAGCTCTGAATGAAGGCTTTCCGGTCAACACAGTTGTGAGCAAAGGGATGCAAATCCCAGTGTGCCTTGAGAGCACAAGTCACTGTGGGTGTGACTGAGAGCCGCGCCAGTCTCATGGCTGCTCAGTGTGAGAATTCACGTTCCGGTGTTTTAATTCTCTCACTTCTGATTGGGGGATCAGTTGTGATTGGAGAATCAGGTGATTCTCAGTTAAGTGGGGGATCCGACAGCGCTATCTAATAAATCACCAAAACGGCCTCTGTATCCCACAGCGATATTGGATATGGGAACCCGTGTTAATTAATATAAATCGACATTTAGTGCATCTTAAATTATAGACGATCGCAGTACTTCAAGATATTTGCGCCTTGGGCAGCACGTGGACAATGTTCTCTCTGTCGCAGCGGGCCGCGCAATGCGAAACACGTCGACGTTGACCCTGACCTGAGGCTGCACAGCATGGCACATGTAGGTGGTGGAACAGCAGTGGCGGGCGGTGCAGTGCTGAGCGTTGGTGTGATAGCACCTTGCACAGAGGAAGTGCTTAAGGGTATTTACTACCCGAGTGAACGTTACTTCACGTGTTCTCGGCCTCAAACGGAACGGTTTGCTACTTTGGAGTAGTAGATGTAAGACTGGTGTATTTATAAGTAAGGTTAGCTTGGGTTCCATACAAACTGGATGCTACCTTTAGTGGAGCCATATAGTTATGCCCTGACTGGCTCCTAGAGCACTTGGTACCGCATACCAGGTGTCCACAAGAGTGACGGGTCACTCTTTCTGTAACCTGGTGTACACCGGATTGTACCCTGCTACACCCAGAGTTGTCAGCGTTATCTGTCAGTTCTTCAATTTAGTCGTGAAGAAAAGCCTGGCATGCAGCGTAACCCAACTCACCGCCACACGATTTTCATGAAATTCACCTTTGTACAAGTCGCACCTTGAGGGTCAGCATCAGCAGAGGTGGAAACAGTACTGCAACCTTGCTTGTGACGATATTCGCCGATCGATATTAGCAACAGCAAACCCTGGCAGCTCACTACGGTGATGAAAGCTCCATTGATTATGTGTTTAGCCAGCCCATTGTCGAGGTTATTATAGGAGATCTTCTGTTTCATCCCGACGACGTCGGGGGGGTGTCACACGAACAGGCGTTAGCTCTTTTTGCCTTAGTGGAAAATAGACGGTCTCACAATGTACGCAGCTCATGTGGAGAATAAACGACGCTTTAAGTTGCCCGTACATTTTCTTTCATGTGGGGCGTTATTCCGAATGGCCAGTAGGCTCATGGAGGGTATGAAAATGGAGACTGGAATGGGTGAGTCTAACGGGTGTTCTGATGTGATGACTGCTAGATCCTGCCTTAGCAGATTTTTGCGCTGGTGTTCCATGTGCATTTCCAAATACAGCAACAGTGGAGTCTGATTTCTAACTCCTTCGTTGGGAACGGAACGAGAGTAGAACATCGCTGACGGACTTCTCACGCTAAGGTAATACCTCCGTCCCACAAGACATTTACCATTTCTCTTGATGCCTGTTATATTTTCTAGCAAACAACTTCTAAACTTCGCAAAGTATGAAAACGGTAGCCAGGTGTGCGTGTTTAGTGTTGGTAGCTGCAGCGCTGTATTAACGCGTCGTAAACGGTAGAATACATCGCCAGAATGAGGCGATAATTGAGGCATCTCACCAAAACTTACGCTATGCAATCAATAAAAAGCTACGTCATCTAGGTTTGTACCATCGACAGATTACACAGTGGCGCATCGTTTTGGACTCATCTCACTAAGTAATATGTCCTCCAATCGAGGCCATTTTTTATTCAAAAAACCGCTTCAATTTCGAACTTAATTGGACATTAACATATCGATAGGATATTCTCCACCAATCCCCAAGTTGTATTGAGTTAGACCAAGTTTTAAGACTGCTAATCCGTGGATTTACCACATCTACACAACAACGTCGTCCAACGCTGCCTTGCCGAATTTTACTGCCTCGCTTGAGCATGGCAGCGAGAGAGGGAGATATCCTAGCCGAGCCCACTTGTCCTTGCCTAAATGTGGAATCTTGTTTGTGTTTCCGCCGCGGCCCAGCATCGCTTGTTTCAACACAGATTGTAGCGTTAGGAATGACTTACTTAGCGTCACATACTCGAGCTCAACAAAAGCTGACTCCACCGCAACAACTAACTGCTCCACGTTGTACGCTCGCTTCTGATATTGAAGAGCTTGGATACTGAAAAAAAAAGCGAAGGTCGAGTATATTGAAGTCGGGGCTACGTGACGGCTGGTTGGCAAAGGTAATATTCCAGTCGTCAGAGCATTTAGCCGCTTTCACTTCATCTGAGTATGCACTACCGTGTGGCGTCGCATTATCTTGCTGCACCGAGACCGCTTATGATCCTGATAAATTTATTATAAATAAATCAACACGAGTCAAAACAAATAAACAAAAAAGTATTGAAAAGACGTACCGGGTCACTTGGCCTTGGTTACAGGAATAACCTTGTCGGCAAGGTACTTCTTGTGCCGTACCTTGTCGATCGAAGTGCATTTGATCTCAGGAGTACCCGCTGGACGGTTCCTCGATGAGCGCTTAGGCTCCACCATCTCCACGAACGGCCAGAAACCCAGCTTCCCATCGGCTGTGTGGATCATAACGAGGTCGCCCAGCAGCTACCAAAAAGAGAACTTTGGTGATATGATTGACGTTAGGAACAGCAAAGTGCGGAACTTCCTCGTTGTCTGTCGGGTAGTACGACTTCCTCTTTTTAGAAATGAAAAACAACTTTTCATCAATATGAATTGTGTCATTCATAGAGTTGAACCTGTACGTTCCTGATGCACAAATACTACAAAAAATTAAATAATATGTCAGAATTATTACAATATCACTTCATTAGAGCAGTGAGCGTACCAGCACCTTCCTCCACAAAACTGCAAACTCGATGCGCTGGTGCATTTGATCAGACGTCACGTATGGCTTCACAGACCCCGTAGCTCGACGAATGATGTATTTGATCGCCTTCGCACGCGCGAGGGTGATTCTAGGAATCGCAGTGGCAGCTGCCAAAGCTCGGTTGGATGTCCTCTCGATGGCAGGTACGGCATCCAGCGCCTCCTGAATGGCGTCAGGAGTCCACATTCGGGCTATGCCTCTAGCGCTTTCGTGTGGCTCCTTGTCCCTGGCGTGGAACACGGAGCTTACTGTCTGCCGTGTGTAGCCGAAGTGCGCAGCAGCGTCGTTAATACAGCCACGCGAGAGCTTCCCGTCCGTCATCCACTCCAACAAGTGGCGAATGATGCCTTCGTGGTCTAGAGGTGAAGGGTCAGGACCGAGGTCCATGCGTGCGCTTGGATGTTTCTATTGGTGGGGAATTATTTAGCGAACTGTGGACCGTTCCTATAATTTTTTTAACTAATCGCATTATTGTAACATTGTGGTGTTTACCACACTAAGGCCGGTTCCTATAATAACGGGATCACGACGGAGCATGATCCAGTTAGGGTTAAGTGTACGTGCAGATCATGATTAATTCACTCTTAACGGGATCGTGACCCTTCGGGTCACGAAGCACAGACGTTTTGCTTCAGCAACACAAACCGGTGTGCTCGAGGTCTCTCGTTTAGCATGGAGTCCGCCGTCTCGACGGTCGCAGATGCCTCCACTAGTAGTGGAGCTTGTGTGAGCACACACTGGACTGCTGTACAGAAGGCAGGCAGCAAGCGCACAGTTCCTCCGCCCTCGTCGGACGACTACAGCACTTGGACGGTAGATCAACTAAAGTAAGAGTGTACCGCGCGTAAGCTTTCTGTGGCGAAGAATACTAACAAGGCCGATCGAGTTACTATCCTTCAGGGGTACGATGAGTCCCAGAATGCCATGTAGCTGCTACTGGACCGTCAGCGGCAGGCCAAACGTGGTAGGGGGCCTTCTGCAGAGACCACTCAACGCAGAAGCAAGCACTGTTTGTATCGCCTGCTCAACGTACTCTTCTCTGAAGATTTTTTCGAGAAATTTATCACATCTGGTGACGCACTTACACGGCGTGAGCTAGATGAGGGTGGTCGGGAGTTCTGGGAGCAGGTGGCCGAAGCTTTCAGTACATTTAACGATGACTTCGACCGTCTTGTGTCTCCAGACTCGTTGTTTGAGGGTATTGAACCGCAGTTAATTACGGCTCATTCCGGTGCAAAACTTAAGTCTATGTGGAAGGAATGTAATTCGCGTTTCGCCGCAGCCGAAGGAAGATGCAAATTATCAGGTTCACATGACGAATTTTGGCAATTTTGCCAAGGAGATAAAGTAGCCATGTACGTTAACCTGTGGTGTGAAGAACGCGGTTCAGGTCGGGAATTTTGTGCTACTTGTATTTACGAGGATAACGAAGATGACGAATCAAAAGAGCGGGGGCCAAGTGAAAAGAAGCAGAAAGTGAATAGGAAGCGGCAAAAACAAGATGATCAACGAAAGAGTCTCGATTCCGTTTCCATTCTCACTAAAGCTGTTAACAAACTCGTCGAGATTGAAGTATCGAGTGCAAAAAGAGCATTAATTGAGGAGAAAACCGCTGTTGCACGTCTTCAACGCGAGAAGATGGAGAGAGATGTATTGGTGGAGAAAATAGCCGCTGTGGATGGAATTTTAGCTAAGCATTGCACGATCTCGACATACGCATCTATGAGAACGGACTTAAAGGGATGGACGTCGCTGATCTAGAGCGTGAACGTGAGTCTGCATTTAGGCGCGTTCAGACTGCGCAGGAGAAATCGGACGAGCTTCAAGATCACATAATGAGGAACTAACGGATCAATGAATATTTGTTTTTACCTTAATATCCCGATTGGTTTTTATTTACTTAAAGGCCTTGCTAAATTGTATCTCTGAATGTGCTCTAAAACCACTTTGCGAAAGATATGACCGTTTACAACCTGCATATTATCTTTACCCGTGTCGTCAGCTACTGTGGGCAAATAGCTGCAGCTTTCCATTGCGTTAAATTCTCTGGACGCGGCATTGCTTGGTCCTCCACTTTCCGGTTGAGAAATGCGCTCGTTAATGCAGTAATTATGTAATTTCATACAAGTTTTGATAACGAGCCCTGCATGTACATAGTCCACTGCCAGTGGCCTCTTAAATATTTGCCACTTATTAACCAGGAGACCGAAGGACATTTCAATTCGAATGCGTAGTTGGGATACATAAAAATTGTAGTCGGAATAATCTCTGGTTTTGATCTCCGGTTTCGTAAAGGGCACCAGCACGGATGATGACAATGGGTACGCGTTGTCACCGATGACATAATACCCAAAGGGTAAATTGGAGATAGCAGTGTGCAATGGCCACTTTTTAAAAGCAACACTATCCGAAACCTTTCCTGGTGAGTTAAAACAATAACCGGTAAATCTGCACGCTGCGTCACACATGGCCTGCACATTTATACCGTAGCACAAGTAGTGACCCGAAAAGAAAGCTGATACGTCGGGGACTTCATTTGCACTTGGAGCTTTTTATAGTGCACAACCACCCATCCACACAACCAACACAACCCGTAAGAATGTTGTATGTACTGATATCTGCAAATTGTGATGCTGCTCGAGTAATAGATTCCATGTCGTAAACAGGAGCCGTAATTTGATATCTAGGGTCATCACATATTGCATTCATCACTTCAATAACAGCAGAATAAAATTCAGAGGTGCTAACACCGGCCAGAGCTCGAATTGCATGATAAGAACCTCCAGCGAGCCATGATATAGTCATTTGTACCTTGTTTACTGGCGTTACAGGTCCGATACCAGTTCTGTTCCGTGACTTCAATTGATCGCGTTCTAAGACAGGCTTTAGAGATTCAACGATCCGCTCGAATGCTATAACATTCATTCTATAATAACGATCGAATTGTCCTTCTTGCACTAGTCGATCTCGATGCGGCTCCCACTCCAAACGTTTGCGTGAAACAACGTTCGATCTACGTCGACGACGTAATTCGCTCACAGCAACTACAACGGCAAGACAGACCACAACGCGAGATACTTTCATTGTCTTTCTCTTGAATGGTGCCCGTGACCCTGATCCCAAAGCGAGTGATGATCCCAATTTGGGATCATCGATTGTAACTAAAAATAAACATATGTATTTTTTAGCCAATCAGGTATCGAGTTTGTAGATCATGATCCGATGATGATCCCGTTAGGAACCGGCCTAAGTTCAAATGCGGTACCGGAAGTTTACGACACTGCAGGTAAAGCTCACAAAAAATGGGCAAAGAAAACAAAGCAAAAAAAACGTTTTAGCGAGCGGAAAATAAGCTTTTTTGCTGTTTTGAATGCATAGTGTAAAATAAAGAGGCCATGAACGATTTAGGTTGTTTAAAATATCAAGTTCTACGAGTTCTTGTTTGGTGCCTCTTTCCTTGCTGGTCTTCAAAATGAGCAGCTCTCCGCAGCACCACGATGAGGACTACGAGAAATTTTTCAGCGCGGACTTGTTCGTGAACCGCGAGTGAGTCTCAAGAGTACTGGTCTTCCCTACTGCTTCCCTCACACAAAGTCTGACATCCCTGTCTCTCAGCTACGAGTCAAAGGAGTTTAACTTTGGTGTAGTGAAGCAGAAGTTGCTGTCCTCCCACGCCGCATCTACTGACCACGATCTCACGGGCCAAGTGGTGTGGGCGAGTCTCCATCTTTCTCGCCTGGTATCTTGTGGCACATCGGAACGAAATCGTCTGCAAGAATGTGGTGGAGCTAGGCGCTGGTGCTGGGCTCAGTGGCCTCGTTGCCTCGCAGTTTGCGTCCGTATCAGCATAGTTCTGCATTGAATAGTGTGTCCAGCTCACAACTAACCTGACGCTGTTTTCCTTGATGCAATGTATAGTGCCCACACCGCCCTGACGGACGGTAACGACATCGTGCTGGAGCTGCTTGAAGAAAACGCAGAAACCAACGCCGACTCCAGCAAAGTGAAGGCGTTGCCACTGCTTTGGGGAGAACGCCAAAGCGTC
This sequence comes from Phytophthora infestans T30-4, assembly GCF_000142945.1. Classification (NCBI taxonomy): domain Eukaryota; phylum Oomycota; class Peronosporomycetes; order Peronosporales; family Peronosporaceae; genus Phytophthora; species Phytophthora infestans. Next base: position 2,448,536 of record NW_003303741.1, read on the forward strand.
GAGGCCTTCGAACAGGCATTCCCGTTCCCAATAGACATCCTAATCGGCGCTGACGTCATATGTTGGCCCATCCTCGTTAAGCCAATTCTGCAAACCATCAAGTACTTGCTGCTACGCTCACGCAAGCCGTTAGAGACCAAGTTTTGCTGCGGTTTTGTTTGCCGCGCGCAGTCGACGGAAAAACTGCTTTTCCAGGAAGCTCTGGCGTTTGGATTTCACTTTGAACGCATCTCAGAAGACACATTCCTTCCTACACCGCGGCCTTCCGAGGTGATTTCAAACCGGGAACTGCAGCTGATCGTGTTTACGCTCGACCCACGGGCTCCAAACTGGAACGAACCAGTGCGTTTCGCTGATGCTGAGCTGGCGAACATTCAGACCGCCTGCTAGAACTTCATGTAGATAGGCGAGATGCAGATAGAGATATAAAGCGAGAGTTACGCTCGAAAGAGGCCTGATGTATAAATTATGAGTTTGCGCTCCTTCCCTCTTGTTAAATAGTGGCGACAGGTAGCCAAGATCTAGCTGAAATCCTCCCATTTCGCGTGCCACCCATCGTCGCTTGACCTCTGCAAACGCTCACTTTCAAACGATCTCCTCGTCTGAGAGCTGCTCACCACCAGAGCTCTCGCCCTCACTGATGGTGCCATCTCGAATCCGCTGCTGACGTTTAGCCTGCCACACTCGCTCTTGGTACACAGCAGTCGCGATCAGCCTCTTGGCAGAGTCGTTGTCCACACTGTTGTCACTGTACGAGATCTGCGAGAGGACGGGGCAAACCAGCTTGCCCACTGTTCGTCCCAGCATCTGCATACTCGTAGCCGTCAAATAGTTCATCTCAATACCCAAAAAGCGCAATTTCTTCAATTGTCGGCTCTCCATCGCATACAACACGTGATGGAAACTTGAGTCTGTGATCGTATTGCCACCTAAGCAGAGCTCCATGAGGTTGGGCGCATAGCCGTCAGCCAATGCGTGACACAAGCTGCGAATTCCATCCTCCCCGATAAAGTTACGACGCAGATCTAGTCTCGTGAGCTTCGGACAGACCTGAGATCGCAGCATCTGCGCCACTTTAGTAGCTCCATAGTCACCGAAACTGTTTCCAGGAAGACACAGCTCCTCGATGTTCGGACAACATCCAAGCATCAACGTGTTCAACAGGACGTCGGCTTCTCCATCGGCCTCTTCGTTCGTGAACAAACACGTGATACTCAACCGTGAAAGTCCCGGGAACGTGTTCAGACGCATTTGCTCCGCCATGGACAAGACAATCTGCTCGTGATCATCGTGCGTCACAACGAACCGCTGTGGACAATTGGTGGCGCGCATCGACAGCTTCCCGAATGTCATTCCTGCGGACAGCGATACAATTTCACCC
>NW_003303741.1:2450529-2451712 GCF_000142945.1 Phytophthora infestans T30-4
ATTCGTGGCTCGACGGATCTTCTTGTTCACAATACCGGCCGTTAGCGCCTGTACGCGACGTGCCAAACTGTCCATGTTAGCGTATTCAAGAAGCGACGCCGAGTGGATGAACATGAGCACCTCCAGCTTACGAGCCAGCACCCAAGTCTTGCTAAGGTCTGTGCCACCTGTGACGGCGTTCCCTTGCTGACTAAGCACGACTCGTGCGTTGCGCACCAGCAGTTGTCCAATACGCGTGAGGATCGTACAGCGGTGCGTCATGTGCTCGCGCCGTTGCCACGTGAGTGGGCGAGGCAGACTGCGAGCAGCGAACACGGCGTTGTTGGGGTGGATGTCCTGCGGCGGCAGGAACGCGACGTCTGCCATGGCTGAGCTTGATCTCGATCTACTACGATTGCAGCTTGCTGTTGTTCCTGTAATTGCCAAGAGCGGCCCAACTGCCTGCGCGTCGCCTCGGCGACAGTCTTTCAAGATGTGGCGATGGTGCCAGAGCATCAGATGCTTACTATGCTTTAGTGAATCCAAGTAATAATTTATGGCAACGCATAGTATCGTTTTTTTGTGGAGGCAGTTTTCATGCCATTTTGGAATGATGAATTCTCTGGATTTATCCAGAGTCCATCCGGCGATGACAATCCGGCGATTTCGTATACCCTGTCATAACCGTTTTGTATCGTTTGAGTGCTTAGCTAAAACAGTCTTCTTTAAGACCTTCCTTTGCACAAATAATAAAATGATGCACGTTGGTTGACCCATCCACAAGAGATGAAGACAAGCTACCTTGCTAAACTTTTATGCGATGATACTGTATTGTAACCTGCCACAAACTATTTCTCCAAGTCGCTCACGCAACATTAAAGCTAAGTATCTGTCTTCGCGCGACAAGACAGCTTGATCAGATCTTTGAGCCTCCTAAACCAACCGCGAAAACGAGCACACTAAGCCACTGCAGAGCCAGCACATATTATACGCCAACCGCTCAGCAGCGCGCTGTTCCATGGGCAAGGCCGCTCAGGCTCTGGGAGATGCCGACGCCTGCTGTTAGAATTGTGCATGAGGTTACACTCGTGTAACCGCGGTCCCGTAACCGGATTCGGCCGCCACTCCCGCGGATGGAGAGAACACTGCTGGAGAACGCAGGTAAGAAGGTTAGATAAAGAGCCTCACTTCTCAATAAACGGTG
>NW_003303741.1:2454489-2455470 GCF_000142945.1 Phytophthora infestans T30-4
GTTCGACCTTTGGATTGTTTGGTGACACCGATAAGAGGGGACTTTCCGCAGCCGGTCGACGATGTGGAGGTCATTGTGATTCGTTCACTTGGCGGGTTACTATCGACGGTTCATACAGGGGTTTGGCTCCCTTATGGCTCCGATGATGAAGTTGCTGTGCAAGGACGCGCCGTGGGAATGGACGCCGGCGCAGGAATCGGTGTTTGAGCACGTGATAGCGGTTTTGACGACCAAACCACTGCTCATCTACCCTAATTTTATTTTGCCATTTCGGCTAGTGACGGACGCGAGCAAAGTCGGGCTCGGTGCCTGTCTAATGCAGGCCCACGGCGACGGGCTGCAACCGGTGGCATACGCGAGTAAGGTGAACAGCGCAACGGAAGCCAACTACGGAATCACCGAGTTGGAATGTTTGGCAGTTGTGTGGTCTATTAAACTGTTTAGACCCTATTTGTACGGACGGACGTTCACGATCGTGACCGACCACGCCGCTCTGAAGTGGTTGATGTCCAGCCCGAACTTGACCGGGAAGCTGCACAGATGGGCGCTGACCCTTCAGGAGTTTATTTCGACGTGGTGTACAGACCGGGTAGCACCAATGTGGTCGCAGATGCTCTGTCGAGGATACCAGTGAAGGTAGCAGCGGCTGCAGGGAGACGACGGCGAGCTAGGCAACGTGGGGTGGACCACTGGACGGCCGCTACTACCGAGGAAGAGCCGCACACGACGGCAGAAGTGAGAACGGTCGGAGCGACGGCCTCTACGGACACGATGTACAGCAGGGATGGCCCGGACGAAGTGCTGGTGGTCGAGACGGCGGCCACTGCGAGCAGCGTGCGGCCACGGGGAACATCGGATGTCGTACGTGGATCCGGCGCGGTCATGGACGTGGTGGACAAGAGGCTGGACACGCAGGGAGGGGGACGGGACGGAAAGTGGTGGATTCTACCTACGGAAGTGGTACAGTGTGGGTAGGATGCG
>NW_003303741.1:2456531-2477276 GCF_000142945.1 Phytophthora infestans T30-4
TATTCGCTATACGAAGATAAAGGTGACGTTGCGAAGAGTCCTGTGCCCATGATAACAAGCACCAGTTCACATACCATTGAAGACACAGATTCTCATGAGGGTGAGTCAGACTTTCGAATCGAGGACGATGACACCGAGGTGACGAATATGATGGGCAAGCGTGTTGCCAGCAACCTCGAGCTTGTGCCGGACTACAACGACGAGGCCTTTTGCCACTGTTTGCGGATGCTCCTCGACGGCATTCAAGATCAGATCGAAGAGCATCGCGCACGCCTCGCTCGACGTCTTTGTCATCGCAGCCGTGGAATACGAGACGCGTTATGCAGTGGCAAGGGCGGTGGAGCGGCATACGGCTGAAAACGTGGCCGACTTCCTGGTGAATGAGAACGTGCTGAAGTTCGGTGTGTTCCGCGAGTTGCTAACTGACGGGGCACCGGAATTGACCGACCAAGTAATTGAGCGGCTGGTGATACGGCTTCAGGCGCAGCAGGCCAACCCTGTACCCTACCGGTCTCAGCTGGTTGGTCTGGGCGAGAGGTTCCATCGAACCTGAAAAAACTACGTGTCGAGGTACATGCAAACGGACGCACAGAATGACTGGGCGACGTGGATCTCGTTCGCGGTGTATGCATACAGCTCGGGGGGGCACTCAACGGTCTCACCCCAAGCGAGCTCAGGATGGAAAGGAAGCTGCGCAGCCCGAACGAGCTGCTGAGAGAAACGAATGTGACGGAGGCGGGTGAGTTGCCCGTGTACCATCAGAAGTTGTTGAGGGCAATGCGACGGAGTCACGAGTGTGCGGAGCAGGCTCGAGAGCGTGAGCAGCGGCGACAAACGCGTTATTACAACAGACGCGTGAAGAAGACGAGGGACTTCAAGGTGGGCGATCGCGTGTGGATGTACAAGCCGTCTAGAGGTCCCAAGGCGACGAAGTTCGTGCACCAATGGGCTGGACCCATGAAGACTGTGGAGTCAGCAGGGTTCGAGAATTATCTGCTCGAGCAAGAAGAGCAAGAGGGAGCTGTGGAGCGATTTATAGCTCATGTTTTATTTTTGGTTACGTATCACTATCCAACGGGCTTGCTAAAGACGGCTGCGGCGGACACCGACTCACAGCTCGAGTACGAAGATGAAGTCGCGTTCGAAAGCGATGGTGCGGCGTCAGGAGCGGCTGCTGGAGCAAAGACGGCGTCTGTGCAGTCGGCCACAGCAGTTAGTACTGGAAAGAGAAAGACAAGAGCAGTGGGCGGTGAGGCAACGTGGAGACGTACGGGTGAGTCACTGGTGGAAGTTCGACGACGACGACGACGAAATGAGGCCGGGCGCTACGTACTTGAGTACGAATTGCAGCCTGCGCGGCGAGACAAGCGGGCACTCGGAGATGCTGAGCACGCATGGGTCTCAGCTGCGGAGTACGACGAGCTGTTCATGGCCGACAGAGTCGTGGAAGACTCTGTGTTGGAGTAAGGCGTGTAACGGACCGTGCCGTGGTGTAGACCACAGCACAGCGGGTCCAGATGATGATGATGGAGCGCGGCAGAAGTGGCACGTGGCGTGCCAGAAGATCACCGCGTACAGAGACGTCGGGCTCTGTGAGGCAGCGCATGGCGCTGGAGGATGTCCAAATGAAGACCGTGACATTGAAGTGCAGTGCGTTCCTGCGCATCACGGGGGATCCAGTGCGCCAGGTGCTGAAAGGCGGTTTTGGCCGCTCACAAAATGATCTGCGCAGAGGAGAGCAAGTGGCTCTACTCAGTGGAGAGCAAAAGAATCGGCTCAGTAGAGAGCAAGTGAATCTGCACAGTGGAGAGCAAGTGGCTCTACTCGGTGGAGAGTAAACGAATCTGCTTGGTACTGAGCAAGTGTGTGTGCCCTGCGGAAGCGGGCATTGCGCGATCGAGAGGTCGCAAGAGTTGAGGCGAGGCGGCGTGTGCTGACGGGGAATTCAGCCCGTCGTTGAGCTTGTTGGTTGAGGCGAGGCGGCGCGGAACCCAGCCCGTCGTTGAGCTTGTTGGTGGTGGTGTGCATTGACAGGGAATCCAGTGTGCACTGCTTAAGTGCTGGGCGAGTACAAGGGCGGAGTGTGCACTGACGGGGAATCCAGCGTGCGCGCTGTCCAAGGGCGAGCCTGGTTGAGTGTGTAGGTTGCGTTAGCAAGTGGCTAAAGTAGCTTATTGATGATTAATAAAGTAGGAGCGGGCACAAGTGGTGAACGTTCCGGCGCAGGGTCAAGTGGATCCTGTCAGCCAGTTGTGTCTATTATTAAGTAAAGCTACGAAGTCTAAGTGAAAGCGGACGCCGTAGCGCAGCACTGTGAAGCAACGACTCGCCCCACGGCCGGACGAGATAATTGGCCCATTACAATGTATTCAATGCGTCACTCACAATTGAATGTCCTGCAATTTTGAAACGGCCCAGATCGTACCTAAGTACCCGCATATTGTACTTAAATGGTTTCCACTCATGTTAAGTCTATAGTAGCGTTCAATTGTGCGGTACAATTTCGAGTAGAACGCACAATACCCGATGGCTACTATTCTTCACTTCGCAATTAGACATGCCCTCACACTTTAGTGACGGCACAAATTTGGGATGATTGACAGATCTAAGGAAGAAGACCGGCTTTGAGTAGATTTCATCAAAGCATCCTAGTAGAGTCTGATGTGTGTCTGTCCGTCCGAGGATAGGACCAATTAAACCCACGATAAACGTGCGTTCTACTGGCTGCCGATCGCAGCGAAGGCGGCCCCATCGGCCAAAATCGACATAATGTGGTGAGCACACTATACATGTATGTGGTCTACATATCGTACTTAAGTGCACTGCTCATACTTATTTTTGCCACCACGTAGGCAATGGAGCGCCACGCCACGCAAAGGGCGCTGCCTGTGTGCGGGCTAGCTTGCATTGGTAGGCTGTACCTAGGTGCACACACCTATTTCATGTCCTTAGAAGCTGCTAATAAAACGTTCTAAAACGTTTTAGGTCCTAGGTCACGCATATTACGTCTTTAATAGTCACTGTAGTGCTTTTGCTAGAAATATAGTACTTATTATAACAATTGTGCTCAATTGAAAATTCGAGCTATTATGTTTACTTCGTAAGCTTTACTACTATTAATACTATTTAACGTTTACAACTGTAGTAATTGCCTTAGCAAATAGCCTAATCCAATTTTAGTAGTACTGACGTTTTAGCAGACATTTTTATAAAAATGTGTTAGCTACAATGATCGCAGCGAATGTACGATTTGACACTGCAGCCCCCCCCACTACCACCACCTAAAGACACACCTACGCACACACCACCGCCGCAGCAAAAATGATAGTTTTCCGTCAGCCATAATTGAGTGTGTACTTGCGCGCTTAGTTTGCGAACCTAAGAGATGTGCGCACTTTTCAACACGATATGTAGCGTACTTCAAACGCACTTGGAGCAGGTTTTGTGATTGCTTTAGCGGGGGAACTGAATGCCAGGAAGTCAGGTAAGAGCGCAAAACACGGACGGACACGGAGTTAGACTGTGTACACGATGGAATAAAAGCAGAAGCACCAAAGGCCACGGTCCACGAAAAAGGAATAAGCTAATGAAGGCCACAATATAAGATGGAAAACATGAACCACAGAAGAGCACGAAGCCGTGAAAACAGGGAAGGACACGAAGTGACGGTATCGGATGAGACTTGAAATAATGACACCCCAACATGCTGAAAAGCATGGACCACGGAAGAACACGCAAGCTCAAAACCACGGTAGAACACGTAACTATGAACGGAAATGGATTATATCATAGTACCACGGTAGAACACAGCGCACGGCCGACGGACCAAACGCGAAGTTGGGAGACCATACACGAGAAATCATCGAGCATTGGAAGACGATATCAGGGTAATGCCGAGCCACTGAGCACGATATTACAGTAGATCACGATAGATCGGACGACAGACCAACCGCGATATTACGAATTGACACCATAGCATGGAAGGTGGCCCAGCCACTAAACCATGGGAGAGCACACAGCCACGGGAGCTATAGACGCGAAATCATCGAGCCACGGAGCACGGCACCAGTGTAGAACCTGAGCTCACCAAACCACGAAGGACCATAGTACGATTGCATTGACCGCAGACCAGCCACAGAAGCAGGGGGGAGCGCTTCGGGAGACCACGATTGCACACGCGGAGCATTGTTGAACACGACATCACGGGCAACGCAGATACACTACGCGAGCACGATAGCATAGACAGCATAGCCACACCGCGATTGCACGATAGCACGATAACGCGGTCGATTGAGCCACGCCAGGAGAGCACGATACTCGGGCGATGGAACAAACCGACTACATGGAGTCGCCATAACCACGGAATAGCACCCTTCGACTAGAGTACCGACGATGGGAGGCCAGCGGCCACGAAATTCTATGTACCACAAAACCTGTGCAGCTCATGTAGACGTTTAAGAACAGGAAATCGCTAACATCCACGACAGAGGCCGTACTAAAGAGCATGAACCCAAAAGAGAGAGAGCGCATAACCACTAAGCAACGTGGACCACGGATGAGCAGGGAACCACGAAGCCAGGAAGGACACGGAATAGCACGGGCCACGAACATGACATCCAACATGTAGTACCGGGTAACGGAAGCGTACCAATATTGTACGGGGCCACATTATACAGCGGAATGGTAAGTGGTTTCAGTAGATGAAACCACAACACATACGAAACCTCGAAGTACAAGAGCCTAATCGAAACCACGCGGCACCACAAAGCTCGTAAAGCAGAGGAAAAACATGCCACCCCGCCGCGTAGCGGCGGCGAACTACTAGTCGAGCATATTATTCCAATATGCTCGGTTTGAAAAATAGACCGGTAGTTTTACAATAATGACAGCTGAAATTCCAAAATATTTACATGTGTAAAATAAGTGAGGCCGTGTTCGGTTTGCAGGTGCAACGGACGCTTGTTTGAAAATAAGCTAGAGCTGTAGAACAGTCGTTTTGTTAATTAAAATAAAGATAAAAATAAGTGATCGTGTTCCATCAGAAATAGGCTGAATTTGAAGGCGTCTGCGACCGCCAACCATTATACTCAGGTATACAAAGAAAAAAAGATCAATCATCAGGTAGACAGCGACCACGACGACGACGATGACCTGTGGCTCCTCCAAGCGCTTGCTAAAATGCAGGAGGCGGCAACTCAAAAGCAAATAGCACTCAAGGAGCCCATACCACGGCTATTGAGCACAGAGACCCCCCAGCCATTGTCGCCAGCCCTTTGACTTTACACCTCTGTCGCTTTTTAAGGAAGCATCGCTGCGCGCTGCAAGGTAGCACTTAAGCAGCGCCCTTTCATCCACACGCCTCCAGGTCGCCCTTTGTTTCTTCGTCTGCTGCTCCATCCGTTGGTTTTAGAACTACTGTCACTGTTTTAAGGGGCAAAGGAGGACGAATCAAAATTCAACCCAGAGCTGAATTTTGAAACCAGCTATCCTGCTGCTTAGCGTACATGTAATCAAGCTGGCTGAGACATTCCAGCTCTTTAATAACAATTACAGCTGGTTTTAGCTTAGATCGAACGCGGCCTGAGTTTTTCCCGAAGAACAAGCGAATGAGGTCCTTGGAACTACCCATTTTTGCGCTTCTGCTGCTGCTGCCGCTTGCTTCGACCACCACGTCCTCCTCCGTGTGGCAGCCCTCATTTCACCTCGCCGAAGTAAATCAGCAGCCAAATCCAGCGGTATCGCCCACCACCCCTGATGCAAATTCCAAGTACAACGAAAGCACGGCCCTGTACCTGGCGCATGTGACGTCGATCTCGTACTGCCAGGAACAGCACATTATCCACTGGAACTGTCAACCATGTGCGTTCGTTCCGTCACTAGAGGGCGTGAAAGTTGTAGAGGACGCCAAGGACAATTTCCAAGGCCTTGTGGGCTACTCGCAGCTCTATGACGCAGTGGTGGTTGCTTTCCGAGGCAGCATGGACGTCACCAATTGGCTGGACAACCTCACGTTCCTTAAGAGACGCACCTACGCGCAGTTCCCCAGTGTGAAGGTGCACCAGGGTTTCTATTGGGCCTATCGATCCGTCGCTCCACAAGTCGTGGACACGCTTCACAAGCTGCGGAAGGAACATCCACATGCATCACTGATGGTCACAGGCCACTCGTTGGGAGGAGCTGTCGCCGCGATCTGCGCCTTTGAGCTCGAATACATAGAACATATATCTGTGAATGCGTTGTACACCTTTGGGAAACCTCGAGTGGGCAATACAAATTTTAGTGGGAGGCTACGCAACGCCAGTATGGAAGTGTATCGCGTGACGCATTTTCAAGATGCAGTGCCGCACCTCCCGCCAACGTGGACAGGGTTTGAACACACGTCAGAAGAGGTGGCGTTTAATGCAACTTTTGGTTGGACAAGATTGAGCAGGACTGATGTATTACGTTTTTTTGTATTTGGTGCCCCTTAGATTTTCTACGACGAGTTCTCGGCCAGCTATCGCAACTGCAGTCAGACGGATGGCGAAGACCCGACGTGCTCCAATACGTGCTCACCATTCCGCTGCACCAGCATCGTCGACCACCTCACGTACTTAAACATTACCATGAGCCATCTTATCTGCTAAAAATCAATACTGCCGGGTACTTTTTTTCATCAGTCACAACATGAAGGTTCAACCGTACCCTTCCTGAGGAACAGTATGGATACGGTATTCCATTCCTGGAAGGCAAGAAAAAGGTGAATGAAGCCAGAAAATGCTATTTTCATCGAGCCCCGAAGACGATGGGAGGCTCGTAAGGACCCGCCCTCTTCTGGCCTACAAGCAAACCTGCCACTTTTACAATCGATCAAGTTGCGAACGGCAAAAAACTCGGTAGGCAGTTTTCATCATATCAAGCGCGCCTACATTGCTACCATGTCGATGCGAAAAGCTCCGGGGCTTCGACTGCAGACTGCGATCGTGCAAGACAACGTTCCAGTGGAAGTCGCCCCTGGCCTGTTCGTGGGCTCAATTCACGCTGCGTTCAACGTCGAAATACTCAAGTCACACAGGATCTCACACGTGCTCAACCTTGCGGGCAGTTATGCGACTTTCCCTGACGATTTCACTTACTTGAGTCTCAGTATACGCGATAAAGAGTACGCCAGTCTGCTGAGTTGTCTGCCGATTGCTGCAGTCTTCATCGACGCTGGACTAACGAACGGCGGTGTTCTGGTTCACTGCGCTGGAGGACGGTCGAGGTCTCCGGCCGTGGCGATGGCATTTCTCATGATGAAAGAGCAAGTATCCTACTCGGCGATTTTGGCGCACGTTAAGACACTGCGACCTGTTGTCAGCCTAAATGCTGGTTTCGAGGCTCAGCTCAAGTGTCTCGAGACTGCTCGCGGGAACGTGTTTCTAGCAAACCAGCATATTCTCCAAGCTCGATTGACTCGCTTAACCCAACAGCATGATAATGGCGAACTAGTTAACGGCGTAGCCAAGAAACACCGCCAACCATCGAACCAGTGTCCTCCGTTGTTGAAGAAAGAGTTCTCGATCGAGATGTTAGCGTCTGGATGTGACGATCGCGGTATGATAGGCGAGCGAGTGCCCAGTGGCTTTTGTCTCTCGACACCTCTAGCCTCAGGGTGCTTAAAAGAGACGACACGGCAGACGTCACCGTCCTCTTTTATTCCAGCTCTTCGCTCAATGGGAACCATGTTCGGCTGTCAGCAGTGCGGAGAACACTTGTTTTGTGCTGGTGCCGTTATTCATCACCAAGATATTTTTAAAGTAACCTGTCAGCCGCATGGCGGTCATAACACTCGCTTCCTAGGAGCTTTAAGAGGGCAGACTGTCATCGAATTCACAGACAACACAGTATCACACATCTCGGTCGGCGAGGAGCAAGTAGTCGCGACTATTACGAAGAAACCTCTGCTTTCCCAGCTACGATTGAGACCCCACAGTCCCAGTGTAACGATGGGAAATGGCTCGCGCACAGCCGGTACATCTTCAGGCAGGCAAAAGAATTCGTCGTCTGCCCTATCGATGCCGAATGTTGATTCTGAGAGTGTTCAAAATGGTGACGAAAATCCTGGAACTGGTTTGCCTCAGCCATTTCAAATTCTGCAGCCAGCCCGACGCCCCGCCACTGAAGAGAGCAAGCGAACAAGCACTGTGATTCCATCTCCGCATATAATAAATGGCGAGTCTAGAAAGAAATCTGGAAGTGGTTTGTGGCGCTCTCTTACTTATTTCAAAGGCACGAGGCGTGGCTTAAAAGCTGCATTTGAGGACAAGAAAGCGCATGGCCAGCTTCAAATTCGAACTGAATTATTGGAGCTCCACAAACCTGCAGTGTTAGCAACATCCCGAGCCGAGGATGCTAACCCCCCCGAGATTGGCCACACATCAGAACACTTGGGGTTCCTCAAACGGAATGCAATGGAGTGGAATCGGAATATTCAGCAGCTTGCCAACATTAGCAACAACGATTTATCGCAGACAAGTGGAGGGTCAATTGCCGACCAAATAGCAGCTCTGCTAGACGAAGATTCGACCTTTCTTACGACCTTAAGTGGCTGCAAACGGTGGTTTGTAGACCCTCAACTGTGGATGATTGATCAAGCAACTGCATGTCCAGAGGGAGAAATACGCTGTCCAAGAGAAACTTGTGGAGTCGTTGTGGGTGAGTGGCGATGGGAAGGATTGAGGTACGTACTGTACAAAGCTGCGTGGGTGTCCTCCTTACGTCAGAGCAGAAACATGCTAACTTTTTATCGTTTACAGATCTGATTGTGGAGGCAACATTGCCCCGGCCTTCGCAATGAAGAGAGATGCCGTGTGCATCCTGGGCAACATCACGTCCCAAGCAAAATAGCACCTACTTTTCGAAGTAACAAACAAAATTGAATAATAAAAAGCGAATTGGTAGTCTTCTCAGTATCTCTTTCTTGTTCGTTCATTCACAACACTTAGCAATTGTAAAGTGCACCATCTCGCTGGAGTTGTCCAGAGCTTGCGTGCCATCGTCATAGGTTACCTTTGCTTGCTGGTGTGGTTTAATCGGAGACTCATGCACACGGGAAACCGTCTTCGAATGAGAAATTCGTGGGGGTAGTTTACTATTAGTAAGTGGAAGTAGCATGCTTTCGCCGAGCAGCCCGTCGAGGCTTGATCTGTGTAGATTTATTAAGTGCGAAGCACATAGGTCCTTTATTTTAGTAGGTACTTACCGCATTTTTGGCTGAGACATTATTTTGTCCTTGGGCTGCTGCACAAACGCAAAAATCAGTATAATATATTTTTTTACTTTCCTTTTCACGTGCCCGAATGACCTTATTATCGCTTAACCTGTCAGTGGAGAGTGATGCAGTTGGCGAGGTGGTTATTGGAGATGTCATTGCAACTTCTTGCTGACAAAGGAAGTTCGGTTTAACATAGCGACTCTGCACCAATAAGGGTACACGACATGTTTAGCTTCTTATCGACACATACAGCTTGGGGGTGACAGTAACCTGAACTGTCGTTCGCCTCTGTCTTGCTGTCAAATCCAACTGCGCATGGAATTTGCACGCAACAGAACACGCCCACTGAGTTAATCTGAAGTATTCAAACTCGTTTCACAAACCTCAGCAGCAAGTTTGTGAAGCGTTGTTAAATCGTTGTAAAACATGATTGATTGAGCGCCGATTCCAGGTTCCCGGAGAAGTGACTCCAAAACAGAAGGTACAGAGCTGAACGCGGGTATATAGCCCTCCGACCCGAAGGTTGCCGTAGGTAATGATGCATCGGTCGAAGGTACACCTGAAGCGATCTCACCGCCGGTGAATGATGGATTAGCACTGACAGCCTTCAGTGGAGATGCTCGTTGCTGTAGCTCTACTACCGGCATATGAGGCATTGAGGTTGCATGATGGGGGGACGGGGCTGGAAGTAAAGATTCTGTAGCATTCTGTTCTTGAAGTGGTTGACGTTTTCGAGCTGCTGCAGCTCCCTCACGCCTCTTTCGCACAAATAAATACTTAAGTATGCAATGGTGGCAGCTGAGCCACAGTAACGCAATTGTAGAACGTACCAGCATTTCCAACTCTTCGCGTTGCTCCTGCTCCCGTCGAGTCTTTTCCTGCTCCTGCTTAGCTAGTTTTTGTAAAACCTTTTCATGTACTTAAGTAATGGATATCTTCATGGCTTATCACTACAAATTACGTACCTGTTCTTGTAACTGGGCCGCATAGTCACGTTGCTGGTTTGCTTTCTCCTCCCGCTCCCAGGCCGATGCTCCGCTAAGAACTCTGGCCCCCGCAGGCATCCAAAATGATAGGGGGTGCAGTATGTATGAAGTGCCGTGGCAAGTATTTTTTAAAGTATTTGACGAGACGCATTGAAATTCGCAGAGTTCTATTAATAGTTCAACAATCGCAACCGTTCCGACTTCCTGGGTTAATTGTAGGGTGATGAGGTTTAAAGTCCTGAGGTTTTAACCCCTTGAACCCGAGAGCCTGGACCTTACAAGATAAGGCCAGTTTCTTAACGTGGACCATACAAGTTAAGAAACATTACATTTGTTTTTTGTAAAGGTCTTTACAAACTCCAACTCAAATAGGGGTAGGTGACGATTCCATGCTTTCCCGACATATACTACACACCAACATAGAAGATACAGATAGAAAGTGCGTGCAGATCAAACCAGCAAATTACATATGATTGTTTTTAGGTGGACGTCTCCCACCGCACAAATTTGCGGCTCACTTCTAGATTCCCCCTCTCGAGCAAAGAACCCCACATCCCCAAAATGGCATTCCGGGCGCGATGGCGTGAAATGAATAAGGATGGCTGGACCTCAAAGAAGCTATCAGGCCTTTCCGTCGACTTTATCTATTTAAAGCCTGGCAAGACGATCAAGGATGTCGAAGGATAGGACGTGCTTATTGGCGAGGAGGCCCTGATGAAGTACCTGGACAAGATCGACCTAAGTTGCTCTAAATATTCTGTTGGATGTCTTTGATCTGTACTGACTGTGCTAAGTGAGCAGTGGCTCTTCGAGCAAAGAAGCAGGCAAGACGTGATGGATCTGCGAATGCTGCCGGACGTCGAAGCGCTGCGAAAGCTGCCAAACCTGTGACAGCGAAGCGTACGTGTACTGTGGGCTGTATGATACACGTTTACATTTTGCTAATCGTGTATGTTGAAAGTTAGATTCGAATCCTTCTTCATCCGATGGCAGTCCCCCGTTACATTCACCCGCACCGGCTCAACGGCAACTTCTCGAGACCACCCCAGTTCGTCTATGTGCCGAAAGTCCGTCGCACAAGACCTCACCATCGCCTTCCGGTACACCACTGGATCTTGCTTCACGTCCACCAAAGAGCCCACTACAAGCTGATTTACCCAAGGCCACAGCTCTTTCTCCCAGCGGCAATAAAGAACATCCCATCGGAAGCCCAGGAGGTAATATCTGGTATGATACACGTTTGGACTGAACTAGTTTTGTATGTGGCGTCTTATTGTATTGAAGACTCTCCGATTAATCAAAGAAACTTGGATCCAGACTTTGAAGAAGCCGAATTGAGCAGCAATGCGTCGGATCATTCCGAAGCCGATAACCCACCTGGTGACCAAGTTGAGGAAGACAAAGAATTTAATCAGTCTACAAGCAGTGTGGGTCAACCGGGGAAAGCTGGGGAGGAAGAAGAACCGAAGGAAGACACGCGGCATAATGGTCTATCTGGTAACGTGTATGTACATGATATACAGGAATACTAACTTGTATCGTTGCAATATGCTGTATGTGAAGATGTGAATCAAATTGTAAACGACAATGACCTCATCATATTTGCAACATTTGAGTCAGACGCCGAAAACGATGATGGAGACGAAGACGATCTGTTTGTCGATGTCATTGATGATGACGTGGCACAAGAACCTGCGCCACCTGAAATGCAATTTGACGACGAATTACTCTCTGCCCTCGGTGGTGTGGATGGCATTGCATCGGGTGTAGTACCAGATGCGTATTTGAAGGAGCTCGGCGTTAATGGCTGGTCGGATTTGACGACGCATACACCCTATACGTATCTACAAGAGCCTTACGAGTCGCGTTCGCCTGAAGCATTGCGGCAGGACTACCCGCAACTGTACAATCGTGCGTCCGGACCTACCCCACCGGCCTTGGCCGCAGCTTCAACCCCTTCCGGAGAGCAGCTTGAAGTGGTCTACCCGCGCATTGTGAAGGACTATCAGACGCACATGGGTGGCGTCGATGTCCATGATCAGCTACGTCTACAACGGTAAGTCTGTTATGTTGTATGTGCAAGTTCAGAATGTCTAATCGTGTATGGTACATGGTACAGATACTCGTTGCAACTACGCATCAAATACAAGAGGTACTAAAAGGGTCTGTTCCTAGGCCTCGTTGATTTAGCGATTATCAACTTCAACATTGTCTTCAATGCTGCTTCAAGGATCGGGTAGTCCGCGGCTGTTCAGGGAGTACGGCCTTGTTCAGTGGCTGCAGGAACGGTAGATAGGAACACTTGTAAGATGAAATAGAAGTTTGTTTATTGGCTTCCTCTTGAGTAGAAGGAGGGAAATATAAGATTGAGAGCTAACTGAAAGAGGGATCTAACACCTTCTCGACCTTACATACACTACACTACTTCTTATACTAATAAGAAGAATTCACTTCGTTTCGCGTCAGTCCTCGTGGGACAACGGGGAGCTCTGGGAAGGGGCTTGATGACGCGAGGTGCTTTGGTACCACGACGCCAGGACACCGGCGTTCTAAGACCACCTTATAGGACCACCCTAACGGGCTCGGCCAGGGGCACATGCGTCGTCGGGTTCAACGGGAACCATCCTGACGGGACGGCTGGGCGAGGAGTAACGACGACTGCCTCGAGTCATCCCGTCGGGAGGCAGAGCTCCTGGAATGACCCTTCCGTTCCCGGGTACGGGACCATTCACATCACCAGGGTAGGAGTACCGTTCGTATTTGTAATGCATGTCTAACACAGTTTCAATATCTCAATTCACATCCGAGTACAAGCTCCTCTGCAATGCTACACTACAGAACCTAGCATCAACACGCGCAGACACCGCGTCTAGCAACTTTAAAATTTTCTTCCGGGCTTACAACACCCTCACGCATGAGCACGTACATCAATGCACTCCACACCAAGCTGCCGCACATTTGGAAGCCGCTGCATCAACGCCACACTCTAATAATTATCCTCCCTCCGAATTTAGTGACGACGATGGGTATTGATCCCGCTCCCCAGGACATTATGATCTGCGCTCAGCCATTGATCTACGCCGTCCGAATGGGTGAGATGAGAGGGGGGGGGGTCTGGCTCCTCTTGAGGTCTGCTAAGTTTGGCTTAAAAGAAGAAGACTGAGGTCGTGTGGCTTCCTGGGTCGACCGTTAAACTCACGGCTGTTTCTTATTCCCTGGCGCTAAAACATCATTGAGGTTTCAAAACTACTGGGTCTGGACTGGGATGTCACTTTCGTGAATAAGAGCTAAAATTATGAAAGCAAAGGCTCAATTTGCGTCGACAATTTTGGGTAGCATTAGGTTTTTTATCGCAGTATCATCAATTTTTAACGATGTTAATTGAAAAGGGTATCAATTTATTCCGAAGACATTTTCCTACATGTTCATATACGTGATATGTCTAGCAAACTTTGGGGCTTCATTAGACTGATCCGCGTACCGTATTCCTTATGTGATTGGCGACAGTCATATTCTTGAGGTGGTCCAGTCTTTCTGCCAGCCTTAAAGATACCTGCATAGAAAAACTATATTGCATGTTCAAAATTATATATGTCGCCAAGCACATAAAGCGCGACAACACGAAATTTAAATTAATTTGATTGGCTGCTGGATTTGTCGCTAATGACCGAGCGTCGCCAATCACATAAGGAATACGGTTTAGAGTTTTTTTGGACTAATTTCGATGCCACATGAAAAATCCGAAACTTGTGGCCAATCATATGATATAGACCAATCTTTTGTCCAATTAAAAATCCAAATGTGGACCACATTACAATGATGTTAAATTAAACTGTCGATTCTAAAGTGGGCCAAAGTGGTACGATACACCTCCTTAGATTTTCTATTGTAAGAGCTAGGTTTTGCATAATTGCAAAGGTCCAGTGCAGTCCCATACATATAGAGACAACCAAGCGGTCGTATTTGTCATATGGAAACGTTACAACAACTCCACAACTGTTTCTGTGGGAGACCTTAGTGTTGCGTTTAGACAGCTTGAACTCATTGTAAATATAGCCAAAAATGGTTGAGTCCATGACAAACGTTCTCCCATGCGACGGATGAAATGTTCGTATCAGTGTGTCATGACTATATCATTTAGCCTGTTATCGCCTATCAGTGTGTTTTACGATCATTCTGGTGCTCAGTTTTCCAATAACAAATCATGGCGATTGTGCTTCTTGCACGGTATCAGACGAAATATATCACATTCTTCTCCAAAGTGGTACCCAACACCGCCATAATCACAATTATCATTATCCAGAGAAAAATTCTTGGGTAAATGTATTTTCTCGGCCAAACTCGACACCGCTTTCTTGGGGTTTTCGGCCAAAATCGACACCACCCAACTTGGGTTTCCGACCAAACTGGACATCGGCGACGCACACTGCTCTCTTCTCCTCTTTTTCGTGTTCGAGAAATGCGAAATGAGGCTATTTACTTTGTGACGCTTCATGTACCTGGTCGCCCATGAGCCTTGCGCCGCGGGACTACGCTGACAAAACCCCGGAATAGTCACAACAGCATCGGCAATATCGTCACTCCGGTAGACTTCCCGCCGTCTGTCACGTTTTGCTTGATGCGCTTAACAATATCAAAATCGTAGGACAGTGTTGTCGCGACCACACCAGGGGTTTAATGCGCTTTAACGATGGGTCGGGCGCAGAGGAGAAAATTTCTTCTTGGGCGACATCCAGCCGTGCAAAATTGTACGCTGTACACCAAGCAGTCGGGACCCCTCCGTGGCATCTCAGCCTTCTTCTTCGCATTTTAGCAGAACCTCGATCTTCACTGCATTGGTGTGCTGTGTAGAGTCAGCGATCACGTCAAAATTTGAAATCACGTATTTCGAGCAAACTCAACAGAAGGCGAAGTTTAATTGAATAAAATGAATCTTTAGCTATTAGCGAACCAGTAGACGCAACTTTTGCCACCCTTCATTCTGCATTTGGAAGGCCATCGGATAAACCGGACCTCTGCGTTAAAACAAATCAGTATCCTCGACCTTTCAGCTACTCTTCGCCTGTCTATATTTCGGCTATATTCGACGGAAGAGCGTTGCGGGTATACTCGACTGTTAGCAGTTACGTTGAGGTATTTCGGCTATATTCCACAGTCAGAGCTTTCGCGTTTACTATTCACGGTTGTCCAGTTAATGCTAACATGTCCTGGGTTTCTACAGGTGTTAAGCCTTGAATACATCTAATTGCGAGAAGTTGTTTATAGGCAGCGATTCGTTCGTCGAGAGTCCCTGATTTGTGTAGAGATCGCAGCGCACGCAATACACTACTGGCTCCCTCCGCCTTAATATCATTCGACTTTAAGAGCTCAAGTGTGGCATTTTCAGCGCTGCGACCGGCATCGAGGACTTGATCCTTATAATCCTCCGCCTTCACATCGAGCACGAAACCTTCATCGAGAAAGAGCTTCATGGAGGTGACGACATGGCAAGACTCGGACTTCTTGTAGCGTTCACTCGAGTCCCACCCGCGCGGTACACGTGCGTACCATTCGTACCACGTGGACGAAGGTTGGTTACTTGCCTTTTCCTGCGCTTAGGTTTGGACTCTTGATCTGATGTGACTTGTACTTGCTCATCTTCAGTGGGTTCTTGCGCCTTGGTATGTTTGAGTAGCGCAGATTCGACGATAGTCAACCGAGCTGCAAGTGCCTTGTTCGACGTGATAGGCTGTTGAATAACAGAGAGAAGATGATCCATTGCTGGGCAAGACTGCTGCTTCTCTTCTTTCTCTTGCGCGAGTTGCACCGTTTCTTGGTTCAGAGCCACTGACCATGCGAGCATGTTAGCGACCGGAATATCAGCCGCAACTAAACTTTCTTCAACGCGCGTGATGATTGGGATCATTGGCGCTAGATCCTTCATCTGCGGATAGTAACGGATGAGGTACGCAGTGAGGACGCTGAGGACGTTGATGCTTACACTGAGCCGTTGTTGCTTTAGATCAGTACAGACACGGAACAGAAAAATCTGCAGGCGACCAAGTCGCTCCCGACTTGCATGATCCAGCGCTGTGGTATCAAGAATCGTGAGCGACTCGTGCGCCCTCCCCCCCCCATCCGCTCAAGACCACGGTCGAAGATCCACTGGGAAGCTAGCCGGTCGTCGCCGTTTGCATGCTGGGCTCTGCCGTGTCTAAAAGAATGGTGGTCAATACAGAGGTAGCAGCTGCAGGTTCAGCTACACGCTTGAGCATCCGGTTCACATACGCCTGTCCGCCGTCTTCTCCGTGCTTGGTACGTGCCTTAGGTTTTGTTAGTTCTAGACTGTCTGCGTTTGTAGATGATGGGGCGGCCTCGGTAGCGTGGCGGGGCGCGACACACGATGCGGATGTGGTCTCCACAGCAGTGGCGGGGAGCCTTGTTGGCACCACACCAACCTGGAGGGACGTTGGATCAGCGACGAGAACATTGTACAGTGGAGCACCTTCGTCGAGGTTTATAGACTCTCCGCTTACCTGCTCGGGCTACGGATCGAGCAGTGCTACGCACGGAGTGTCTTGCGTTGCCAACGCCAAAGCAAGAGCGTGCAAGGGACACGTAAAATAATCGTTCTTGTCCGGAATCAAGGTGAGTCCCTGCTCTTCGGAGAGTTTGACAAGCAGGATTCGAAGGTAGAAGGTACGATCCGCAGATACTGACACGTGCTGTTTTGAATGTATCTTAAGTCGGACGATCGACCAAAGTAGTGCCACATCAGGCACACTAGCGCAGCGTCTTAGTCACCATGCACACGTGCTGTGCTGCGTACATAACGGATTAGAGGCTGCAAATCCTCCTTAGTACAAGGAGGAACCTTATTAATCAAGCCGCATTTTTTTCCCTCTTTTAATGCAATGTTTGTTTCGCGTCTTGCGTTGCTTGAGCAGTATCAATTCAGTAGGCACACGTACCTGTGGATACTTATCAAATAGCCATAGCTTCACATTTCTATGGTATAAAGTCGCCGTATTACGTGCAATCTTACCTTTCTTACCGTCGTTCGTGGCGAGATAGAAGTCGAAGCGATCCATCGTCGCAGCTAACCGTTTGCCGGAGGTGTCCAGGCGGATGCAAACATCCTCTTTCTCCAGCATCCGCTTGAGTGCAACAATCGCGGTGTTGCGTGCCTTCTGCGTGTTAGTAGACACGAGAGCGGCTAGGCGCATCAGATCCCTCTGCTTTTCTTAGCTGTTTGAACAGTGTAGGTATTTCTTAATGTCACGTAGACTGGCTTCCTAGGCTAGGATCTTGCCTAAATGCCTGATCGGCACCAATCTATTGCAAATGGTTTTTCAAGCTGACTATTGTAAAGACATATACAAATTTCGTCGCTGGTTCCGACAAATATTTTTCGGAATGTGTAACGGAGTTACACGGCGTGGGACACACACTGTGTACGGAGTACCCGGAGCTCTAAGTTGGGGAGCTAACAATATCTCTCAGTATGTTAGCGGAAAGCCACACGTTATGCATTGGATTAGGTTTAACTATGCTAGATAGTTAAATAGATACATCTACCTCTAGGCGGCTTGGCCGCAATAAAAGTAAATAAAACACTTCGGATTTGGAAGCAGAAGAGTTATTTCGAGTTAATAACTCTTAAGCCCTGGCTTTAGGGCTGTGCTAAAGTTCCATGTGATAATGAGCTTTGTATTTAGGACTCTTTGAGTCGAACGTCTTCCCCTGACAGTAAAGCTACGGCAGCCCCGCTGCACTTGGTAGCACTTGTAGTCAAACCCACTCCCGAGTCGGTTGACTATATCTGCTGCGAGGACGGGACACCCGGTGTTCACGAATTTGCCCCGGCGCAGCAGGACGCGCTTAACAAGCTTATGTACTTGTTTGGTCCGGAGGGCGTGGCTCACCTTGCGGTGCAAGGTCCAGAAGCGGTGGCCGCTCGGCTGACGTCGTTCTACCGATATGAGAACGCGCTCTTTGGAGCATGTTAAAAAAAAGATGAGCGCCGCAACGGCGGCAACATCAGTCACGCGCGACGGGGTCGGCGAGACCCAAGCCGCTCCTACTAAGCCTGAAGAGCTTCGAAAGAAAGGATGGAGAGAATCTCCTTCTCCGAGCCCGTGAGGTCGAGATGGCCATAGAATTGGTATTGCGCTAGTCCGAGCAGCAATGCATGGCAGTTGCTATTTCTAATGTTTGGAGGTCGCGCTCGCAAGTGGGCACTAACGTGCCGTACGTCTGTGGACGTTGCGTTTCCTACTTGGATGCTGTTGAAACATCAGTTGTCGCGCGTGTTTGCACCTCCTAGTCAGGCCTACCGTGTTCGGTCGAAGCTCCTTTTCACTTGACAGGGTAAGAAGGAGTTGCTGGACTATGTCCAAGAGTTGAGAGCTCTGATCGTCGGAATGGTGGCGGACCCTCTACCTGAGTTGGTCACAGTGACCGTCTTCATAAAAGGGCCCCGCGTGGGCGTAGCCCGAACAGAAGTGTTCCGTGTACACCCTACCGCTTTTGAAAAGGCGGTGGACGTTGCATTAAATACCGAACACAACTTTAAGTCAGCCAGACCGGGCTGGTACGCTCGTAGTGCGGGCTTTTCGAGCGGTCCAGGGCCGATGGACCTAAGCAGAGCTTCTTCCAGCTGAGCAGCGCGCCGACATCCGACGATGCTTTGTGTGCAAAAGAACCAAGCATTTGCGGGCTTAATGCCCATTGCGCAATAAGCGCGAGGATCCGGCGAGCCAACCTTCCGTGTCATCGCCGGGAAACGGTAACTCCCAGTAAGCGCGGGGCAGTCTATTGGGGAAGAACTGAGTTCTGTTGTGCCTCGAGGAGGTAGAGGGTAACGAGGCTCAGCTTTGAACAAAGCTGGGCTCTCTCGCGAGAATATTGTATGCAAGCCAGGATTGCTGGTCGTCCAAGCGGACGTGAAGGGCTCCGCGAAGCCTTGGAGAGTCTTAATTGACAGGGAGCCTCGGGTAATTACGCCCGCCGCTTCACCCTGGAAGGGGTCAGCTGCATACAGAGGCACTGAATGCGCAAACTGGTGATACCATCTCTGTCCGTCTCGCGACGGGGACACTTGTGACTGTGTCAAAGGTCTCAGTTGACCTTAGTGTGAAGTTTGTGGAGTTCGATAGCGTGACGTGCTGTTCGGTCTTAGACCCGGATTCAAGGTATGGCCTCATCCTTGGCATGACATGGCTGGAGCGTCATGAGTCATGGATCGACTAGAAGTCGAAAACATTGGGTGCCACGCCTCTCGCCCCTAGTGGAGCTTTAATGAGTCCTGAACCCACCTCTGCTAGGAAGCAGAAGCCCTTTTGGCGCGAGAACGAGGCTGAACCGGTCGGAGTGGTGGACATTGGCATGTCGGAATGGGTGGACAACGAGGATGTTCTTCCCCCTGAGCAAGATCGTGCTGCGACACGTTATCTGCAGAAGGGTGCAGGTCTGGTCGAGGACACTGCTGCGTCGGTGAGGGCGAGTGTGGTGAAGTGCTTTCTAAGAAATGAGACACGGGATCTGACATGGTGTCATTATCATGGATTAGTGACAGCACCGGGTGGTTAGGGTGGATCTGGATTGCCCAGCATGGATCCACACCACTCGAAATGGATTGGGCCGGGGTAAAGTGGTACTCCATCTGGGTCGACGATGGAACTGGGATCACAAATGGCTCAGAGTATGAAGAACGAAAAAGGAGCATGGTTGGTGGCCGTACAGCTGAGATCGACCAAAGGGAAACTCGGATCCACTCTCACCCAAGTATACCGAGGGACATGGATATACCATGTGCGGGTGGATCGAGTGGGGATCCTATGGAGGAAAGGCTGCGGATATCATCTGGAGGTGGATCTGGTATCAACAACAAAAGAGAAGGCAAGATCCACCGTTAGATACCTCGGATCCAATTTTGCTAAGTCTGGATCCAAGGGATTGAGGATCCTACACCGAGTGACCTGGATCCAGGATATGGAGATGGGGGATACAATGGATCTCGAACTTTCGTAGAGCGACGGAGACCACAGACAGTCATAAGATGATGTTGGAAGATTGGAGGGCTCAGATCCATGATGAGTGTACACTTGCAGTAAGGTGGATCAAGGTGACCTGGATCAAGAACAGTGTACCCATACTATGGCGACCTCATTATGATTACGCCATGGATCCGGTGAATCTGATGCTGATACAGCTGGGGTGATGAACCAAGGAGAAAAAGGGCATGCAGCCGAGCCTGGTAGGGGGTGTAACAGGTAAAATACACAGAAGGTAGAAACCAAGCAGATATAGGCTTAACTATGAATCAGACCTCACTTTGCACAGTATCACGCAAGTGCCTTCTTGCCCTCAAGAATCGCAACTACATTGGCCGTACGAGCTCAGTGAAGGTTGGGAATTGCGAATCTAGTGCTGGTAGTGATAGCTGGATAATACATTGGCCAGATCCTACCACCTAGTGAGCTTTCCTTTACACGTGCAAATCGCGAAGGGTTAACCGGATTTACTACTTGGCCGGGTATGTGG
>NW_003303741.1:2480778-2518706 GCF_000142945.1 Phytophthora infestans T30-4
TCTGTCCTCAGCTGGGATCCTCAAAAATAATATTACTGATAATATTTTTATCTTACAGAACAACTGAAAATAGTATTAACTAACTGTAAAAATAACATATTTATGGTTTGGCCACATTTGAAAGTTTATTTATCAGGCCGGCCTATCACTCTATGGAATGTCTGGTACGCAGGGGTGGACCACATAGGATTTGCAAATAAACTATATTTTACCATGCAAATCATTGCTCGTTTTAGATTCTGGATCATTACATCCGGAAGTTTATCATAGGTCCGAGGACGCGAAAACGGGGTGCAGTACTGTATTAGGGGCGCTCGAGGCCATTACTAACAGTAAAGGTGACTTAAGCTTGTAAATCGAACTCAAGGAGAAAGCACTTCATCACAATCGCCTCCTGTACGTGGTTGGCGCTGCCCGACAGCTTTCACGACGTACACTCCCAGCATTTTCACTTCTCCGCCAGCTCCTTCTCTCGCATAATACATGTCTCCCACGAAACATGCTGAAACAACGCCCGGTAAAACCCCATCCACCACTTCTCCGGTCAGTCCACCTTCGTCGCCTACGGACTTGCGGACTTTAGCCCACGTTCTTTCCGATCAGGTACGCACCTTGACGGCAGAGCCACAGACTGCTCGAGATGCTCGGAATCGAGCTTAACGTGCAGTGGCCGTTGCTCAGCAGGCGTTCAAGTCTCTATCCTCGTCTCCCTTCGCCACCACGCTCCAGACATTGCGGGCTCAAGCTCATGACCAAGCTTTGGAGATCCAAGGATGGGAACGTCAAGCGGATTCGCGCTCACGGGACTTGCGACTTCTACTTGCCGGCCATACGTGCAGATCTGCGACTTAACAGGACGACTAGATCGCATCTTCCGTCAACGGGATGGCTTGCAAGATGCCAACGACCATCTCCTTCGGGAGATGGCGCTCACAGGATCCAAGATTCACAAGCTCCAATCTTAAATCCACGATCTGGAGCGGGACCTTGAGTGTGCTTAAGTCGCTAGCGTGGCTGCTGACGAGAGCTTGGATCGGCTCCGCGACGAGTTGTGCCTGACTCAGGAAGAGGTTGGTGACTAACGACTATGTGGGATCCGCCCATGGTGGATCTGCATTGGGGTCAGCTCGCGGAGGGTCTCTCGCGCCGAATCCATCCTCGTCGTCACCAAATACCGCTCTGGTCCGTCTATCCGATGAGCTAAACGACGCAAAAGAGTCGATCGAGAAGTTGTCAGCTGGGCGAGACTACGCGCGTGAGGAATTCGTGCGTATGACTCAAGCCCGCGACGAACTCCAAGACAAGTTAACGGACACCGAGCTCCAGCGCGACAAGGCAGCTACCGAGTGGGCAGATGCCCCGCGGACGCAGACGGAGCTGGAATCGAAAATCCGCCGTATCAGTACGTGGATCCGCTCTTGTTTCCTCTTATTGATCCCATATTCACTTGTTTTGTTGATCCAGGCGATAAGTTGAAAGACCCTGCGACGACTCCGGCTCAACTACGGGACCAAGTCGCTACCGTCCGCAATTAGCACCAAAAACTGGTTCTGGAGCGCGACCGGAGTCTATCCGAGCGCGACATTGCGCGTCGACGGGTGACTTTGGTGACCGTTGCCATCATGGACCCACTCCCGGCTCAAACTGATTTACCCTCGGCTGCTAGCACTGCAGCCTCCCGATGGGGTGGATCCTTCGACAGCGAAACGACCCCACAGCGCATTCACCGCTTCTGGCGTTGGATCCCCTCGGCCCCACAAACGAACTCGGATCTCGTCCCCTGTTAGATTCTCTCCCAAGGTCAAGTCCAAAGGCGGTGCTGTTGCCAACGTGGCTCCCAAGGCTGGATCTCGTGTCAGCTCTGCTGCCAAAGTGGCTTCCAAGGCCGGATCCAGTGTCAAGGCCTCCTCCAAAACCGCAACTGTTGCGGCTGTACCGACGAAATCTGGATCGAAGACTGGGTCCGCTACCAAGACCTCGTCCAAGACGGTACCACCGACTGGATCTGTTGCGGTTGCGCCATCCAAGTCTGGGTCGGTGTCCAAAGCTGGATCCGCTGCCAAAACATCATCCAAGACGGGTTCGTCAACTGGATCTACGGCAACTGCCTCCTCTACGACTGGGCTAGTAGCGTCCACGGCGGTGTCTGTCTCGGATCCGCCGGGATCTACTGTTGGATCCGCTTTGGCGGTGCCTACTGGCTCCCGACCAGCCTCGGCTGGATCCCAACTTGTGGGATCCGGATCCGGTAACGCAAACGCCAAGCGTCCTATTCCTACTGGATGTGGACTCGGCAGTTTGTAAGATGACGAGGATGATGGATCTGACTGGTCTGACGGCTCTGGACATCCTATCACTTCTTCATCGAAACGTATCCTCTCAGCAGTTCACTTCTCACTCAGCTCTGACGATGATGATGACGATGATGAGGATCCTGAAGACTCAGAAAAGGCCCGCGTCGCAGACGACGCATTAGAGGAAGAAGTGCGGTGGGCTTTGCCACAGTCCAGATCTGAAGCTCAGCGGAGGTCTCCCTCGAAGCCGACTAAGCAAGTCGTTTGAGCACTTGGATCTGGCGATGACACCGTGGGATCTGCAATCCAGATCGGCAGCGATGATGACCTGGGTAGCGACGATGGAGATTGACCACCCCCCGGTGGCGGATCCACGGGATCCGCATTGGTCGCTGCCCCTCCCAACTATCTCTACCAGGTATACTTCTCGTGGCTCCGTTCGGTCCGGATGCCACCTTCATCCCTGGTCGGCTCCCGCCTGAGACCTTTACCGCGGATGCTATCGGGCCTTGATCCGCCAAGAAGTTGAATAGTGTCGCTATAGCCACCATGAAGATTACTATCCTGTTCCCTGAGTTGCCGTACGAGCGATTGCAATCCTCGGATCGTCGGTTGTCCGCGGGCAGCTATCTTCGGTAGCAGCTCCGGTTTCTTGGGCTCCACCTCGTTACTTTCTTCTCCGATTGGCGCCCTGACACCGTTCGCCTCCGCGAGCCCGTGTTGTTCCAGCAGCTCCTCGATGGCTGCTTGCTGGTTGAGATTGTAGTCTCCCTGCTCGTCCAGATCCACGCGCATGCCGAAGAATTTCCTCACCTCGCCCAAGTCCTTGCTGGACAGAGTACTCATTTCGGAGAAGAACTCCTCGACTAAGCAGGAGACTGATGCGGTGACCAGAAGGTTGTCCACGTCCACGCCTACGATCGTCGTCTCACCGCCTTGTCCATTGTAGTACAAGCACATGTCTGCGACACAGCGTGTGAGCTCGAGATCCTCGGGTTTGGCGTGGAGCAGCTTGCTCCACAACCATCCGGCTTGCTTCGGGCCGTACAGTAACTTCTTCAGCCGTAGTGCCAGCTTGGTGCTGCCGCTCACGTTGAACGCCCGCAGTACTTCCACCGGGGTCCCCATTCCATTCGGGATGGCCAGGTTGATTTCTAGGTGCTGCTCTTTCTCGGCCTTCACGTACGCGTTGGGGGTGTCCCCGTGCCTTGCAGGCACGCCCCAGCGCCGCGCGAGCACCACGAGCACCTTGACGGTGCTTAATTCCATCATCGCGGCAAGCGTAAGCCCATAGTCGATACCGAACAACTGCTCGTTTCCGCAGGCCACCAGCAGAGCTTTAAATCGCTCGATGGCTCAATCGGCATCCGTCTTGGTCTTAAAGCCCATTTCGTGTGCAACACATGGGTACCCGTAGGCGGTGCCACCACCGTCCACACCCCGTTCTCCTCGAGCGCTTTAAGCTCCTCAACCATCGCGACGGTCCACTTGTTCTTGAGCTTGCTCTTCATCGCATGCGCGTAGTTCTTCGGATCTGGTTCACATACGCTATTCACCACATCGACGCTTGCGAGCCCATTGCTGTCAGCCTGGCCGTCTCCGTTGCTCTTCTCCACTGCAGCCGCTGCTGCCTTTCGAGATGCCAGTCTAATCTGGTGTTTCTCTCGAGTCCACCGACTCTTCGTGCGACGCTTCGACTTTGGCTTCGGCGCCGCTACGGGTCCTTGCGTCTCAGGGGTGGCTTCTTCCTCCTTGGACTTGTCCGAGTCTTCTATATGCACACGCCTCAGTTGCTCGTTCTGCACGTCCGTGAGGATCTCCACATTCCTGACATGCTGGGTAACAACCACCACTTTGTCCTTCGGGATATAAACCCTGTACCCCTTCATCTCGTCGTTCTTACCGATAATCATACCGGGCTTCCCGCGCTCACCCAGCGACTTGTTCTTAGCGTCCTGATGCACGGTGCACGGGGCGCCAAACACCACAATATCGCCGAGGTCTGACGTGCTCTTCGTAAGCATTTGCAACGGCGACTTCATGCTCGGGTTCCCCTTGCTTGGACTCCGGTTCAAGATATATGGGGCGTCCCCCCAAAAGCTCAAAGGTAACCCGCACGCAATCACCATGCTGCGCACCATGTTCATCACGGTGCGGTGCATGCGCTCCGCCTTGCCGTTGCTAGCCTGGCTGCGCGGCTCTCTAACTTGTCTAGCAATGCCGGTGTCCTTGCAGAACAAGTCCAAGGTCTTGTACTACCCTCCGCCGTCGGTGTGCAGCACGTGAATGCGACAGTTGAACTGCCTCTCGAAGAAAACCATGAAGTATATAAACTTTTGTGCCGATCGTCCTTGTTCTTGGCTAGGAAAATCATACAATAGTTCGTGCGGTGGTCAAAAAAGTTGATCGTATACCCGAGCCGGTCAAGTGGCGTCATGAGACCCTTCCGGTCGGAGCAAATTACGCCCAAGGTGTTGGAATTCCCACGTGAACTCTAGCTACAACCCACAACAATACGTCTAATAGGATAGTAAACGATCGTTCGGGCGGACCTGCAGACCCCATTCTGCGCTTGCACCGGGACAGACTGGACCTTGTAAACTACTTATATAGCCAGCCAGTAAAAATAAGAACACGCTACTAGCACGAGCAAAGCTAGTATGTGTTATGAATCCTCGTGGTCCCAACAGCGGAAGGGTACCAGGCACGGATAAGCCTTTTACGAGGGCACCAAGTGTTCAACACTCGGTTGGAAGAATGAAAGGGAGGCAATACAAGCAATCCCAGTCGTGCAAATAGGCAACAATAAGCCGTCACGTAAAACCTCCCGATGGTAATCGGCCAAAATACACGGTCTCTGGCCTTGCCGGATGAACCCTCGCTACAGAGCTTCGAGTTCACCGACAGGCATAACACACGCTAACAAGCATGACCAGACGCTTACCTTGAAGCTGGACGTCGCTCTATGTGCATGAGTGGAAATTCTGTTCTGTAATTATGTTTGCCCTTTGGGCCTATTCCCAATGACAAGTCCTAATTAGGTATACAAATATCAAGTGAACAATGATCTGTTATGGATCTTGTTGCACGCCAAGCGTCGTCTGCACCATCGCATGAGTATCTATAACAGCCCGCGCCCTGTCCCAGACGGTGAACGTGTCTTCCAAGGGTCGCTGAGTCTTCCGCGAACTCATCCCAACCGAAACCGAGGGTTCGTACCGTAGATGGTCAGTTCTTGACCGCTGAATGCGAATCCGACCAGTCCATTATTAATAATAAGGACAGCCTGGATTCAGTAACTTATGGACCGTTCCAATATCCGTTGAAAGTTCGGTACCGATGCCGTCGAGTCTTTTGCACCTTGGAGTCACTGTACATCACATGACCGAGGGTTTGTCGCTTGAACAACTTGGGCGGTGTCGCGGCTTTGTCGACGGGCGATTATCCGCAACATTGGAAAAATCACTACACCGCCACTGCCCCTGTCGCAATGGAAGCAACGGTACTGGTGCCCGTTGTGACATTTCTTCATTCTCCAATTCACAATCCAGTCACCGCATGTCCAAGCGTTTAAGTCGAGCCGTGACCAGCACGCTTCAGCGTCTCAATCCTCACCGACGTCGCGAACGTGAACAGCTGGAGGTACGTCAGCTCATCTTCCTCTTGAATTATCGGCGCCTTGCTCATCACCATGTATTACTCGTCTTGTTTCTCAGGAGGGCGACACCGAGGCTTCGAACGCCCCTCAGCCTGCTACACTTCCTCCGACGGCCACGTCATCAGCCGGACCTCCGGCGCTTCCTGCCCCGGACTCTTCCTCCTCTGCGGCAGCTCCTCCAGAACTTACTGTCGTCGCTGAATCCACGGAGATGGCTCCTGCTGGTGGTCCTGCACCACTCACCGAGGATTCGTTGCGCGCCATGCTGGCTGAAAGTACGGAGGCATCGGTCGATCACATGATGACCTCGGTAATTCCGTACTTGACTGCGATGGCTCGTCACCAAGTGCAGCTCAGCGTTGCGCCTCCTCTCCACGGCGATATCCACGCTCAACGTCGCCTCGAGACTGCTGTTGGTTTCGATGATGCCCTCGCTGATGTACAGCCTCTTCCTGACGCGCTGTCGGCATTGCCTGACCGAGCTGCCAGCTTAGAGCGTCAGCTGCGGTTTGCTCAGACCGAGGCCGCTGCCGCCGTACGTTTGGTGGCACCCGAAATCATAGCTCGGGAGAACGCGGAGGCGTTCCTCAAGGCTGTCAACGCTGAAATCGAGGCCCTTCACGAGGACATCACGATTCTCCGCGAGTCGAACGCCAAGAACGGCGCCATGCTCGCAAGTGATCAGGCCACCATGGAGCGACATCCAGAAGACTTGAATCGTCTGCACTGCGAAGTTCAAGCTCGGGACGCATTCATCGCCACGTTGAACAAGAAGCTGGCCCGTGAACGCGAAGTGTACAAGCCTTCGATTGGTGCGAACACCGAACAGACTCGAAAGCTTCATCTCCTTTTGGTCAAGCTTGCCAAGGGCAAGTATGTCGACAACGACACGCTGAAGGTCCTCGAGAACCAGCAAGATCGCAACACTCGCCTCCTCCAAGTGCGTTGCACTCTCCGTGCACACATGAGTCTGGCCGGGATGGATCTTGAGGTACTGCGTCAGGCTGTTAATGGTACGTTCCTAATTTTGCTCTTTCCACCGTCTGATCAGCAACTAACGTCCGTTCACAATCCTTCGTGATAGATCTGACTGCAGGTGAGCTGGCCCTGGACGCCCTGGTCTTGGATTATGAGACGCTGGTTGCTTTACAGTCTGCTGCCGCGTCTTCGGACGATCCTCAAGCGCTTCCTGCAGCTTTGGCAAAGGCTGCCCATCAAGTGGCCCATGGGAAGTCCCACAAGCGCCTTCGCCCAGGTGGCAAGGAGTCAGACGACGAGCTGGACGATTCTGACGAAGCCAAGGGTCCTGTCCCGACGGACAAGGCCCGTACTTCGATGGCAGCTGCTGGTCTAGGTGATGCGCCACCTGCCGACAGTTCAACTCCCAAGTCGGCTCGTAGGTAGCTGTTCGGTCCGAAGGCATGGAAGCAAGCGACCCAAAAGAAGCGCCAGAAAACTCGTCTTCGTTCTCCCGCCAAGTCGCCCCGACGCCATATGAAGACTCGGTCCAAGTCTGTACCATCTTCTCCAAGCTCATGGCCGCCACATCCTACACCAGCGTCTATCTCAACTCCCGCCGTGGTCGACCTCAGCGGCGACCAGAGTGACGTGGACATGGTGGATGCTGGTCCAAGTAGTATCCCGTTGGTTCATGAAGCTGCCACTGCGTTTTCCGGTAAAGACGTGGACCCTGGGGATCACGACGATGTTCCCGGTCTTCCTGACGCGCCTTCGCCCCCGCCTCAGGGTCCTCCCAATGTGATCAAGCCATCACCTTCAACGATTTATCCTTCTCCAGCAGACATACGTGCCGCTGAAGAGGCTGCTTGAGGCCGAGCAATTTCGACTCATATTCGGCTCAAGTGATGAAGGTGAAGATTCATACCACACGGTCCCACAAGGCAAGGCTGCTTCGTCGTCTGCTGCGACGTCCAAGACAGTTGAAGTCGCGGGAGTGGTTTCTACAGCAGGGCCTGATCCTGTTGAAGCTGCTCCACAAGCCTCCGTGTCTTCAAAGCCGGCTCCGACGGTTCCGACAGCTGCCGTACCAAGTCTTTCTTCGCCCGACTTTTTGATGAAGGTTGATGACGATGGAAATGTTGATGACGATCGTGGAGATAACGTGGATGACGATGAACTTTCGGTGGATGATTTCTCCTCCTGGTACAAGTGGTGGCGGTGATGTTCCGCCGCCTACCGAACATTCAAGTACAGTCGATGACGAAGATGTCGAAGATTCTGATGGCAACTGGAGCGGTCTTGGCCCTGCTCGGCCGCCGACGCTTCCCCGGCCAACTCCTTCGCCGATAGTCACTTCTCCGATCGTAGTCGGTGGTCCGCCTCCTCCGTCATCGTCAAGCCACCAAGCACCACCATCTTCGCCTCCTGCTCCGGCGTCTCCTCGTCCGTTCTCTCGGACTCTCGATGTTGGACCTGGGCGCCAGATCACGGCCACCTACACTTCGGTGCCGCGTCGTGGTGGTGCATCGTCGGTTGAACCGTTGCCTCACCGCGTGTTGCCTGGCGCTCGCCCTACGATCCCGGCCTCGTCCACCTTGCCACCGTGGGTTCTTTCGTACTTGGACATGGATTTTGCCGACGCAGGTGCCAAGAAGTGTTTCGAGCGACTCTTGAGCATAACGCTTCCTGAACCAGCTGGTGAGGTAACCGTCCGAACAGCGTTGGAGGGTCTCCAAGCGTACTTCGACTATTCGCATCCCGATCACCCGTACCAGCAACTTCGACAGCTCTACCCTCTTCAGGCGTGTCTCTTCGACACCTTCGACTTCGATCCAAGCGTCCCCATCTCAAAGCGTGCTCCGATTGAGACTCGTCTCAAGACGATCTGGGCTAACCTTCGGGGTGACGGCGGCAAGCAGTGTGATCTCGGGTTCGCGTTATGGGAGCGTCTCCACTGGCTTCCGTTGGCTGGCATTGAGCAAGGTCTCGTCGAAGAAGCCAAGAAGGTCGGCCACGACAAGGAGCTCTTGAAGGAGCTGAGAGCTCTGTTGAAGAAGCTCTTCAGTGAGCGCGACCGTCGTGCCGATCGTCTCCGTAACAAGTACCGAGAACAGTACATGGCGTGGAGTCGTGACTCGGTCTCCTCCGGTACCTCCGACACGCCGTTCATTCGTCTTGTGTTGCTCTTGGAGCCGTCGAAGCCATGGTACCCGATCGAGAACTTGCCGTTCGCACCTCGGACATCCGACTGGCTTTCCGAAGTTCCAGCTCTTGATGCTAGGCAGCCCTGGCGTACTGGATGGATGAACGCGCCGCATCTGCACCCGTACAACACCACGTACTTCCCGTGCCAGTGTGATCCGGAGCTTTTCAATCCTCGTGGTTGCGTTTCGTGGATGTGTATCGAAGCGTGCTTGTTGATCCGTCTCTGGATGCTAATGAATGTATTCCGACCTGGCGCGACTTGTTTGAATCGCCACCTGTTACTCCACGTCCCTCTCTGTTTGCTGCTCCTGTTGAAGCTGGTGCCGAGGATTCGAAGGCTCCGACTGCGGCTCCAGCTGCCGAGGTATAGGTTCCTGATGAAGCGGAGAAGGAGAGTGGGGGCTCAACTTCGTTGGCACTCTTGGCTACCGCCGCCAGGCAATTGGAGTCACTTTGACTCCTCGGTGCATGTTCCACGACGTTCTCCAACATCTCAGCTACCTGTTGAGGGGTCCAGCGAGTTTTCGTTTTCAGTGGTCGCTCCCCGGTCGGCATTCATGTTTTCTTATTCTTAATTCACTTTCCACAGCGTAATCATGTTCATGTTGTTCTTCAAATACATATACAATTTTATTGTTGCAGTAACGGTTTTCGTCTGTTACTACAGGCTGCATCGCGCTGTGAACAGTTCACACGGGATCCAGTCACGCTAGTCTTCGTCCGCCACTTGCGCCATCTGCAGCCGATTCTCGCTCTTCTTGGCTCGCAAATAGTCGTACAGCAGACCTCCACATGACAAGTTGGATGCTGGTTCCCAAATTGGATCTTCATAACCAACCCACTTGACTTTGAACTCGCGTACAGCACGCTCCGTGCTCGTCGACAGTGGTGTTCTGTCGTCTAGGATGGCCTCGACTTCGTATTCACCGGCAACTTCATCTGGTTCTCAGCTGTCTTCGGGCAACGGCTCCTCGTCGAAATCGAGTCTTGCTTCATTAGTCGCGTCTAGTACCAACCGCGTGTTCGGTCGACTGTTGAATTCGTTGACAGTCTGAGTCTCGACACATGCACCACTGGGTAGAAGCGATATCCACTTCGGTCCGGCAGCTCCAGCTCGTACGCAAACTCTTTCACCTTGTGCTTGATCCGAAAAGGTCCATGCCCCCGATGAGCTAATTTCTTCGTCAGGCCTGGTTTGACGCGCTCCATGTACAGCCACGCCTGGCCCCAATCTCGAAAAGAGATCTCGGTGGGGCTCTTGCAGAATCATCTGTCTCTTCCGAAGCCTCTGGAGGGTCCATAGAGTGTTCATTTCCACTTGGTCAAGGTACAGCGGCTTTTTCCAGTCGGCTCAGGGCATCATTATGCTTTTTAGCCCATCGCTCCTTTTCTACAGCCTGATAATCTTTGGCCATAGTGAGGGCGACCTCATGTTGTCGATTGATCTCACGCCGCCACGCCAGTGCGTCGGACTGCTTGCCGAGTCCTCGTTTGAGTGATGACGACATCGCCCTCAACGTCGACTGCGCATCCCACCCGTGAGCGAGGTAGAGCGGTGTTTCCTTCCTCGTAGTGTCCTGGGAAGTTTTAATAGCGAATACCAGCTTCTCGGCGATTTCGTCCCAATCTTGCTGTAGAGGGTCTTCCGCGTACACCCGTACGGAACCCTTCACCGAGCGTTCCTGCTGTCCATTAGCCTGTGGCCGATAGCTCAAAGTCGCTCGTGATCTTGACTGCATCATCTCTGCAAATGCTTTGAACTCCTCGCTCATGAAGCGTGGGTCGCAGTCGTGCCTTATCAGTGATGGGGCTCCGAACCGTCGGTACACACACTCTTCGAACACTTGTGCACCACTCAGTGCAGTCGTATCCGACATAGCCTTGACAATAACAAATCCCGTGAACGAGCACTGAAATAGGAGCAACGCCGTGTTGCCCCTGCGAGATTTCGGTAGTGGGATCACAAAATCCATCGAGACGATCTGGAAAGGTCGTTCGGCTAGTACGCTGCCAGGTGAGTATCCACGAAGCTGCGGACGGCTCTTACTCGAGCTGCAATCTGGACATGACTTCACATGCTTCTCCACGTCAGCGTACAAGCCGATCCAATAATAATCGGACTTAACGCGATGGAACGTTCTCACCACACCTTGATGTCCTCCTTCCAGCGAGTCGTGACAGCTCTGCAAGACCTCTTGAATCATCGTTGTCGGTACCACAAGCCGCAGCTTGGTCTCTTCTTGCCAACCGTGGTCGTACGGACGATTCAATCCAAGATAGTGAAGCACGCCGTCTTCTGATAACACGAACCGGTCAGCGTACTTCCAGGCATCTCGAGCTTCTTTGTAACTCAGCTCTTTTGCCTGGCCCTGAAGCACCTTCTTGATGTTAAACCACTTCTGCTCCTCGTCTTGTGCCACCATTATCCGTCTGCGTCGCTCCCGCTGTATTGCTACCGGGTCAACATCTTCCGCATCGGGAAATGCCGCTGGTACAGTCTTGTGAGGATGGTCTAGCAAGTCTTCGCCGATTGAATCTTCGTTGGACGTCTCTCGTCGTTCTTTATGCTGTTCTTGAGCTTTTTCGACCCCCTCCGAGTGTTCATCTGCAAACCTGACGCGTTTCTTGGCTTTCGTCTGTCGCCTAGTCATCACTGCAATATTACCATAATCGCACTCTGGTGAGCTGTAACCAACCACGAAAATGTCGAAAGTTCTCCACTTTGAAGACTCGCTGCCTGACAGTACATGTACTTGATGCTCTGCTCCACGTGACGAAACATCTACCGAGCTTTCATCCGGCTCGTAGATCATTTCCTGGATGCGATTCAGCGACGCCAATTCTGACTTGCGAGTTTCAGCTAAGATGACACGACTGACCTTTGATTCCAGCGCTTCAGTGGCTATACGCGGCAGCGTTGTATTCTCGTACGACGTGAAGAAATTTAACTGATCGAAGCTTGGCCGCGAGTTCCTTGTGAGTATTCAGCAGCGCTAGCAGAGTTTCCTTCCTGTATGCGATCACCCCAAGTGATTGTTGAATCGCGAGCCTTGAGTCACCAACGATGACTAAACCCTCGGCACCGTGCGTAATAGCAGCTTTTGACACCGTTTATCATTCCTGTGTACTCTGCCTCATTCACTGTGGTGGCCGAGAGGTAAGCGTTTGCAGCACTCACTATCTTCCATTCAGAAAGGCTCCACAACACCCACGAACAACTCCCGTAGCCACCGTACTTCTCTGTCTTCGCCGATCCGTCAAAAGACATGACGAATCCACTGTAATGACGGGGAATCCTGGCGTACAGCAACGCGGGGTCCATGCGAATAGTCGGAGAGCCCTTGTTTGGAGGTGCCACCGGGGCGAGTGAGTCTTCCAGGTCGACGAAGCTCGTGATGCTTGACTGCAGTAGCTGCACGAAGGCGATATCCTTCTCCTTCACGCGCTGCACCTTCAAGTGCCACTGCGAGAGCAGCACTGCGAACTGGACTGCGCGTCCGAAGAGAAACTTCGACTTATGTACCCACTCTAACGTCGAGAATCGTTTATAGACATGTAGCGTCTTTCCTGCCAGCTAGACGTAACAGATCTTCAACAGCAAAAGTAACGCCAAAACTTCCTTCTCAGCAGGATGGCAGTTCATTTCGGACCCCTTGAGCACACGACCGAGGAATCGTACGGGGTGTAACTTGCCTTCGTGTGCTTGCATTAGCGTAGTGCTCAACGCCCATTCATTCGCAAAGAGCATGACATGAACTTCCTTCGACCGATCGAAGTGCCTGAGGATGGGTGAATGTGAAACACTCGCCTTCAGTTTCTCGAAGGAACGACGTGCCACTGAAAGGTCACCTTCAACGGCAAAGGCTTCATCCTTAAGCTGGTACAGCGCCGCACCGTAGACCGCGAAGTCTTGAATGAAGCGGCTGTAGTAATTAACCGCTCCAAGAAATGACTGCATGCCCTTCAAACGCTTTGGAAACGAAAGCTCGGTGATGGCCGCAAGCTTCTTAGGATCAGCCCTAATACTTGCTGGTGAAATTTTATGCGACACAAAGTCCACCTTGGGCTGGCAGAAGATGCTCTTGGTGAAGCTAATGCTCATCCGACACTGTGCAAATCTTGCCAGCAATCGGTCCAGCGTCGCCAGGCAGCTGTCGAAAGCCTCGCGACCAAAGCAAATATCATCCACAAACGATCGTCGACCAAACACAGGTACCAGCGATGATTCGTCTGGTTTCCCGTTCGTAAACATATCAGCGACGGGGCTGTTGACGAGTTGTAGTACGGGGTCGGCCGCCACCGGTGCTTCGCGGTCTGCCGCGAACTTCGTTTGAAGCGAACCCTCGGTGCTTGGCCCACAACGTTCCTTGGCCCGTTCTTCAGCTAAACGCATCCTCTCCGAGTATTCAAACCAACATCCTTTAGGCTGAACGAGCCCCCAGAGTGCGTTGTCAATCATACGTTGGTAGATCATCGGCGCGTTCTTTAACCCGAAGGGCATGCGTAGCCACTCGAAGTGTCCGAGTGCGCAGACAAACGCTGACACTTTACGTGTTCACAAAGTCATCATCACTGCCCAGAAGCCGCTTGCAGCATCCAGCGAGCAGAACCATAGGTAGCACTCGAGATCGGTCAACAGATCGTCGACTAGCGGCATTGCATAATCCATGATTGCTGTTATAGCATTCACCATCTTGTATTATAGCGGCAGAAAATGATGGGGCTAGCTAATCCGAAATAAATTATTATCTTTGGATAATCGGCGATAACTTCACCAAAATAGCCTTAAATTAAGTGCAAAGGGCGCGGATAGAAAGCTGAGGTTTCGTAGTTCCTTCTTCCATAAATTAAGACTCTTCATCTCTTTCATTTCAGGAAGCGCAGTGCAACGCAGACACCAGCTCAGTCCGGGCGAGAAAACCCTAGTTTGCAATGTATATGGTTATTTCGTCGCCGAGGCCAAAGCAGGCAGAAGTGGAGGGTGGGACTCGCGCGATCGAACTAAAGAGGCGACGCGCCTTGGGAAAAGCACAGTTTTTCGGGTGCTCTGGGCATGGAACCTCGACTCAGACACCAATTTCGCCGAGGTGCGCTTGTCGTTTTGGCCCATGTAGGGTTAAACTGCTCTGTTGTGATATCATATGAAAATCTTACAATTTTATGCTTTCGCTAGTAGAATGTACCATCCACAAGAAGCTCATGAGGAAGATGGTGGGTAATCACTCTTTAAATATATACAAATCCTTCTTTTTAAATTTGAACGTTTTATTTTTAACGCCTGTTTGTACAACTGTTTTGCCCTTTCCACACTCTTGACCAATATAATATCAGCATTATAGCAACTGTTTCCCCGTTTAAAGGTCCTTGGAGACACCTTTTTGGGGAGCCTGTAGCGACAAAACTACTGCGAATTAGCCGGTTTTAACACCAAAATCATACTCAAAATGGGCGGTTTTATCACATATCTAAATGTCATATCTGGTTTTATCAAAATTGAGCCCCCCATGGGGATTTGATTACTAGCCCCTTCATTTTCTGCCGCTACAATAATAAATGCAGAGCCGGATGTCCAGCCCGTTCTTTTACATCACAACCACGATTGGCGATGCCCATAGACTGTCTGAAAAGACGATCAGTCCTGCTCGCAGCAAAGCGCGTAGCAGCTCATACTGTTTGCCGAGAAATCGTAGCGGCACGCGTCGGGCACGCTGTTTAATTGGGGCATGCCCCTGCGTGTCGATATCGCATACCGCGCCGTAGGCTGGCGGTGGTGGGCTCGTGGTTCTTCAGCATTGCGACCAGACGTTCCCTGCGATCGGTCGACAGCTGGGGATCGGCAACATGGGGCGCATTGTAGCCTATCGTCGTGTTGATTTCTTCGGTAAGGTCTGGCAGGAAGGCCAGTCCTTTGCGTAGTCTTCCAGACCGATGTTGTTAGCTGGATGCTCGCAGAAATCATTCCTTGTATCCTCCGTTGCTTCATTTCCTTCGATTGTTAGCACGCGAGCAACCGACATGTACGTCTCGTCCAAAGTCGCTATGGACCCTTCTCTTGACTCAACGTCGGCATCCGCTTCGATTTAAGCACTCGGTGCTGGGTCCATCTCTTTCCCAGCCTGGTTTCCTATCTCTGGGCCACCTATCGAGTCTTTGTTCGCAATATTGAATGCACAGGCAGCCGACATATTGGGCTGTTGACTTCTGCTCAGCGCCTCGGATGACCGTTGTCTTGACCGTCCGACATTCGCACCAATCTCGCAGCGAACACTCGATGCCGTATTCACCACCTTCAGCGTGACGTCTGCATCCTCTGTACCAGCCACCGATGATTCGTTCGCAAATTTGGCTGCGCACAAGGCCGGGACAACTTCGTCGAGACTGGTGACTTCATCTAATCCAGTGCTGATACTTGTCGCTTCCGTTGTCACCCCATACTTCAAACGAACACTCGTTGGCGTATGTACAACATTTACCGAGCTCAGTGGTTCATGTATACGCGCTACCAACGCTTCGTTTGCATTATTGCCTCCGCCGTGAGTTGTCGCGTAAGTGTCCAAAGGTTCTTCGGAAGGCTGACCATCGGCCGAGTCCCCGGCTGTCACGCCAGACGCGAGACAGGCCTCCACTCGTTCATGCTCCTCCATGATCATTGCCCAGCGCTCTGCACATGTCAGACGATCACTAGAGTCCATTAGCGAGTCTTTAAGAGGACCCCACTGGGTTCTGGATAGTCTGGTCGCTCGACTGCAGAAGGCTGAGTTGCAAGCCATTGCTGATAGATTTCACATTCACGCTGAAACAGCTCGCGGTCTCTGCAATCTTTGTACGCCAGCACCTGTAAGTCTTGGTACTTCTTGGAATCCAGACGCACATCGCCGTCACCTCGTGGCAAATCCCCATCTGGAATCCACATTGCGATCGAGTCGTGTGCTGGTAGGTACACAGTCTGGTCAGACACATTGGTCAACCGAATGCTCTGAGGCCGTCCACGTCGAAACCTCGCCACTGACGGGATTAGCTTGTTCGTTCGACGAACCCACAATACGTGTTCATCCAGCCCGATTTGGCGCTTCGCTAGTCGATATTCTCGCCACTCGTGCGCTTGAACGTCCAAACGCTCAGGTGGCCCGGCGTTAAGATGGGAGCCACAATCTTCGCTGTCGATCATGTTCTTTGTCTTGATCAGTGGGATTTAAGCTTCGTGCGGCAATTGTGCCGCGCCGTGAAACAGGTCCAACCGGATACCTGCTGGGATCATAAAGTCGGTCCCGAGTACCACGTCGATGCCTGCACTATGCGCCATGGCCCACATCTCGAATTCGTACACCATCTCCCATCCGAGCGTAATATTGATGCACGCTCGTCGCGTCGTAGACACCTTGCCTTCGTTGATTCCTTGAATGTCAATGCGGCGTCCGTGATCGGGTACATCTCGGAGCCGCAACTTCTTGGCAAAGACGTCAGTGGTCACACTAACGTTCGCTCCTGTGTCGAGGAGGATCCTCGTTCGCTGGTCGTTTATAGCACCTTGCACCAGAGCTCTCATTCTGATCCGTCGGTCGAATTTTTTGGCCGACCACCACCTCTGTCTCTCACCAGGGTTCAACTTCATCATCTTGGAGTGACCCTTGGGCTCGTCTCGCGCTGCACTCGAAACCATGCCGAACGAACCCTCGCTGGTGTCCTCATCAGCATCGGCACACTCCATTCTCTCTCCAACACCTCCACCGAGGATTCTACTCCTCTCCTTTTCATTTCCGTCGCGTTCACACTTGCTACGTAATGATCAGGCCATTCACTCTGCCCCATGAAAGCAAAGATACACTCTGCTTCCATTGAAGGCTCGGTTAACTGTGGCAGCCCGACAGGGACCAACCCAGTTGTAGTTGGCGGGCTGCCTAGTTTAAATGACGTTCTTGAACGACGGCCTTGAGCTCTGACGGGAGCTCCTCCTTCGTGCCTTTGGTTCGCACAAATCTGACAAGGCCTTGGAAGTTGCGGAAACGTTCGCATTGTCCAGCATCGTGGAGTTGTTTGCAGAACTTGCATCACTTGTTGCTGTAATGGGCGGAGTGACTTATGCCACCGCACACCGCGCATGATCCGTACAGTGGGCGTCAGTTGTCGCGGTTGAAGTCACGTCGACCGCGTTGGTCCTGATTGAACCCACGGTCACCACCTCTGCGATCTTGATTGAAGCCATTCTCGCGATCAGGCGTGTTTCCACGTGGTTCACGGTTGTCTGAACGTGCGTATGTGCCTTCGGCAGCTGCACGGCGCACATTTTCGTTAGCCGCGGCGAGGTACCGGTCATTCTCATCCAATGGGAAATCACCATCCGTATTATCGGGCTGAAAGTCGTTGTACTCGTCTTGCACATCGTTGTAAGCGTTCGGATCTTCGTTTGAATAATCGGTGCCTCATTGAGCAGCTTCACGACTCTTTAATTCAGCTAGTAGGTCGTGAGCGAAACGCTTGGTTTATTGCGGTTGTCATCGCGGCGACGGTCATCACGCCGATTGTTGCGGGCGTACGCATCGTCGCGTCGCGCATCACGACTCTTGGAGTATCGATACTCACTGTCACGCTTGGCCATTCTCTCCTTGCCCTTGAGAACATCTTCGATGATCTCTTCGAGCTCGTGAATGTCGGCGACTCGAGCGTGGTATAGACTCTCCGCTAGCTTGTCATCGTCGCATGTGGCCAGGAACCTCTGTACGTGCTCTTTCGCGTCGCGACCACTCCTCTCAAAGTGTAGACGGGCGGTCCGAGCGTAGCCATTCAGCCTGTTTATGTAGTCGCACAGATGTTCGTTACGTTCCCGCTTTGCAGAGTAGTAACGGGACAGTGCCGTCTGCGTGAACTGCGAGCAGTAATAGCGGATGAATGCATCGCTCAGCAGCTTCCACTTGCGCTTCATCTTCTTCGGAAGTTGACGAAACCAATGAATGGCTCCGTCCCGGAGACTAAGCTCAAATGGAATGCACTATTTGTCGGCATCTGTGTGGGCTCCAGTCATTTCGTAGACGAACCCACGGAGCCACTGCATACAGGTCTCGCTCTTGTTGCGAGAGCCTGAGAGCAGCGTGATGCGATCCAACGGTCGGTGCGATGCCATTTCAATCCTTGGTGTCGGGTCCACGTCGTTCAGCGTCGCCAACTCGTTCATCTGACGCATCAACTCGACTTGAGGATCTTCCTCGTCGTGTGTACGCACCAAAATGGCATCGTCACTTGACGAACCGTCGCTGTCGACTTGACGACGTCCGGCACCACCTTTGGGAGCTCGCGCACCGCCTCGGCGACCGAACGAACCCTCGTTACCAGCGTAAACACGTTGCATACAGCTTTCCGAACGTGGCGTAGCCATGTGCGAGTCTTGAAAGTAAGGTGAAGCTTCGGTAGTGCCAAAGGCACCAGGCTCAGCTTCACGCTTGGTCGGAGGAGTACGGTCGTGTCGTTGGGGTGTCCGCGGCAGTGAAATCGTGGACGGATCTTCATCTTGAATGATCGGTTGACTCACAGGCTGCTTTTCAGCGT
Source organism: Phytophthora infestans T30-4 (assembly GCF_000142945.1). Lineage (NCBI taxonomy): Eukaryota > Oomycota > Peronosporomycetes > Peronosporales > Peronosporaceae > Phytophthora > Phytophthora infestans. The sequence continues at coordinate 2,499,436 of NW_003303741.1, forward strand.
TGATGCCAACAGCACCAAATGCCTTCCGAAGCTTCTTTTTCCATTTCTGGAGAGCAGCTCCGGCTTCATGAGGACTCCAATCTTGGAGCGACATCGTCGATAGGTACGTCTCATTTTCGAAGCCCAGCGACAACAGCAGCGAGACTGAATCCTCGGCAACTTGGCTAGTCGACACCGAGTTGACTGGGTATTGAAGTTCCTGCGCAAGCGCGGGCCAGTCGGCCTTTCTCTTGGGAATGGGCTTGAACAGCTGCATCCACTCATCATTTTGCATCAGCGCTTGTACGCGGTCGAAAACGCGCTTGGCGGCTGGTGTATCCCCGTTGATAGGTGGGCGAGGTGCTTTCAGCAATGCCGAATGCTTTGCACTCGCCACCGAAGGTTTAGAACTCTCGGTCCCATCGTCATAATCTTCGTAGACCGGTTCTGGTCCCGCAACGTCATCTAGCTCGTCGGCGAGGTTCCTCGAAAGGGACCTGGTCGCCCCTCTCAGCCCTGATGATAGCGTGGCCGTCTCCAATGTCGTTGCGCCTGGATCTGGAGCCGGCGGCCTGTCTTCGTTATCGTCATAATCGTGGGCGTCAGGACTGATGTCCGCCTCGTCGTCAAAGCTCACCAAAAAGCTCGGTAGTGGCTGCAAAGAGTGCAGCCGGACTTGAACTCTCGTTGAGAGCTCCACCAGGCTTGGCAGGCGTAGCTGGTACCGTCGGTTGTCCTTTCGCCATGTTTCTTGTTTTTCTTTTCTTCTTGTTCTTCTTCTCTTGGTAGCTCGTAAACTGAAAGGCTATACAAACAGTTCACAATGGTCACAATCTGTTCCCGGGTCGCGGCACCAGTTGTGGTGTTGGAATTCCCACGTGAACACTAGCTACAAATGTAGTTAGGACGTTCCCACAGCAATACGTCTACTAGGATAGTAAACGATCGTTCGGGCGGACCTGCAGACCCCAGTTCTTCCCTGACACCGGGACAAACTGGACCTTGTAAACTACTTATATAGCCAGCCAGTAAAAATAAGAACACGCTACTAGCACGAGCAAAGCTAGTATGTGTTATGAATCCTCGTGGTCCCAACAGCGGAAGGGTACCAGGCACGGATAAGCCTTTTACGAGGGCACCAAGTGTTCAACACTCGGTTGGAAGAATGAAAGGGAGGCAATACAAGCAATCCCAGTCGTGCAAATAGGCAACAATAAGCCGTCACGTAAAACCTCCCGATGGTAATCGGCCAAAATACACGGTCTCTTGGCCTTGCCGGATGAACCCTCGCTACAGAGCTTCGAGCTCACCGACAGGCATAACACACTCTAACAAGCATGACCAGACGCTTACCTTAAAGCCGGACGTCGCTCTATGTGCTTGAGTGGAAATTCTGTTCTGTAATTATGTTTGCCCTTTCCGGCCTATTCCTAATGACAAGTCCTAATTAGGTATACAAATATCAAGTGAACAATGATCTGTTATGGATCTTGTTGCACGCCAAGCGTCGTCTGCACCATCGCATGAGTATCTTTAACGGCCCGCGCCCTGTCACAGACGGTGAACGTGTCTTCCAAGGGTCGCTGAGTCTTCCGCGAACTCATCCCAGCCGACACCGAGGGTTCGTACCGTAGATGGTCAGTTCTTGGCCGCTGAATGTGAATCCGACCAGTCCATTATTAATAATAAGGACAGCCTGGATTCAGTGACATATGGACCGTATCCAATATCCTTTGAAAGTTCGGTACCGATGCCGTCGAGTCTTTTGCACCTTGGAGTCACTGTACATCACATGACCGAGGGTTCGTCGCTTGAGCAACTTGGGCGGTGTCGCGTCTTTGTCGACGGGCGATTATCCGCAACTATGGAGAAATCACTACACCACACCACCGATGACGTCGGTGGGCGAGTTGGCCCCCGTGTCTTTGCGCGACTGTTTGTTTTCGTCTGCTTGCCTTGCGCACAGGCCAAACAGTTAATCGGTTCTCGTCCGCCAGTAAGATCCCCGACGCCGAGCTCCTCGCCATGCGCAGGATCGTGTCGTAGTTGAGGTGCCCTAGTCTGCGGTGGAAGTTCATTAGCGTACCAGTATGTACGTCGGGTCCCTTCTCGTCTTGGCTTTCCGCCAGCGGAGCCATGAGCACGCCCCTCGCGCTCTGCCGGCCGCTGTGGCCTCCGGTGCGGACAACTAGTACGTTGTCGCATCTCTCCACGTCGAACACGGCCGGTCCGCCGCTCATCGCGGCTATCACGCGATTCGGGCCCCGATACTCAATCCTGTAGCCCTTCTTTTCCAACCGCCCATACAAAATAATGTTTCTCTCCAAGTTCTTCGTGTACTCCACATCTAACAATAGCACCTTGGTCTGTTTCCCTATAGCCGTGGTTTCCAGCATCACACTGCCACGCTTGGTTACTTTCAGTGCTCCTCCATTAGCGCCAACGCACTCGCTGTCAAAATCCTCGGCGTTCTCCAGCAGGCTCTCATCGCTTACAAGGTGGCGTCCCGACCCAGTGTCGAGAATCCACACGCCCTTGTCGTTGATCGAGCTGACCATTGCCAAGACAGAATCGGCGTCGCCTCGCCGACCGCCCTCTCTGAATCCGTCTGGGCACGATGTCTTTAGGTGACCCACCTTACCGCACTTAAAACACTTCCTCTTGTCCACGCGGGCTTCGCGTAGATCGCTCACGACGTCGCGCCTCAGGTGTTTGCGACGTAGCTCTATCTCAGTCGACTGCGCGAAGTGAGCCAGCTCCTCCGCTTGCCGAAGGTAATCCGTGCTTCCGAGGTTTAACCTCGATAACATTGACACTCTCATCGCAGGATCCGCGTAGTGCACGAGGCTGTCGAGGACCAAATTGTCGGTGCCTCCACACGCCTCGCTGACGGCCACCAGATAAAGATAGTGCTCCGTCCAGCTACGCTTCGAGTCCTTCTGCGCTGTGAACATCTTCATGCTCTGCGCCGGCGTTATCTCGTCGCGAAGGTGTGCAGCAGTCGCTGCATCGCGTGCTCCAACGTTGGTTCCTCGCCCCACCAGCCTTCAACCTGCTGGTTGTAGTACCGCTCGGCCATGCCGGTGAGGTAGTGTCCGAGGATGTCCACCTTTACCTCCTCTGTTCATTCGAAACCGCTCGCGCACTCCGCGAACTGTATTTGCCGATCGAACCTCTTGCCCCACGACAAGAAACCGCTACCAAGACCTAGGTAGAACTCCTTGCCGTCGAAATGCCGAAGCTCGAGCTTTCGCTGACGCGTGTCAGGCACTCGATGGAACTAGTTACCGGTGCATTCATTCCTTGCTTCACGACTGACGGTTGCACAGGTAGCTGGGGCTGCCGAGGTGGCACGTAATGCTCAGGTAGCGCTGGCTGCGGTGCTTGTGTCACTCTACGTTCGCGGCTGCGTTCTCGTACCCGTACACACGCTGCTTCACGCCGAATTACGTGGCCGGGGATACTGTCGGGTTCCGCGGTGGCGGCGTCTGGTCCAACGTCTGGTGATCCATCGCTCGTCCAAGCCCAATTGCAGAGCCGAAGACGCTTGACTCGCGATCCGAGAACCGGTCTATGTCCTCTTGCCGCTGCTGCGAGGCTTCCAGGCGCTCCATGCGTCCCCGCCAAGTCCGTGTGCAGGCCCAGCAGCTTCTCCTGCGGGTCCTTGGGCTTGGACGGCGTTTTGACTTCATCAACGTCTCCGTACTGGCCGTCGTCCCTCTCTTGGGCGATCTCCTTGGCTTCCGGAGCTCCAGGAGCTTTGCTCCCAGCAACGGTGTAAGCTGTTGGGCTCATAACCGGTTAGTTTGATATGTGAAAGAACACCGTTTATTGAGAAGTGAGGCTCTTTATCTAACCTTCTTACCTGCGTTCTCCAGCAGTGTTCTCTCCATCCGCGGGAGTGGCGGCCGAATCCGGTTACGGGACCGCGGTTACACGAGTGTAACCTCATGCACAATTCTAACAGCAGGCGTCGGCATCTCCCAGAGCCTGAGCGGCCTTGCCCATGGAACAGCGCGCTGCTGAGCGGTTGGCGTATAATATGTGCTGGCTCTGCAGTGGCTTAGTGTGCTCGTTTTCGCGGTTGGTTTAGGAGGCTCAAAGATCTGATCAAGCTGTCTTGTCGCGCGAAGACAGATACTTAGCTTTAATGTTGCGTGAGCGACTTGGAGAAATAGTTTGTGGCAGGTTACAATACAGTATCATCGCATAAAAGTTTAGCAAGGTAGCTTGTCTTCATCTCTTGTGGATGGGTCAACCAACGTGCATCATTTTATTATTTGTGCAAAGGAAGGTCTTAAAGAAGACTGTTTTAGCTAAGCACTCAAACGATACAAAACGGTTATGACAGGGTATACGAAATCGCCGGATTGTCATCGCCGGATGGACTCTGGATAAATCCAGAGAATTCATCATTCCAAAATGGCATGAAAACTGCCTCCACAAAAAAACGATACTATGCGTTGCCATAAATTATTACTTGGATTCACTAAAGCATAGTAAGCATCTGATGCTCTGGCACCATCGCCACATCTTGAAAGACTGTCGCCGAGGCGACGCGCAGGCAGTTGGGCCGCTCTTGGCAATTACAGGAACAACAGCAAGCTGCAATCGTAGTAGATCGAGATCAAGCTCAGCCATGGCAGACGTCGCGTTCCTGCCGCCGCAGGACATCCACCCCAACAACGCCGTGTTCGCTGCTCGCAGTCTGCCTCGCCCACTCACGTGGCAACGGCGCGAGCACATGACGCACCGCTGTACGATCCTCACGCGTATTGGACAACTGCTGGTGCGCAACGCACGAGTCGTGCTTAGTCAGCAAGGGAACGCCGTCACAGGTGGCACAGACCTTAGCAAGACTTGGGTGCTGGCTCGTAAGCTGGAGGTGCTCATGTTCATCCACTCGGCGTCGCTTCTTGAATACGCTAACATGGACAGTTTGGCACGTCGCGTACAGGCGCTAACGGCCGGTATTGTGAACAAGAAGATCCGTCGAGCCACGAATGTGATGCCACCCACATGCGAGACTGGATTAACTTCGACGGTGCCGACACAAGCAGCACTTAGAGCTACCACCGTCGCTTCCCGTGTACGCTGTCCACCGACAATGCTGCCTGTGGTGCATCCCACGCCAACCCCACAACTACCTGGACAAACATTCAGTCCGTCGTTGACAGGCTCAGCTACAGCCCCGGTCGCTTCTGCTGGTGGCAGCGTTCGCCCACTGCCACGTATCTCGCATCTGATCCATAAGCGTAGTATTGATGAAACAGAGTGCGATTGCCACGGGAACGACGCAAACGTCCGCAAGCGGATGCGCATCGCGTTGATGCCAGAGCAGGAGCAGGAGCCAGAGACGGAGCTGGAGGGTAAGCGCAACTTCAGTGAACTGGGTATTCTGTTGTTCCGCGGATACGAGGAACTGAGTAAGATCATCTGGAGCTATGTAGATGGCGTACAGATCATGCGTTCGCGTGCCGTGTGCCGTATTGCCGTTGCTTTGGCTCCTCTGTTTGTGACGTCGCTGCAGTTGAGCTGCAACGCTGTGCAGAAGGCACTTGCGACTCGGACTGGAGGTGATGCGTGTATTTTACGTGAGTGTATCCATCTTCGCCAGCTGGAAATTGTATCGCTGTCCGCAGGAATGACATTCGGGAAGCTGTCGATGCGCGCCACCAATTGTCCACAGCGGTTCGTTGTGACGCACGATGATCACGAGCAGATTGTCTTGTCCATGGCGGAGCAAATGCGTCTGAACACGTTCCCGGGACTTTCACGGTTGAGTATCACGTGTTTGTTCACGAACGAAGAGGCCGATGGAGAAGCCGACGTCCTGTTGAACACGTTGATGCTTGGATGTTGTCCGAACATCGAGGAGCTGTGTCTTCCTGGAAACAGTTTCGGTGACTATGGAGCTACTAAAGTGGCGCAGATGCTGCGATCTCAGGTCTGTCCGAAGCTCACGAGACTAGATCTGCGTCGTAACTTTATCGGGGAGGATGGAATTCGCAGCTTGTGTCACGCATTGGCTGACGGCTATGCGCCCAACCTCATGGAGCTCTGCTTAGGTGGCAATACGATCACAGACTCAAGTTTCCATCACGTGTTGTATGCGATGGAGAGCCGACAATTGAAGAAATTGCGCTTTTTGGGTATTGAGATGAACTATTTGACGGCTACGAGTATGCAGATGCTGGGACGAACAGTGGGCAAGCTGGTTTGCCCCGTCCTCTCGCAGATCTCGTACAGTGACAACAGTGTGGACAACGACTCTGCCAAGAGGCTGATCGCGACTGCTGTGTACCAAGAGCGAGTGTGGCAGGCTAAACGTCAGCAGCGGATTCGAGATGGCACCATCAGTGAGGGCGAGAGCTCTGGTGGTGAGCAGCTCTCAGACGAGGAGATCGTTTGAAAGTGAGCGTTTGCAGAGGTCAAGCGACGATGGGTGGCACGCGAAATGGGAGGATTTCAGCTAGATCTTGGCTACCTGTCGCCACTATTTAACAAGAGGGAAGGAGCGCAAACTCATAATTTATACATCAGGCCTCTTTCGAGCGTAACTCTCGCTTTATATCTCTATCTGCATCTCGCCTATCTACATGAAGTTCTAGCAGGCGGTCTGAATGTTCGCCAGCTCAGCATCAGCGAAACGCACTGGTTCGTTCCAGTTTGGAGCCCGTGGGTCGAGCGTAAACACGATCAGCTGCAGTTCCCGGTTTGAAATCACCTCGGAAGGCCGCGGTGTAGGAAGGAATGTGTCTTCTGAGATGCGTTCAAAGTGAAATCCAAACGCCAGAGCTTCCTGGAAAAGCAGTTTTTCCGTCGACTGCGCGCGGCAAACAAAACCGCAGCAAAACTTGGTCTCTAACGGCTTGCGTGAGCGTAGCAGCAAGTACTTGATGGTTTGCAGAATTGGCTTAACGAGGATGGGCCAACATATGACGTCAGCGCCGATTAGGATGTCTATTGGGAACGGGAATGCCTGTTCGAAGGCCTCGACGCTTTGGCGTTCTCCCCAAAGCAGTGGCAACGCCTTCACTTTGCTGGAGTCGGCGTTGGTTTCTGCGTTTTCTTCAAGCAGCTCCAGCACGATGTCGTTACCGTCCGTCAGGGCGGTGTGGGCACTATACATTGCATCAAGGAAAACAGCGTCAGGTTAGTTGTGAGCTGGACACACTATTCAATGCAGAACTATGCTGATACGGACGCAAACTGCGAGGCAACGAGGCCACTGAGCCCAGCACCAGCGCCTAGCTCCACCACATTCTTGCAGACGATTTCGTTCCGATGTGCCACAAGATACCAGGCGAGAAAGATGGAGACTGGCCACACCACTTGGCCCGTGAGGTCGTGGTCAGTAGATGCGGCGTGGGAGGACAGCAACTTCTGCTTCACTACACCAAAGTTAAACTCCTTTGACTCGTAGCTGAGAGACAGGGATGTCAGACTTTGTGTGAGGGAAGCAGTAGGGAAGACCAGTACTCTTGAGACTCACTCGCGGTTCACGAACAAGTCCGCGCTGAAAAATTTCTCGTAGTCCTCATCGTGGTGCTGCGGAGAGCTGCTCATTTTGAAGACCAGCAAGGAAAGAGGCACCAAACAAGAACTCGTAGAACTTGATATTTTAAACAACCTAAATCGTTCATGGCCTCTTTATTTTACACTACCCATTCAAAACAGCAAAAAAGCTTATTTTCCGCTCGCTAAAACGTTTTTTTTGCTTTGTTTTCTTTGCCCATTTTTTGTGAGCTTTACCTGCAGTGTCGTATACTACCGGTACCGCATTTAAACTTAGTGTGGTAAACACCACAATGTTACAATAATGCGATTAGTTAAAAAAATTATAGGGAACGGTCCACAGTTCGCTAAATAATTCCCCACCAATAGAAACATCCAAGCGCAAGCATGGACCTCGGTCCTGACCCTTCACCTCTAGACCACGAAGGCATCATTCGCCACTTGTTGGAGTGGATGACGGACGGGAAGCTCCCGCGTGGCTGTATTAACGACGCTGCTGCGCACTTCGGCTACACACGGCAGACAGTAAGCTCCGTGTTCCACGCCAGGGACAAGGAGCCACACGAAAGCGCTAGAGGCATAGCCCGAATGTGGACTCCTGACGCCATTCAGGAGGCGCTGGATGCCGTACCTGCCATCGAGAGGACATCCAACCGAGCTTTGGCAGCTGCCACTGCGATTCCTAGAATCACCCTCGCGCGTGCGAAGGCGATCAAATACATCATTCGTCGAGCTACGGGGTCTGTGAAGCCATACGTGACGTCTGATCAAATGCACCAGCGCATCGAGTTTGCAGTTTTGTGGAGGAAGGTGCTGGTACGCTCACTGCTCTAATGAAGTGATATTGTAATAATTCTGACATTATTTAATTTTTTGTAGTATTTGTGCATCAGGAACGTACAGGTTCAACTCTATGAATGACACAATTCATATTGATGAAAAGTTGTTTTTCATTTCTAAAAAGAGGAAGTCGTACTACCCGACAGACAACGAGGAAGTTCCGCACTTTGCTGTTCCTAACGTCAATCATATCACCAAAGTTCTCTTTTTGGTAGCTGCTGGGCGACCTCGTTATGATCCACACAGCCGATGGGAAGCTGGGTTTCTGGCCGTTCGTGGAGATGGTGGAGCCTAAGCGCTCATCGAGGAACCGTCCAGCGGGTACTCCTGAGATCAAATGCACTTCGATCGACAAGGTACGGCACAAGAAGTACCTTGCCGACAAGGTTATTCCTGTAACCAAGGCCAAGTGACCCGGTACGTCTTTTCAATACTTTTTTGTTTATTTGTTTTGACTCGTGTTGATTTATTTATAATAAATTTATCAGGATCATAAGCGGTCTCGGTGCAGCAAGATAATGCGACGCCACACGGTAGTGCATACTCAGATGAAGTGAAAGCGGCTAAATGCTCTGACGACTGGAATATTACCTTTGGCAACCAGCCGTCACGTAGCCCCGACTTCAATATACTCGACCTTGGCTTTTTTTCAGTATCCAAGCTCTTCAATATCAGAAGCGAGCGTACAACGTGGAGCAGTTAGTTGATGCGGTGGAGTCAGCTTTTGTTGAGCTCGAGTATGTGACGCTAAGTAAGTCATTCCTAACGCTACAATCTGTGTTGAAACAAGCGATGCTGGGCCGCGGCGGAAACACAAACAAGATTCCACATTTAGGCAAGGACAAGTGGGCTCGGGCAGGATATCTCCCTCTCTCGCTGCCATGCTCAAGCGAGGCAGTAAAATTCGGCAAGGCAGCGTTGGACGACGTTGTTGTGTAGATGTGGTAAATCCACGGATTAGCAGTCTTAAAACTTGGTCTAATTCAATACAACTTGGGGATTGGTGGAAAATATCCTATCGATATGTTAATGTCCAATTAAGTTCGAAATTGAAGCGGTTTTTTAAATAAAAAATGGCTTCGATTGGAGGACATATTACTTAGTGAGATGAGTCTAAAACGATGCGCCAGTGTGTAATCTGTCGATGGTACAAACCTAGATGACGTAGCTTTTTATTGATTGCATAGCGTAAGTTTTGGTGAGATGCCTCAATTATCGCCTCATTCTGGCGATGTTCTCTACCGTTTACGACGCGTTAATACAGCGCTGCAGCTACCAACACTAAACACGCACACCTGGCTACCGTTTTCATACTTTGCGAAGTTTAGAAGCTGTTTGCTAGAAAATATAACAGGCATCAAGAGAAATGGTAAATGTCTTGTGGGACGGAGGTATTACCTTAGCGTGAGAAGTCCGTCAGCGATGTTCTACTCTCGTTCCGTTCCCAACGAAGGAGTTAGAAATCAGACTCCACTGTTGCTGTATTTGGAAATGCACATGGAACACCAGCGCAAAAATCTGCTAAGGCAGGATCTAGCAGTCATCACATCAGAACACCCGTTAGACTCACCCATTCCAGTCTCCATTTTCATACCCTCCATGAGCCTACTGGCCATTCGGAATAACGCCCCACATGAAAGAAAATGTACGGGCAACTTAAAGCGTCGTTTATTCTCCACATGAGCTGCGTACATTGTGAGACCGTCTATTTTCCACTAAGGCAAAAAGAGCTAACGCCTGTTCGTGTGACACCCCCCCGACGTCGTCGGGATGAAACAGAAGATCTCCTATAATAACCTCGACAATGGGCTGGCTAAACACATAATCAATGGAGCTTTCATCACCGTAGTGAGCTGCCAGGGTTTGCTGTTGCTAATATCGATCGGCGAATATCGTCACAAGCAAGGTTGCAGTACTGTTTCCACCTCTGCTGATGCTGACCCTCAAGGTGCGACTTGTACAAAGGTGTATTGAATTTCATGAAAATCTTGTGGCGGTGAGTTGGGTTACGCTGCATGCCAGGCTTTTCTTCACGACTAAATTGAAGAACTGACAGATAACGCTGACAACTCTGGGTGTAGCAGGGTACAATCCGGTGTACACCAGGTTACAGAAAAAGTGAGTACCAAGTGCTCTAGGAGCCAGTCAGGGCATAACTATATGGCTCCACTAAAGGTAGCATCCAGTTTGTATGGAACCCAAGCTAACCTTACTTATAAATACACCAGTCTTACATCTACTACTCCAAAGTAGCAAACCGTTCCGTTTCAGGCCGAGAACACGTGAAGTAACGTAGTAAATACCCTTAAGCACTTCCTCTGTGCAAGGTGCTATCACACCAACGCTCAGCACTGCACCGCCCGCCACTGCTGTTCCACCACCTACATGTGCCATGCTGTGCAGCCTCAGGTCAGGGTCAACGTCGACGTGTTTCGCATTGCGCGGCCCGCTGCGACAGAGAGAACATTGTCCACGTGCTGCCCAAGGCGCAAATATCTTGAAGTACTGCGATCGTCTATAATTTAAGATGCACTAAATGTCAATTTATATTAATTAACACGGGTTCCCATATCCAATATCGCTGTGGGATACAGAGGCCGTTTTGGTGATTTATTAGATAGCGCTGTCGGATCCCCCACTTAACTGAGAATCACCTGATTCTCCAATCACAACTGATCCCCCAATCAAAAGTGAGAGAATTAAAACACCGAAACGTGAATTCTCACACTGAGCAGCCATGAGACTGGCGCGGCTCTCAGTCACACCCACAGTGACTTGTGCTCTCAAGGCACACTGGGATTTGCATCCCTTTGCTCACAACTGTGTTGACCGGAAAGCCTTCATTCAGAGCTGCCTTAGCCCCTGCGCTAGCGCGCGTACTGTGCTTTAGTATAGGGTGCAATAGCATCCTAACGTGTGGCATTCACCCACGGTTCGCACCGGAGGACACGACAGTCCTTGCGAACGCGTCCGGAGCATGGTGTCTCCCGCGAGGGACGACACCGAGAAGGACAACATCTGCCCCAGCACTAGAGAGAGCTCTCAGCTCATCTCGGGCCATGCCTTTGCATCCAGCAAGGTTCTATCCTTGCGGACGGTGCTTCTGCCACGCTTCTCTTCGCGTCTTGGCCATCATATTAACGGCGCGTAGGTGTCCTTCATCGACACCATGTACCGTGACGGTACTCAGTCGTGGTGTAGGTGTCTCCCATCGACCCCATGTACCGTCCGGTACTAACCTTTGGTGCGGTACGCCCACCACAAGGTTGCCATGTTTGGCGGCAACGGCTTCTGCTGTGCTGTCGTCTGAACTGATTCATGACCAAAGCTCACATCATGCACGACGCATGTGCAAGCACAGTGTACAAGTCCATGATCCCGCACACCAGGTACGATGTGTACGACACGCACCACAGCTACCATAAGTGATTCGTGGACTTCATGTGTGTCATGCACGACGAGCTCATTACGTGGAACTCCCGGCAGGCTGCTCGACAGCAGCCAGTGCAGATGCACGGTACGTGCATGTACTCACGGCGCATACGCCCAGAGCAGCATCGGGTCGTGGCATGGCGAATATCCTTTACACCCATACCAGTGTCTGTCATAGACACCATGTACCTTGTTGGTACTCGACCGTGGTGGGGAATATTGCCGTTACACCACTAGCGTGGTGGTGTCTAATACCAACACCACGTACCGTGATGGTACTCGACCGTGGATGGAGCGCATCCCACCACCGTACTACTGTGGCGCTGGGGTCTGGCATTGACACCGCGTACCCATGCGGTACCGAATCATGGTGAGGCAAGCAGCCATCCCCACGGTGTCATGCTCGGCGCGGTACCAGTTACGACTGGGTGCATTGCCTCGACCACTACCTGGTCAGTTGTGTGTGCACTCGTGCACCACACTTGGGCTATGGATCCACGGCCCATTATACCCGGCGCGTTGTATACATCACGATCCGCAGCCGCCTTGTCAGCGGGTGAGACGTTCCGTTCACCCTACTCACAAGGCGTTCATGACCAAGGTACCGATGCCGTGATTGCACCAGGTCCGCGCTTCGCCTCGTGTGTGGTTGCATGCAACCCAACACTGCTGATTCGCTCAGCGATTCCGAGGCACCTTGCGTCAGTGGCTTCCGTCGCCACTATGTCTTGTTTGGCTAGAGCTACCGCGCCTCTAGCCTGGCTGTTCGCCTCCAGCCTGCTGTCGATGTATATCGACGCCTGGTTCCGTAAGGGACTTGGTCTTACCTCAAGACCAGAGAGGAAAGGTATTCCCGAGCCTCTCTCCCACTTAACCTTGAGACTACTGAGTCTCTCGTGGCTTGTGATAGCCACTGGCAGACACGACGAGTATCCGCCTCGTGCACTGCGCCGGCATGTCCGTCCGCGGCGGACGTGCCGACCGAAGGCATCCAGCCCGGTGCGGAGCTATGTTACCCGCCTTGGTTGTGGAACTCTGTTACCCACTTTAAACACGCTATTACCAGCGTTTGTGACAGCTGCAGCTGTCTGCGGAACTATGTTACCCGCTTGTGGACCTAAGTTACCCACTTAGCCTGCGCCTCCTAGCGCCGCCACCATCGAAGCTTCCTCGGAGTCGTCATATACGTCGACGACTCCCAAGAATCTGCCGGATGTTTCGGTACCCTGGCAGCCCTTGCGAGCACCCCGGGTCCTGACAGAGGTGGGAACAGGCCTCACCAATGCTCTGTCGGACTTCGCAGGGCGGCTGGCACCGATTGTCTTGCCTCCGCCAGTCGATCCAGAGCTCGTGCTTCTCGAGCCAGGGCAGCATGCCCAGGATCAATTCGTAGGGATCCATGTCGAGAACGGTAAACTGTTCTGGGCTGTCGAAGTCTTCGAGCTTGACCGCCAGATCTATTTGGATGTTGGAGACAGCGACGTCGCAATGACACCGTCCCGTTGCCTTAGCTTTCTCTCAAAGCATCGGACAGCTTGTTGCTATTACGAGCAACCGTCTGGCGGCGTGCAAAGTTCTTCGACGTCCCAGAAACATTCAAGATTCTAAAGGGGTGATCGTATCCCCGTTCAGCGAGTGTACTATCAGGAGCCCATCACTGCCCTTCACCGGTTTGAGAGAACCACGTCTCTCTGGGCTAAGTTCAGTGGTGCGCACAGCCTGCATGCCCATCACGAGGGCTTAGCGCCCTTCAGTAGGGCATACCGCCTCTACTGGTGCCTGTGGTGTCTGCGCCCACCTGGCCGTTGCCTGCACCACCGGAAGTGGGGTCAACGGGCTCTCTTCTTCCTGAAGACTGGTGAGGGACATATACGTTGGTACTGTCCATGTCCGCCGCACCGGTAGCAGCGGACCAAGCTCTCGGGCTCGCTGTACGCACCGGTATCAATGGGCTGCGTGACAGCAGGAACAATAGCGTCATTGCTGCGATGCTCTGCCTCCCAAAAAAAACCATCCTCATCGTGACGGTGCTCCTCTCCCTGATGAGTACCAGCCTGCTTGTAGCTGTACCCTTCTTGGAGGGCGATTTGAATCGCCTCCGCCATAGTTGCCGCTTGCACCCGGGATAGCTGGGCGCAAGCAGGACCGACGTTCAGGCCGTCCATGAAGACTGTTGTCTTGATGTCTTCAGGCATGCCAGAGATTCTGCCAACGTGCGCATCTCTTGCACGTACTCCTGCATCTCACGTTTACCCTGCTTACATGCGAGAAAGCGGGAGCGCTGGCGGAACTCGTTGTTCGCCGGTAGGAGCGCGGCTCGAAGCTGTTCACACAGCTGAGCCCAGGATGCAAAGCATCCAGGAGATGTCGTCTACCTGGTGTATGCCCAGCGCTTGGCACGTCCACCATGGTTGGACAGGGCAAAAGCCACCCGAAGTGGCTCGTCCGAGATGAGACCAGCCTTCATGGCGATCTCCACCTCACGGACCCAGAAGTGAAGGTTCTCTCCTTCCTTCCCCTCAAACGCGGTGACCTTCAGCCATACTGGCTTATGCCTGGTTGCCTGGGGAGCGGCCATCGAGGCCTCCAAACACCCGCGGACGCGAGCGATGAGGCCACGCTCGTAGCTCTCAACCGCAGCTACGCGTTCGCGTTTCTCGGCAGGTATCGCCGCCGCCAAGCTGCGAAGGACATCTTGTCCAAAGATGCCTCCCATCTTCCGAACAGACTCGTACTGTGAGTCGTTCAAGCAAGGAAACTCGCTTATGTCCATCATGGCTCAAACGTTGAGCCCACAGAGAATTCAGGTAGTTCAATCTACCCGCGATGGTGTTGGATTGACTACGAGTGCTACCAAGTGTGACGGGGTCACACAGCACCTTGCACAGAGGAAGTGCTTAAGGGTATTTACTACCCGAGGGAACGTTAGTTCACGTGTTCCCGGCCTCAAACGGAACGGTTTGCTACTTAGAAGCGTAGATGTAAGACCGAAAAATTTATAAGTAAGCTTAGCTTGGGCTCCATACAAACTAGAGGTTACCTATAGTGGGGCTAAGAAGTCATGCCCTGACTGGCTCCGGGAGCACCTGGTACTGTGTACCAGGTGTCCACAAGAGTGACGGGTTGCTCTTGACGTAACCGGGGGCACACGGGATTATCCCCCGTTACAGCTGGGTCGTGCGCGTACACGAGTGGCCCGGGATCACGTTCTAAAACATCTTGTACAGGAGAGCTCTTTCTCCATAAATTGCTCCAAAATAATTATACTGGGGGCAAGTAAGCACTTCCTATAACCAACATACGGGCCAATTCGTAGCAAAACATCTGTTGTTTATGATTTGTGGTACAACTATTTGACATCCCACTACCAAGACAGACCTCGAAAGGTGCCTACTGTTTGCGTTGGTAAGTCTAAATGTTGAAGCGGATTCCCTGGACCGAGCTTGCCCGAGCCGCCGACGCGCGTGACGCCGAGCTTATTCTCGACGCACGCAAGGCCTTCAATGTGGGAAAGTGTAATACAATGGCGTGTACAGTGTACAACGACGCAAATGTACAAAAAGATGCGTTACAGGCTGATGTAGTGCAGCTCCGAATCTTTTCGATGAAGCCTCCGAGCTGTAGTGCACGTGGCACGGTAAGATGCTAACATACCTCGCCACCCACCGCGTCTCTATATTCGAGTTTGGCACCCACTCGACGGAAGCCATTCACCCGAAAAAGAAAAAGCTCACGTCGGCTCACAAGACGTACTGCCAACAGAAGACAAGCACAATCTACGGCCTGTGCGACTTCGACACGCGCTTACCAGAACTTTTCAGACACCTTTGGAGAATCTCCCACCACTCCGTGAATCCAGAACTTATAAACCACTATAGTCGAGCTCATTTGAAGAACCACAACATGTCGATGAGATGAGGGAGTGGGTACATTCGAGAGCTTTCCGTGGATATGAGTGCATGGATCAGGCGCTCACAAATGGAAGGGAGCTTGACCGTCATGGGAAACCGGTAGTCGGAGACGGCTCCGACAAGTATCCATTCGTGGTTGGATTTTCTGTAAAGGCGTTGATATCGCGAATGCTGCTACCTCCAGATGGGTTCATTACACATATCGACGCAACCTACAAGACCAATTACCGTCGGTATCCAGTCGTGGTCGTCGGCATCTCTGACCGCGTCCGCAGATTTCGCGTTGTTGCTATATTTATAGTATAACACGCAAATCAAACGGTTGTTGAAACCACTCTGCTTTCTTTACGCCGAATATTCTATGTTTTAGCGCAGAGGGAACTAGTAGTGCGTCATGCAATGACTGACGCTGACAAACGCAGTACAACGTTCTGTACCGCTTTTTCGGACACAACCCTGAGTACCAGTTCTTAATGTGTGGTTTTTCACGCTATCTAAAACGTGATGAAAGCAATTAAGAGCTTTCCTTCGGTAGTCTCGACTGGGCTACTTCGCTCAATCTACGATCGTTCGCGATGAGCCCCGATTTTCCCAGCTGCGGGAGCAAGTCTACTCGTCGTGGCTCTCCAGTGTATACCTATGTGGATTAGCGGTCTACATGAAGGACCAGTGGTCGTATGGGAAGTATTCAGCTTGGCAGGCTTTCCGCACTCCTAGTAGATTCGCCTCCACTAACAACCTAGCTGAAACATTCAGTGCATTATTGAAAATAGACTACACTGTAAGACGCAGACTAAAGATGAAAACGTTGCTGCGGGAACTCAGTGGCTGGTGTCACGATCTGCCACAAAGCGCTCGCCCATTCAGCTTCGACTTCTCAACATCGGAAACCCTCACGCGTAGGGTATCCGAAATGATGCGAGCTAACCTGATTGGGACCGTGTAAGGCTTGGCGCTTCACTATGCGTATGCTAGAGGGCCTCTTGTAGTTTGTGTGGTGCATTTACCGGCGAAGCGTGTTTAAGCTTCTCCTCACAAAAGAACAGAGGAAGGAATCGCCGTATTGGCTCAGATGAACGTCAATTACGCTCTCATGGAAGTGGTGTCCGTGCAGCTACGTTTTTGCGTTCGGTGTATGTGTACACGTGTACGCACTACGTGTGACCGAGAACGTTGATTGCAGGGGAAGAAAGGTGCTAGTAAACAGGAGCAAGCGCAAGCATGGAAGAAATGACACCGAGAACACCGTTGGGGTCCCGTAGGGCGCCCCGCCCCTACTGGTTCCGGCGTTCCCCTGTCCCCGGGATCCTGGCTTCTGCTAGCGACACTTGAGGGCGGGCTTGGGGAAAGTCCGTCTGCGGAGTATTTCCGCAGGGCAGTCGCGCTTGAAGTGGCCCATCTTCCCGCAGCCGAAGCAGCGAATGTCGCGCTGCTAGGTGGACCCGAGTTCCATGGGAACTGGTCTGCTGGCGTTCGCTCGACCGGGATTCGACAAAGAACTCCCAGGCCATGCTGAGGCCGGCGTGCGCGCCTGGCGATGGCTGTATTCCTTCTGAAGCGCCACTTGAATCGCCTCTTCAAGGGTGCTTGACTGCACCCGGAACAGCTGAATACGCGCTGGGCCCACTCGAAGGCCGTCCATGAACACAGTCATCTTGACGTGTTCATTGAGTGGGTTTCCCACTAGGGACGCCGTGAGCTCCCGTATCTCTTAGACGTACTCGTGCAGCTCACGCCTCCCTTGCTTGCATGAGAGGAAGCGCGAGCGCTGGCGGTACTCGTAATTCGCCAAGAGGAACGCTGCTCGGAGCTGTTCGCACAGCTGAGCTCAGGATGTGAAACATTCAGGGGATGTTGCCACCCGCGTGTACACCCAACTCTTAGGGCGTGGTCGCGTCAGTTCTCCATCCGGAGAATGCCTCGACAGGAGAATGTTAGAGGTTTCTGATTGGCTGGTGAAATTACCTCTCGATAGCACAACAGGAGGATTATGTCATTATTTTCCTCCACCTTTGGAAGGTGGAGGAGGCTGGATAAACATCGAGTATCTAGAGAAAATGGACAGAGAGGACGTGCTTCTCCTTATCGCAGCACTCATTGCCAACGTCGTCGCTCTGGTCGCATGCGGTCGGCACGGGGATGAGGTACTACAGCGACGTACTGTGACTGTGTTACATTTTGAGAGGTTGCTCTGTGACTCTACTTGTGAGGGGCAGTTTCCACAGCATCTTCGGTGTTCCAAGGCGTCGTTTCTTGCCATTGCAAAGCTATTAAAGCTACGTGGTATTTTGTTTGCAAACGCTGTGGTCAAGCAGCACTCGTACGAGATAAAAATTGCAGCAGCTCTCTACTTTTTCGCGTCGTCTGGTGGCTACCGAGAAACTGCAACAGCAATGGGAATGAGCAAAAGCTACGTGATTGACATCGTGGATGAAGTTGCTCGCGTTTTGTATTTAGTTTCGAAAGAGGTCGTGTCATTTCCTCGTGATCTAGATGGTTGGGATGCAGTTCAGATGGATTTCATGGTGCGTCGTGGGTATATTGGTGTAGTTGGGGCAGTCGACGGATCGCTGCTCCAAATAGATCGGCCGGAGGACTATGAAGGATTTTACTGTCGAAAAAGGCTATCCTGCTATAAATATTCAAGCTATAGTATCAGCCAGCAACAAGTTCATGAGTGTGGAGATTCGTTCTGGCTCATGGTCTGATAGTAAATGCTGGAAACAAAGTATAATTGGACGCGATGCTTGTTCAGTTATCCCTGCTGGCACTCCGTTCATCGGTGACTCTGGGTACGCATTGCTGCCATATCTTATGGTACCGTTTGCAGAGCGGGAAGAAGATGGGATGGGGGTTAAATTCGCAGCAACGTCGGTACAATTTTCTTCACTCGAGCACTCGCATGACAGTAGAGTGCACGTTTGGACTCTGGAAGGACCGTTTTCGTGTATTGCAAACTGTGATGGATGAGAAAACACTGATTAAAACGATGCACGTGGTTATGGCGACGATTGTCCTTCACAATTTGATGATGGGCTTGAACGATGACACACAGATAACATCATTTGTTGAGACCTCTGAAAATGAAATGGTGGTGGTGGACGAACGCTACACTGCAGACGCCACCATACTTCGCAAAATTGGAAAGGAAAAGCGCAACGGAATTGCTGGCATTATTTGTTTATGAAATCTTAATTTTGCTGCGTTGAAGTGTTATTGTTCAGGCTCGGGTGTTGTTGGTTTCTGGTATCGGTGTTTGCTGCTGTGACCAGGTGGACTAATTGAGTATGTTTGTTTGCGCTTGAACACTTTCCCTCAATGTATGCAGCGACTGCAAAATCTCATTGTTAGTGTTCGTAGTGGCTGGTGGAGCAGGTGCTTTTGAAGCTGTAAAGGCTTCTGCAATTTCCAGCAAGCCGTCATGTACGGCTAGCATGCCTTCCGCCAGTGTCACAGTTTTGTGACGCTTTGATGGGCGATTAGCTCACCAGCCTTGACCACGATCGCTTGACGATGTGGCACTACCTGTTCTCTGTCGCCCTATGCCCGCTTCATATTGCCCTGACGAGCTGTTCATCCCTCCGTATCGCC
>NW_003303742.1:0-2877 GCF_000142945.1 Phytophthora infestans T30-4
GCATCGAGAACACATACAAATCGTATGTGTTCTTGATGCAGTCGAACAATGAAACAATCAATTTCACGGATGCTGGTTGCTGGTTACTGACGTATTATTATTTATAAGTTTTTCCATGGCTACTTCGTAGTTGCTGTCCTCATAATTTCGTATTTCCTCTGTACATGTAATACAGTACTGCACCCCGTTTCGCGCCCTTGGACCTTTAATAAACTTCCAGATGTGATGATCCTGAATCCAAATGAACGATTGTTTGTAAGCTAGAATCTAGTTTATTTGCAAATCCAATATGGTCCATCCCCGCGAAAAAGGGGAAAGGGGGGGGGAAAAATGTAAAGGTTTAGGGCCCCACTCAAACCAAAAATTGGCCCAAAAAATTAAATAAAAGCGTGATGTGGGCTCCCAAAAACTCTGGTAAGACTCTAACGCCAATTTTTATGTGTTGAGCCCTCCCTCCTCCTCAATAACGTTTCCAAGTGTGAAAACTGCAGAATTCACCATTCTCCATCGTACCATGGTTTGGCGCAAGTAACGTATAATAGCGAATACACGTAGTGCTCCCCTAGCGAATAAAACGCCCTCCTATATTGAGCGCCCTGTCTGAGAGCGTTTTATAGAAATAGAACGACATTGAATACGTAGACATTCTAAAATTCTAGATTTTCTACAGAGTCCTTTCACCCATCGTTTTAAAATTCTAGAAGTTCTTAGACTAATAGCTCGCTACCATTTAACTACGATCATTCTCAATTTTGCTGTCATGCCGCCACAGCGCAAGAGATTCAAGATCAGTTTAAAACAGCGAGCGATCGACTGGATAGAGACTGAAGGTGGTGGTTTTCAATCACGTGCCGAAAAGAACTTTCGTCAGTTGGGTTGGCGTATAAGTGCATCATGCCATCAGAAATGAAGGGGGGGGAGAAAAGCGCTCCACAAAATCTCTCTCTCGTGTGTGCATCTGGATATATACCCGTGGTTTCTAAACCACTGGAATGTTCCAATTTTAACCAAAAATATAATGCCGCCATTCCCCATAACGCGCTCCATAATATAAGATAGAAGCGCTAATATCTCTCCCACAATACTCGCACTAATCGAACAGATATCATTTATAGATAATCAGAAACTCTCAAGATGGCTACACATTTTACGCGTCAAAACTCGACGATTAGACTTCGAGGCTAACAATCATGCCGATTCGACGCCACTTGCTGCAATGTGGTTTAACTTCAACCGTATGTCCTTTGAGTGCCGGTAGTTTCGGCAACATTTTCAAACTTGCCTTGAAAGCCCCCACAGTCCCTTTCTCAGTGGAAGATGCCTCCCTCCGCCTCCGACATGAAACTTGTGGGCTGCAAGAACTTTGTGCGCAACACCCCATGACCGACCGCTTCGACGTGCATAAGTTCCACCACATCGAGTTCTACTGCGCAGACGCCACCAACGCATCTCGCCGCTTCGCTTGGGGTCTAGGCATGGCCCAGATTGGCAAGTCCGACCAGTCCACGGGCAACCACGTGTCGGCCAGCTACGTCATTCAGAGCGGAGAAGTCAAACTGGTGTTCACGGCCCCGTACGCGCTCGAGACGGAGAAGGCGCCCGACGCCGTGAGTTCCATTTCTGGTTACGACCCGGAGTTCGCACAGAAGTTCGTGATGAAGCACGGCCTGGCCGTGCGTGCCGTGGGAATTCTCGTCGGAGATGCTAAGGCCGCGTACGAACTTTCCGTGCAGAACGGTGGTGTGGGTGTGGTGGAACCCCAGACACTGACTGACAAAGAGTCGGGCAAGACGACAACCGTGTCGGAAGTGAAGCTGTACGGCGACGTGGTGATCCGCTGGGTGAGTGGGGACTTTGAGGGTCCGTTCGTGCCTGGCTACGAGAAGTGCGAATGCCCCGATGTGAGCATCGGTATCCAGCGTCTGGACCACTGCGTGGGCAACGTGCCCAAGCTGCTGGAGGCGGTCAAGTACATCACTGGCTTTACCGGTTTCCACGAGTTCGCCGAGTTCACGGCGGAAGATGTGGGTACGCTGGACTCGGGACTTAACAGTATGGTCCTGGCCAGTAATAACGAGATGGTGCTACTGCCCGTAAACGAGCCAACTTTTGGCACGAAGCGTAAGAGTCAGATCCAGACGTACCTAGAGCAGAACGTGGGTGCGGGTCTGCAGCACATGGCGCTTAAGACGGACGACATTTTCCACACATTAGCGGAGATGCAGAAGCGCAGCCACGTAGGAGGCTTCGAGTTCATGCCCCGACCTAACAAGGTTTACTACGAGCAGATGCCAAAGCGTATTGGAGACGCTTTGACCCAGGAACAGTACAAGCAGATCGAGCAGTTGGGTTTGCTGTTGACAAGGACGAGCAAGGTATTTCGCTGACAGATTCTTCCACCCAGACCTTGGGGGAATGCTGCCCACCTTCTTTTTTCGAGTTCCTGCGAGCGCTGGGGGTTACCAGAAAGAACTTGGCGGTTTCTTTGAGAAACAAAATTGCCGTTTGGCGGAGAGTTTGGGTTAAAGGGCCAATTTTTGGGCTCTTTTTTCAAAAAAATCGATCGAGGACTATGAGAAATCGTTGAACGTGTGAGAGGCTGACTATTGCAGCTCTTGAGTTGACAAAGAATCAAACGATCTCTTTTTTTATGCGTAGGGTGTTCCTGCCTTACTATAATACTATATAATACTACAGTACAACGTTGCCTTGGATACAATCTGAATAAATGACGGATAGATTACCGATGGGAATTCCAATCCGTAGTTCCAGTCCAGCATGCATTTCATCACATCCTTTCGACCAGAACGGAAGTGACAGGTATCGAAGACAAGTCGATGAACTTCAACTTGCGTTCCTCTCTCAATTTGGCTCGCG